>NC_051086.1:10177642-10477642 GCF_004664715.2 Peromyscus leucopus
CTGCTTGTGAGATCCAGGATTGAACTCAAGTTGTCAGGCCTGTGGACTAGCACCTCAATCCACTGACCCATCTCACTGGCCCAGTGCCTGCTTTTTGATATTAGGTTGAGGTAAACCAGGTACACTCAAGCTTGGATAAAGTTGATTTTGTCCTGAGTATTTGACAAGACCCTGTCTTCTGGTCCAGTCTTTGGAACACATGGTCTTGCTGCTACCCAGAACCACACTTCTGTTTCAAGTCCCCAGTAACTTGCACTCTATGCAACCCCAGACTCGCTTGCCTTTGCTTTATCTCAAGGTACACTGGGGGCCACACACTGGGACCTGGTTGCTTACGAACAGTGGAGTGCTTAACAGCATCCTAACTCCTGCCAGCCAGATGCCAATGCCAATTCTTCCCGCTTGTAAGTTGGTAGAGCCGCAAAAAAAAAAACTCTAGACATTACTAAATGTCTCCTGGGTAGAAATCACCCACAATTTAAGCTCTCTTTGTGTAATATTCTGTTACATGACTATATCAAAGTCTCTGTCCTGCTACTGATAGACATTTACGTTGTTTCCAATTTGAGGGCTATTGTGAGTCATACAATAATATTATGAAGAGAAAATAGTATTTCCAACGTTCAAAGGAAAAGAACACCAAACCAGGGGTGTGTGTGTGTCAGTTTCATCACAGATGGGCTTTAAAAATACTTTGGCAGGTGATATTCCAGCAAAAAATAAAAATTTGTGGGAACACTGAAGCCATGTAGCAAATGAATGTGACAAACTAGGGTAGCAAAGTACACTATCATCAAGAATATTAGGACAGGGATGGAGAGATGGCTCAGTGGTTAAGAGCACTGGCTGCTCTTCCAAGGGACCTGGGTTCAATTCCCAGTACCCACATGGCAGCTCACACCTGTCTATAACTCCAATCCCGGGGGACCCGACACTCTCACCCAGACACCTGTGCAGACAGAACACCAACGCACATAAAATAAAAATAAATAGGAGGTAGACAGGCCCGGCGGCAGAGACAAGCAGACGCAGGTAGGCCTGCGGCGGGGGCCCGTGGAGGTAGACGGGCCCAGCGGTGGCAGCCGACAGGGATACTCAGACCCGGCGGCAGCCGGCAGAGACATTCAGGCCCAGCAGCGGCCCACAGAGGTACACAGGCCCGGCGGCAGAGACAAGCAGACGGCAGGTAGGCCTGCGGCGGGGGCCCGTGGAGGTAGACGGGCCCAGCGGTGGCAGCCGACAGGGATACTCAGACCCGGTGGCAGCCGGCAGAGACATTCAGGGCCCAGCGGCAGCCCACAGAGGTAGACGGGCCCAGTGGCGGCCTGCTGAGGTAAACGGACCCGGCGGCAGCGGCCGACAGGGACATTCAGGCCCGGCGGCAGCCGGCAGAGACATTCAGGCCCAGCGACAGCCCACAGAGGTAGACAGGCCCGGCGGCAGAGACAAGCAGACGCAGGTAGGCCTGCGGCGGCCCGTGGAGGTAGACAGGCCAAGCAGCAGCCCGCTGAGGTAAACGGCCCGGCGGCAGCGGCCGACAGAGACATTCAGGCCCGGCGGCAGCCGGCAGAGACATTCAGGCCCAGCGGCAGCCCACAGAGGTAGACGGGCCCAGAGCAGCCTGCTGAGGCAAAAGGACCCGGCGGCAGCAGCGACAGGGACATTCAGGCCCGGCGGCAGCCGGCAGAGACATTCAGGCCCAGCGGCGGCCCACAGAGGTACACAGGCCCGGCGGCAGAGACAAGCAGACGCAGGTAGGCCTGCGGCGGCCCGTGGAGGTAGACAGGCCCAGCAGCAGCCCTCTGAGGTAAACGGGCCCGGCGGCAGCGGCCGACAGGGATATTCAGGCCCGGCGGCAGCCGGCAGAGACATTCAGGCCCAGCGGCGGCCCACAGAGGTAGACAGGCCCGGCGGCAGAGACAAGCAGACGCAGGTAGGCCTGCGGCGGGGGCCCGTGGAGGTAGACGGGCCCAGCGGTGGCAGCCGACAGGGATACTCAGACCCGGCGACAGCCGGCAGAGACATTCAGGCCCAGCGGCAGCCCACAGAGGTAGACGGGCCCAGCGGCGGCCTGCTGAGGTAAACGGACCCGGCGGCAGCGGCCGACAGGGACATTCAGGCCCGGCGGCGGCCCACAGGGTAGACAGGCCCAGCGGCAGAGACAAGCAGACGCAGTAAGCCTGTGGCGGCGGCCTGTGGAGGTAGACGGGCCAGCAGCGGCCCGCTGAGGTAAACGGGCCCGGCGGCAGCGGCCGACAGGGACATTCAGTCCCGGCTGCAGCCTGCAGAGACATTCAGGCCCGGTGGCGGCCTCCAGAGGCAGACAGGCCCAGCAGCAGCTGACAGGGACATACAGGCCCGGTGGCGGACTGCAGAGGTAAACAGGCCCAGGGACGGAGACAAGCAGACGCAGCTTGGAACAGGGACGCCCCTAACCCCAACATCTGGGGAAGAAGCTATCTCGGTGGGTCAGAACCAGAACGAATCTGAACACTCCGTCTGAGAACAACCCAGGCCCAGCTGCTGATCCTGTGAAACCCAACAATTTGGAGGTGTTGGTGAGACTACCCTGCTCAGCTGAAACCCATCTGGGAGAGGATTCAGATGCCTACAGTTTAAAGTCTGAGGAATCAAGATCAGCTGAGGAGTTGACAAATGAACAAAACGTGACCTGGGAACACAGAAGAAGGCGCTACCCAGACACCAAACCAGATCACCAGAATCATAAGTATATAATTCACCGATCGAAATCAGCTGCCCCTGAAGAAATAGCCCAATAGCACCAATTTAACCAAGAACCACTACTAAACCAAGACTAAAAATTAGAACAAGAGAGGCACTCTCAGACACAGACACCACCTGCACCTCACAGAGGAAGAGATGAGTAGACGCCAGTGCAAAAATACAAGCAACAACATAAAGACCTATATGGCAACATCAGAACCTAGTGATTCTACACCTGCAAGACCTAAACATACCATGACAGAAGAAACAGAAGAAATCAACCCTAAAAATGACATTAAGAAGATGATAGAGGCCCTTAAAGAAGAAATAAAACATTCCCTCAATGAGGAAATAAAAACTTTCCTTAAAGAGGAATTGAAAAACTACCTTAAAGAGGAAATAAAAACTTTCCTTAAAGAGGAAATAAAAAACTCCTTAAAGAGGAAATAAAAAACTCCCTTAAAGAGGAAATAAAAACTTCCCTTAAAGAGGAAATGAAAAACTCCATTAAAGAGGAAATAAAAAACTCCCTTAAAGAAATGGAAGAAAAAACGAACAAAAAATGGGAAGAAATCAAATCAAGCCAAGAAAAAGCAATTAAACAGATGAAAGAAACATTCCAAGATCTGAAAAATGAATTTGAGACAATAAAGAAAACACATGCTGAGGGAATGCTGGAAATAGAAACCCTGACAAAACGAACAGGAACTACAGAAACAAGCATAACCAACCGATTGCAAGAAATGGAACAGAGAATCTCTGACGCTGAAGACATGATAGAGAAAATAGATTCGTCAGTCAAAGAAAACAATAAAGACAAAAAAGTCCTAACACAAAACGTCCAGGAAATTTGGGACACCATGAAAAGACCAAACCTAAGAATAATAGGGATAGAAGAAGGAGAAGAATACCAACTCAAAGGCACAGAAAATATATTCAACAAAATCATAGAAGAAAACTTTCCTAACCTAAAGAAAGAAATACCTATGAAGATACAAGAAGCTTACAGAACACCGAATAGGCTGGATCCAAAAAAAAAGTCCCCTCGCCACATAATAATCAAAACACTAAACACACAGAATAAAGAAAAAATATTAAGAGCTGCAAAGGAAAAGGACCAAGTAACATATAAAGGCAAACCCATCAGAATAACACCAGACTACTCAATAGAGACTATGAAAGCTAGAAGATCATGGACAAACCTCATGCAGACACTAAGAGACCACGGATGCCAACCCAGACTATTATACCCAGCAAAACTCTCAATCACCATAGGCGGAGTAAACAAAATATTCCAGGATAAAACCAGATTTAATCAATACCTGTCCACAAACCCAGCCCTACAGAAAGCACTAGAAGGGAAAATTCAACCCAAAGAAGCTAAACACATCCATGAAAAATCAAGCAATAGATAATCCTACACCAACATACACCACAGAAGGACAACACAACACAACCAAAAAAATAACAGGAATTAACAATCACTGGTCATTAATATCCATCAATATCAATGGTCTCAACTCACCTATAAAAAGACACAGGCTAACAGAATGGATAAGAAAACAGGACCCATCCATATGCTGCATACAAGAAACACACCTTAACTCCAAAGACAGACACTACCTCCGAGTAAAGGGCTGGGAAAAGGTTTTCCAAGCAAATGGACCTAAGAAACAAGCTGGTGTAGCTATCCTAATATCTAATAAAATAGACTTCAAACTAAAATCAATCAAAAGAGACCAGGATGGACATTACATATTCATCACGGGAAAAATCCACCAAGATGAAGTCTCGATTCTAAACATTTATGCTCCAAATACAAAAGCACCCACATTCATAAAAGAAACACTACTAAAGTTTAAAACGCACATCAAACCCCACACATTAGTAGTGGGAGATTTTAACACACCACTCTCACCAAAAGATAGATCTACCAGACTGAAACTTAACAAAGAAATAAAGGACCTAACAGATGTTATGACTCAAATGGACCTAATAGATATCTACAGAATATTCCATCCTAACACAAAAGAATATACCTTCTTCTCAGCACCCCATGGAACCTTCTCAAAAATTGACCACATGCTTGGACACAAAACAAATCTCAACAGATACAAAAAAATTGGAATAACCTCCTGTATCTTATCAGACCACCATGCCTTAAAATTAGAACTCAATAACAACAAAAATTATAGAAAACCCACAAACTCATGGAAACTGAATAATGCCCACCTGAAACATCAATGGGTCAAGGAAGAAATAAAGACAGAAATTAAAGAGTTCCTAGAATTCAATGAAAATGAAAGTACAACATACCCAAACTTATGGGACACTATGAAAGCAGTTCTAAGAGGAAAATTCATAGCTCTAAATGCACACATAAAGAAGATGGAGCAATCCCATACCAAGGAATTAACAGCACAACTGAAAGCTCTAGAACAAAAAGAAACAAACTCACCCAGGAGAAATAGACGCCAGGAAATAATCAAATTGAGGGCTGAAATCAACGAAATAGAAAACAAGAGAACAATACAAAAAATCAATGAAACAAAGAGTTGGTTCTTTGAAAAAATCAACAAGATAGACAAACCATTAGCCAAATTAACCAAAAGGCAAAGAGAGAGCACCCAAATTCACAAAATCAGAAATGAAAAGGGAGACATAACAACAGACAATGAGGAAATCCAGAGAATCATCAGATCATACTTCAAAAACCTGTACTCCACAAAAATGGAAAAACCAGGAAGAAATGGACAATTTTCTGGATAAATACCAAATACCAAAATTAAATCAAGACCAGATAAACCATTTAAATAGACCAATAACCCCTAAAGAAATAGAAACAGTCATCAAAAGTCTCCCAACTAAAAAAAGCCCAGGACCAGATGGTTTCAGTGCAGAATTCTACCAGACTTTCAAAGTAGAACTAATACCAATCCTCTTCAAAGTGTTCCACACAATAGAAACAGAAGGAACACTACCAAACTCTTTTTATGAGGCTACAATTACCCTGATACCCAAACCACACAAAGATGCAACAAAGAAAGAGAACTACAGACCAATCTCCCTCATGAACATTGATGCAAAAATACTCAACAAAATATTGGCAAACCGAATCCAAGAATACATCAAAACAATCATCCATCACGACCAAGTAGGATTCATCCCAGGGATGCAAGGATGGTTCAACATACGGAAATCAGTCAATGTAATACACCATATAAACAAACTGAAAGAAAAAAAACCACATGATCATCTCCCTAGATGCTGAAAAAGCCTTTGACAAAATCCAACACCCCTTCATGATAAAGGTCTTAGAAAGAATAGGAATACAAGGAACATTTCTAAACATAATAAAAGCAATTTATAGCAAGCCAACAGCAAACATCAAATTAAATGGAGAGAAACTCAAAGCGATACCACTAAATTCAGGAACAAGACAAGGCTGTCCACTCTCCCCATATTTATTCAATATAGTACTAGAAGTTCTAGCTAGAGCAATAAGACAACAAAAGGAGATCAAAGGGATACAAATTGGCAAGGAAGAAGTCAAACTTTCACTATTTGCAGATGATATGATAGTATACATAAGTGACCCCAAAAACTCTACCAGGGAACTTCTACAGCTGATAAACTCCTTCAGTAAAGTGGCAGGATACAAGATCAACTCAAAAAAATCAGTAGCCCTCCTATACACAAATGATAAAAGGGCTGAGAAAGAAGTCAGAGAAACATCACCCTTTACAATAGCCACAAATAATATAAAATACCTTGGGATAACACTAACTAAACAAGTGAAAGACCTTTTTGATAAGAACTTTAAATCTCTAAAGAAAGAAATTGAAGAAGATATCAGAAAATGGAAGGATCTCCCATGCTCATGGGTAGGTAGGATTAACATAGTAAAAATGGCAATCTTACCAAAAGCAATCTACAGATTCAATGCAATCCCCATCAAAATCCCAACACAATTCTTCACAGACTTGGAAAGAAAAATACTCAACTTTATATGGAAAAACAAAAGACCCAGGATAGCTAAAAGAATCCTATATGATAAAGCAACCCTTGGAGGCATCACCATCCCGGACCTCAAACTCTACTATAGAGCCATAGTAATAAAAACAGCTTGGTACTGGTATAAAAACAGACATACGGACCAATGGAATCGAATTGAAGACCCTGACATTAATCCATGCACATATGAACACCTGGTTTTTGACAAAGGAGCCAAAACTATACAATGGAACAAAGAAAGTATCTTCAACAAATGGTGCTGACATAACTGGATGTCAATATGTAAAAGATTACAAATAGATCCATATCTGTCACCATGCACAAAACTCAAGTCCAAGTGGATCAAAGACCTAAACATAAATCCAGTTACACTAAACTTAATAGAAAAGAAAATAGGAAGCACTCTTGAACGCATTGGCACTGGAGACCATTTCCTAAATAAAACACCGACAGCACAGACCCTGAGCACAACCATTAATAAATGGGACCTCTCAAAACTGAGAAGCTTTTGCAGGGCAAAAGACACAGTCAATAAGACAAAAAGACAGCCAACAGATTGGGAAAAGATCTTCACCAATCCCACATCTGACAGAGGATTGATCTCCACAATATATAAAGAACTCAAGAAACTAGACATCAGAGCACTGAACAGTCCAATTAAAAAATGGGCTAAAGAGCTAAACAGAGAATTCACAAAACAAGAACTACAAATGGCTGAAAGACATTTAAAGAAATGCTCAACATCCTTAATCATCAGAGAAATGCAAATCAAAACGACTCTGAGATACCACCTTACACCTGTTAGAATGGCTAAGATCAAAAACACCAATGACAACCAATGTTGGAGAGGATGTGGAGCAAAGGGAACACTCCTCCACTGTTGGTGGGAATGTAAACTTGTACAACCACTGTGGAAATCAGTATGGCGGTTTCTCAGAAAATTAGGAATCGAACTACCTCAAGACCCAGCCATACCACTCTTGGGCATATACCCAAAGAATGCTGATACATACCATAAAGATACATGCTCATCTATGTTCATAGCAGCACTATTTGTAATAGCCAGAACCTGGAAACAGCCTAGATGCCCATCAACGGAAGAATGGATGAAAAAAATGTGGTACATATACACAATGGAGTACTACTCAGCAGAGAAAAACAATGAAAGCATGAAATTTGCAGGCAAATGGATGGAACTAGAAAAAATCATCCTGAGTGAGGTAACCCAAACCCAGAAAGACAGTTATGGTATGTACTCACTCATTGGTGGATTCTAGATATAAAATGAACAATCAGACCACAACCCATAGAACCATAAAGGCTATATATATAGCATGGAGGTCCCTAGGACGACTGTGGCTTATAATAAATTTCAGTTTTACTCAATTATTGAAAAAAAATAGCCAAATGAATAGAAACACATGAACTATGAACCAAAGGCTGAGGGGCTCCCAGCTGGATCAGGCCCTCTGAATAGGTGAGACAGTTGATTGGCTTGATCAGTTTGGGAGGCATCTAGGCAGTGGGACCAAGTCCTGTGCTCAATGCATGAATTGGCTGTTTGAAACCAGGAACTTATGCAGGGACACTTGGCTTAGTCTGGGCAGAAGGGACTGGACCTCCCTGGACTGAGTCTACCAAGTTGATCACAGTCCTCGGGGGAGGACTTGTCCTGGAGGAGGTGGGAATGGAGGGTGGGCTGGGGGTAAGGGGAGGGCGTGGGAGGGGGGAGAATAGGGGAACCCATGGCTGATATGTAGAATTGAATGGTATTGTAAAATAAAAAATATATATCACAAATAAAAAAAAAAAAAAAAAAAAAAAAAAAAAAAAAAAAAAAAAGAGCATTCACTGCTCTTAGAGAAGACCCACATTTGGTTCTCAGCACCCACACTAGGTGGCTCACAAATCCCTATAATTGTAGATCTATGGACTCTGAGGCCCTCTTTCTTCCAAAGGCAACTGCACTCACGTGCACAGACCCATATCAGACACAAGGACACACACATGTACACAGTTAAAAATAAAACAAAAACTTTTTTCAAAAAGACACTCTTTTATGTGTAAATATTTTTTTACTATGACTTAGGAATGTAGCCAAGTTGGGAGAGTACTTGCCTAACACGAAAGAAGCCCTTTGTTCCATCCCTAGCACCAGTATAAGGCAGAGATGGCACAGCATACCTGTACCCCCAGCACTAGGGAGGTGAAGGCAGGAAAATCAGAAGTTCCAGGCCACCCTCCTTGGCTACATACCAAACCTAAGTCTACCATGAACTACATGAGACCCTGTCACAACCAAAATAATGTTTTATTAAAGGAAAAATTAACAGATAAATAATAGTAGCAAAGGAGAGCCCAAAGAAATGAACAATTTCAGACTATACATACAGAATAAAAGACAAAATTTTGGCCCTGAGCTAGAATCAGGGTTCCACCCAAAGCTGAGGCATCCGAGGGGGTGCTGGAGTGAGGAGAGCCCTGCAGTCCAGGCCAGCAACAGCCAACAGCCAGGGAGACAGCTGGCTTGCTCAACTAATGGGATTATTCTCCACAGCCCTTCAGTTCTGGAGACAATGCCTCCAGCCAGCAGCTGTGAGGAACTGAGGTGTGGCTGGGGGCTACAGCTTTAGATGTTTAACTTACATGAGAGAAGACATACTGATTCAAATACACATGATGGCTTCTGTTGGAGATTTTTATGTTGTTTTATTGTTTTGTTTGCCTTAAATATCATCCTAGTTGGCGTCCAGACCCAAATGCTGGTATGATGGCAAGAGAAAAGCTAACAATAATTTTTAATTTTAAAGATTTTTTTTTAAAAACTAAGAAGCACAAGAAAGCTTCATGTGTCGAGGATCCTGAGAAGTTCTAGGAAAGCCAATGTAGAGCCCAGACTCCATGACTGGTCCTGGGTGTGGGGGGGCCAAGTTTTATGAAGGTGACCTATGAGATTAAGGGGGGATTCCTGAACGCCCCGGGAGAGAACCAGGTACAGTAAGATCAACCTGAGGATACAGGAAAATCTTTGGGGAGAAATGCTCCATCTTTTCTAATCCCCAACTGCCAGAATCAGCCTTACACTCATTCTTTAAAAAAAGAAAAAACAAAAACTTTCATCTGTGTAACAACAAAGCCTTTTTGGAGGGTGCGGAATAGGGTGTCAGGAATCCTAGGCTGGTCTTGAACTCACTGTAGTATTCTGCATTCACCTACCCAGTGTTGAGATTAAAAGCATATACTGCCTCATCCAGTTTATGCACAGCTGGGATCAAACCCAGTGCTTCATACGTGCTAGGCAAACACTCCACCGACAGACCTACAGTCACAGTCTAAGTTTATTTTAATTAAGAAAGAAAGAAAGAAATCTAAGTTTATTTTAATTAAAAAAAAAAAAAGCACTTACTTACTTGGAAGTATTATACACTGAGATGTTGCATCTAAATATGCTCTCTAAAATATACTTATTTTATTGTCCCCTAGGACATTTAAATAAAAGCAAATGATTATATAGTCTAAACTCATCACAAAAATATTACAACCACATTATAAAAACTTCAGGAGAAGTCATAATCCCATCACTTGAAGATAAACTCTGGCGTTGTGTCATTTAAGCGAATGCACCCCTTTAACTGCTTTGAAACCCACTCAAAATAATAGATATCTCCAATGTCGTTTCTGAAACTGCTCATGTTTAGACCCACAACATGATTCTTTAAAGTATTCTACGAAGTTAACAGCACTGAAGTCATCAAATGCAAATGGCAAATTTAACTACAGAAGCTGAATTGGCTCAGGGTGCAAAAATGCCAGTCCAGCTGGACAACCCCAGTCCTCAGAGGCATCCACAGAAGGCAAAGAACCAGCTCCCAAAACTGCCCTCTGACCACAGTGTGCCCACACTCACGCAAGTATATGTACAATAATAAATAAAAATAAATTTTAAAATTTAAAGCAAAAAAAAAAATAAAAAAAAAAAATAAATAAATAAATAAGAATATTAGGACAGCCAAACCTATTGCTGCAGGCCTATGGTCCCAGCTCCACAGGAGGGCAGCCAAAGCAGGAGGATCGCAAATTCAAAGTCTGACTGAGCTACAGAATGAGTTCAAGACAATATAATGAGATTATGCCTCAAACTTAAAAAGAGAAAGAGAAGGGTGAAGAGTAAAAGAAAAGGAAAAAGAAGGCAGGGATAGAGTATTGCCTAGCATCCACCAGGCTCTAGATTCAATCTCCATAGCCATAATTAACCGTGTAGTTAACTAATTAAAATAATCAGCACAAAGTCTTCTGGGTGCAGTGGGACCATTGTCCTGACATCAACTCGCAGACCTGGATAAAGTGCACAAAATGCGTTTTAAGCCTGCGGAAGAGGCCTTGGGGCAACGCAGACTGGACAAGCGAAAACTCTGACACGAGGGGATAGTTGAGGAGAGCGGAGGTTGGCAGCTGCGTGTTCCCCGGGGAGCATTTAGGAAATGTGATCAGGGGCTGAGCACTGGAACTGGACCCTGGCAGGTGTGCACTGTAGAAAACACTAGTGTTTCCTGGGGGTGCCCTGAGCTGAAAGGGGCAAAATCAGGAACGCAAGGAGAGTCAAAACCCCCTGATCATCTTCATCAGATGTTTGCAGAATACAAGAGAGGCCAAAGGGCTGGCTCGGCCAAGAGCTCCTCAGAGTCCGAATCCCATGAAGATGCTAGAGCCATGAAATATTGGGGGGGCGGGGCTTCAGAAACGCGTTCAGATTGAAAAGATGTTTAACTATCTTCATGAACATCCACCCACCTACCTTTCAAAGGTAAAGCTTGATAAATGTGGAGGGAGTAAAATTAGGTCTGGGGACAGGGCTCAGTGGGCAGAAGTGCTTACCTGGAAAGTCTGAGGACTGGAGTTCAGATCACTAGCCCCCATGTAAATGTCAGGGGCGGGGCATGGTGCATGCCTGTAATCACAGCATGTGGGAAACAGAAACAGGGGATCCCAGAGCAATCTGTCTAGCTAGACTAGACAAATCTTGCCTACACATGTACATGCACACCCATGCACACAGATGCACCCACACACATGGGAACATGTATTTACACATATACAAAAGTGAAGGACTAAAAGCATACAAAGCATGTCCCCAACCACCATGGACATGAATCGGAAATCCACAGCAAACAGCAATATTGAAACCCCTTGAGTATTTAAAAGCTAAGCAATGGATTTTTCAAATAACCAATAGGTCAAAGGAGAAACCACAAGAGACATTAGGAAATATCCTGTGCCTAGTTAAAAAATCAGATTAGAATGCATGGGATACAGCTGAAGCAGTGTCTAGAGGGCAATGTGTACTTGTAAATACCTGTGTGGGTAAATAGAAAGGTTTCAAACAATAGACTGTAACCAAGGAACAATTCTACAACTCAGTTTTAAAAAAAAATGCAAAGATCTGTGAAAGAGGACAGCCAGGACTCGGGGTATGACTCAGGGATAGAGTGTTTGCCCCGTATGCTCAAGGTCCATGGATTTGATTTTTATCACACAAAAGAGATATTCAGTGTCTAGTAAACATATGAAGTGCACTTGACTTTGCCAGCACTTAGTAGCATGCAAACAGAAAACACCTGACATGAACCCATCAGACCCAGAATGGCCAAAGGGTTTGTGCTGGCTGGTGTCGTGTCAACTTGACACAAGCTAGAGTCATTGGAGAGGAGAGAGCCTCTATAGTAATACTTTCTCATCAAGACCACCAGCCCACAAACAATGACACAGAGGCTTACTAATCGTGAAAGCTTGGCCTGAGCTTAGGCTTTTTCCCAACTAGCTCTTATAAACTTAAATTAACCTGTCTCTATTAATCTACATTTTGTCATATGACTCAGTTACTTCTGCTCTGTATGGTATACCCGACTTCTTCAAAGTCTCCTGGCAAATCTGCCCTTCTTCTTCCCAGAGTCCTCCTCTGTTCGGAAGTCCCACCTATATCTCTTGCCTAGCTATTGGCTCTTCAGCTTTTTATTACACCAATCACAGCAATACATCTTCACACAGTGTACAAATACCCCACAACAAGCCTTAACTGAGGAAACGCCTCCGAAAGACCTGATTGTAAACAAGCCTGCGGAGCATTTTTTTTTTTTTTTAATTTAGTAATGGATCAGTGCTACCCTATTGTGGATGGTGCCATCCCTGAGTTGGTGGTTCTGGATGCTGTAAGAAAGCAGGCTGAGCAAGCCATGAGGAGCAAGCCAGTAAGGTGCATCCTCCACGGCCTCTGCATCAGCTCCTGACTCCAGGTTCCTGCCCTACTTGAGTTCCGGTCTTGACTTCCTTTGATGATGAACAGTGATGTGGAAGTGTAAACCTAATAAACCCTTTCTTCCCCACGTTGCTTTGGTCATGGTGTTTCATCACAGCAATGGTAAGTAACCCTAACTAAGACAGGGCTCATGGTCTCACTTTTGTGTGGAATCTATAAGTCAAACTCAAAGAAATAAAAAGTATAACAGTGGTTGCCAGGGCCTTCCTTGAAATTTGCAAAGGCGGTAGATCTAAAGTGTTCTCTCTCAGAGATATACAATGGACATACAGTGGAAACCATGTGGTAATGGAGTTGTGAATTCAAGAATGAGTATCACCTACAGCTGACGTACATATCAAAGCATCACATGGTCTTGAATACATGCAATTTTTATCTGTCAATTATATATCAGTGAAGCTGGAAAAGGAAAGAGTGTGTGGTTGACTAAAATACTCCACCCCAAACTGCTTCTCTGGCATCTTTAGAGTTGGTTATTCAAAGAAACTGCAAGCCCAGAATCAGCTCTGAAAAGCCTGCCTAGGATAGTAAACGGCAGGTGCAGACCAAGGTTATGCTTATCTGGTTTCTTCTACTTTGTCTCAAAAATCCCCTTGCAGGAGCTAGAGATGGCTCATGGGTTAAGAGCACTAGCTCTTGCAAAGGATCTGGGTTTGGTTCCCAGTACCCACATGATGGCTCACAACCTTCTGTAACTCCAAAAAGGGGATCCAATACCTTTTTCTGATCTCCTCAGGCATCAGGCATGTACTTGTGCACAGGCATACATGTAGGCAAAACATCTATATGCAAAAAATAAAATACAAATTCCACTAGGAGTATTAGTAACTATTTACACATGATCACCCACATAAGGAAGACTACAGGGGTCTAACTTCTAAGAGAAGAGGCATGCCTTGCCAGCTTTTTGCTTTATACACAGGTGCCATACAGTGTGTTCTTTTGAGCGTAGGTAGGCAGGCCTGCTGAATATATAACTAGGGAAGAAATCACTGATCACAGGTACATCTTTCAGTTTTGGTTTTGGTTAACACTGACACTGGTTTCCATACTAGTGGCGCCAGCCTACCTTGCCCCATCCCCAGTGTGAGAGTATTGCTGTTCTGCATACTCACTCCCTCAAACCCAAAATACCCTCCTGTAGTTTTAATTTTAGCTATTGCTGTTTATAGGAAGGCTTTAAATTTACTCTTTCCCCTCTGAAATTTAATCATTTTAATCTATGAAATAAACTGACAGTAGGCTTCAGGGGAACAAAATCTATACTATGAGAATCCAAGAGTCAAAGTGGAAAGTGGGGCAAGATAGCAGACCCGTATATAGAGCTTAGCAAAGAGATGGTGGCCTGGGCTTTGATGGGGAAGGAGGTGGAGCTGGCAATGGTCCACCAAGAGGAGCATATGTGCAGTGAGCCAGAGATGTCTTGTCACACAGTCTCCTTGGTAACAGCCACATGTACTCATCTCTGTCTGAGTGGCTTTGATCCCTAGAACCCATGTGCCATAATATGCATGCACCTGCATGTGCATACACACACACACACACACACACACACACACACACACACACACACACAAATAATAAATTTAATTCACAAGTTTTAAGAAGAGCAACTGATACACACAACACATACATATATGGAATTCTGAAAAGCAAAACGTGGGTGGCCCATAGGAAACAGGATTATACTCGTGCTAGAAGACAATGAAATGCCAACTATCATTAGACATGTGTTTCAAGCAAGCAAAAATTAAAATTCAGAAAGTGAGACCAGGAGGATGGCACAGTGGATAAAGGGACTTGCTGTGCAAACCTGGTAATGTGAATTCAATCCCTGGAACCCACATAAAGCATTAAAAAAAAAAAAAACCCAGCTGATTCTACAAAGTTGTCTTCTGCCCTCCAAATGCACACTGTGGTACATGCACATGTACACACACAAACGCACAATAATAATTTTTCAATTTAAAAGTCAAATCATGCCGGGCGGTGGTGGCACACGCCTTTAATCCCAGCACTCGGGAGGAAGAGCCAGGCAGATCTCTGTGAGTTCGAGGCCAGCCTGGGCTACCAAGTGAGTTCCAGGAAAGGCGCAAAGCTACACAGAGAAACCCTGTCTCGAAAAATCAAAAGAAAAAAAAAAAGTCAAATCATCCCAGTGTTACTGGGCATGCCTTTGATTCCAGCACTCAGGAGGGAGAGGCAAGTAAGTGAATCTTCGAGTTCAAGGCCATCCTGGTCTACAAAGCAAGTTTTGGGACAGTCAGGGCTACACAGAGAAACACTGTCTCAAAAAAATAAATAAATGAGGGAGGAAATGTCTCAGTGTTCACAAGGAGAGAGATAAATGCCAGTCAATCCTCTCACACTGCTGGGTGGAGAGATTGGTACAGACACACTGCAAAACAATCTAACATTTGCATACTTCACCAAGTCTGAAGCATGCATTTTTTAAATGTAGATTTATTTTAGTTTATGTATATGAGTGCTTTTGTCCTCTCTGTGTGTCTGAGCACATGCCTGGTACCTGTAGAGGTCAGAGTAGGGTGTTGGATCTCCTGGAATTAGGATAATCAGTGGCTGTGAGCCACCTTGTCGGTGCTGGGGAATGAACTCAGGTCCTCTACAAGAACAAGTGCATCTAACCATTGAGCAATCTCTCCAGCCCCCTTGAAACATACATTTCTGAAAGAGGCGGACAAGCCAGGTCCATTCATCCAGATGCCCGCTGGCACCTGGCTCCTCAGTTGTAAACTGAACTCATCAGCTGCCTGCTCAACCATTCCCTTCCCCCCCCCCCCCCCCCCGTTTTTCCTCCTCTATTCCTCTCTAGGTTTGTGCTACCACCATGGACATAGTTACGCAGGAGGACTGTGAGAGTCAGCACGTTGTGTTCCTAAGCCCTCCCTACCGCTCCTCAATCACCCCATTGGATGAGTCCTCTTTTAAAGTGAGCTTAAAACCCGTCACCTTCTTCTTTGTGGCTACCACTGCCACACACTTAGTATAAGATCTGCCACACACTTAGTATAAGATCTCTTTTCCACATTTCCCCCACCCTCCTCTATTCACACTGCACCGTTGACGTCATTGACCCCGTACTTGGCAACTTGCCAGCTCAAGTTTCAAAGGCCAAGGCCTGTGGGCTGGCACATCTCCTTGTCTAGCCTCTTCCGTCTCCTCTGGCTCTCTGTTCTCCCCATCCCGCCTTTGATGTTGAAACATCAGCCTGCTTACATAATGCTCATAACAATGCCCTGGAAGATGCAAGGTCAGTCAGTTATGAGAACATTCGATTATCTAACCATTAACCATAGTGAGTTATCAAAACAGTCACTTGAAACATTTTTGTGCTGGGTTTTCATCCCAGCACTCGGGAGGCAGAGGCAGGTGAACTCTGTGATTTCAAGGCCAGCCTGGTCTACAGTGCAAATTCCAGGACAACCAGGACTACTATATTACACAGAGAAACCCTGTCTTGAAAAACAAAAACATAAACAAATAAAAAAGATATTTTTATGACTTTGGGTTTTATATCAAGGCAATCTTATAGAAAAATATTATTTGGATAAGACAAAGAAACCCTGTGCATTCCTTGTCCAGAATTGTTTATATTTAGCCCCATTAGGTTTTTTCTATATAAATATAGATAGATAAATAAGTCTTTTCCTAAATTCTGACATCATATCCACTCAATATTTGAGTGCCTTTTCTAACAACTAGAACATTTCTCTTCATAATCATGTATCATGGTCAAAACCAGAACATTTAACTTTAACATAATACTATTTATTATCTAATCTATACTGCAATTTTATCAGTTGTCCTTAAAACAATTTTATAGGGCTGGAGAGATGGCTCAGAGGTTAAGAACACTTGCTGCTCTTCCAGAGGTCCTGAGTTCTATTCCCAGCAACCACATGGTGGCTCACAACCATCTGTAATGAGATCTGGTGCCTTCTTCTGGCGTGCAGGTATTCATGCAGGCAGAACACTACACATAATAAATAAATAAATAAATAAATAAATAAATAAATAAATAAATAAATAAATAAACAAGCAAAATTTAAAAAAAATAAAAACAATTAAAAAAAACAATTTTATATCCCCAAAATGTCCTTCTGGAGGTGCATGATGCCAGTTTGATCCAGTTTGGGTGATGTCAGTTTGGAGGAATCCAGCAAGTGTCTCCACTTTATTTTTCCCTTCAATCACATGGGTGTACACTTGCTCAACTTGCTCACTGATGTTTTAACTTCAGGTCTTTTCAGTATGACTTTAACTGGGTCTTCAAGCCATCTCCAATATATCTGTTTAAGATTCTCAGTTTCTTTTTTCTTTCTTTCTTTTCTTTCTTTCTTTCCTTCTTTTTTTTTCTACAAAGACCTGGCTGCCCTGGAACTCACTGTATAGACCAGGCTGGTCTCAAACTCACAGAGATCCACTTTCCTCTGCCTCCTGAATCAAAGGTGTACACCACCATGCCTGGCGATTTTCAGTTTCTTTAAGGAAGAGCTAGAGCTGAAGGCTACTTTCCAAGCAATCTGAGCCGTGAGTTACTCTGGAATTCTTCGTTTCTCAGTCCTTTGCACCAACAACTTGCCCTTATCAGTTCGTTCCCTATGTTGCCAACTTTGCTTTCAGCACCGAGACTGGGGGGTGTGGTGATCTGACAACACCATTACAGAGATACATTGTACATTAAACTTCCCAGAACTGAGAGACACAAGCTTTCAGCTTTAAAACTCTCGTTCAAATTCCAGCAAGAACCACTCCAGAGCCTGGTCATCAATACAGATCACTTTAGCATGAGTGAGTGTGTATGTGGGACTAGGGGACCAGAAAAGGGCCCAGAGAGAAACAAAGGATTCTTGGGGGATGGGGGAAGTAGAACACATGTAATACTGGAGATGGAAAAATGGGAGAGATGATGATGGATATTGTGTCTCCAGAACTGCATATATATATATATATATATATATATATATATATATATATATGAAAAAGCCATAAGGAAATCTAATATTTGATAACTTAATGAAAGAGAGAGAATATGGAAGAACCCTTACAGGTGGATAAAGTTGCTTCTAAAAGCCATAGTTTATTAAATGAAAAATCCCGGTGCCAGGAGTAGGTTATCTCCTACAAGCTGTTGGTCAGGGAGGCCCCTGGACCCTTAAAACGATATATGCAATTGCCACTGATGTTAGTTGCCCCTAAAAACTAGATTGTAAGACCCCCTGGCTGAAGACACCATAGGCCTTGGCCACAAGACCCAGAGAAATCAAACTAGACCTGGCCTGGAAGCTCCTTCCCTGGTAGGTAACTCTCACGGTGCTGGAAGATGCCCCGCAGGCTGCTGGGAGATCACTGACATGAATCATCTTATTCAGCTGTGGGCCCTGCATGCGACAATGCCCACCAGCCAGCCACAACGTGCAATGGCACAACAGTGGCCAGTGTTCTGGAGGTAATCAAGCACTTCTTGCATGGATCCGAGGCCCACTTCCCATTTGGTATGAAAACCTGGTTAAAAGCCTGTGGCTGGTGAAGTTATAGTGTGGAAGCTACTGCTGTCGTTTTGCCGAATGGACATGAGTATCCACCTTATCATTTTCTACTTAACTGTGTTGCTGCCCGTAGGCGGGGACTGCTATCAGCTTTGGTCTGAGAAGCTTCGTTTTGCAGTGGTCAGCAGTGACTGCAGACTCATAAATGGTCAAAGTACTAAGAATCAATGACTGTCAACTACCCGGCCATAAATGGGACATCTATGTCATACTCCACCCCCTAAGGCTCTGGGAAGAAAAGGTAGAAAGAATGTAAGAGCCCAAAGGAGGAGGGGGAGGGGTGTTGAATGCTGGTTTCCAGGCATGAGACCTTGAACTCACGGCCTTGTAATCACAATGTATGTGATCACCTCCTGCACAAGACCTGAACAAGGCTGGGCCCACCAGTACCTTGACACGGAAGGAAAGGGGCCCATCGGGCCCTCCCCTCTGACCATCGATAGGCAGTTAATGTTTCTGGGAGCAAGGGAGACATTGTCTCCAGCGGTACAGCCACTGGTAAGGTGCCGGCCGCCCTGTAAAAACTCTGATGAAACTCATTGGCTCACACATAAGAAAAGGACATGAAAGGAGAAGTGGGTTTGGGTAGGAAGAGGCAGGAGATTAGCAGGAGTGAGGGGGAGACAGAAGAGGGTAATGGGAGGGGGTGAGTATGACTGAAATATATGCTTGGGTAAAAATGTCTTAATGACATTGTGTATACATAATGCATGCAAATAACATTTGTAAAAAGAATTATAGCTGTTGTGAAAACGCCTTTTTTAAAAAGCGACATCGGAGTCATTGTTTCTCTAAGAAGGCTTCTCATGGAGCATGTCCCTAGAGTTTCTTTTGAGATGCTCATAGAACTTAGTGGGTGACAGTTGTGACCCTGGGACTTTTCACTCTGGTAGACTCCCATTCCGATTCAAATCTCTTACCAGCCTTGGGAGCTTCCTCCTCTGTGGCTCACTTTTGCTGTGTGTAGAAATGAGGATAATTGCATCTCCTCACAGAGTTATTAACAAGGTTACAAGAAGACAGAATGTCAGGGCTTAGCCCTGTGCTTAGAGAAGAGTGAGTAGAGAATGCCTCTGAGCTGGATCTTCTTCTCCCTTCCCATCATCACTGAAACTAAGGATTAAGATGAGCTGTCAGGGGCTGAAGAGATGGCTCAGTGGTTAAACAGCATCTACTGCTGTTATGGAAGACCTGGGTTTGGTTCCCAGAATCATCCACATGGCAGCTCACAACCATCTATAACTTCAGATCCAGGGGGATTTAACACCCTCTTCTGGCCTCCACAGGCATTGCATGCACATGGTACATATACATATACCCAGGTAAACACACACACACACACACACACACACACACACACACTACATACATATATACATGCATACATACCACACATACAAACATAAAATTTTTTAAAAAGCTATCAGGGCAGGGGTGTGCCTCAGTGGCAGAGGAGGATGTAACAAGCACAAAACCCTGTATGGCTTGCTCTCTAGGGACAAAGAAAGCGAAAAAGAGGTGGTTGTGAGGACTCCAGGGACCTCTCCTGCTGCAGAAATAGCATCCCTGGGTTTGCTCTCTGTGCTGTTTGAGCCTGTCTCTTCTCTGCTCAAAGGAATACTTAGCTTCTTGGAACGCAGGAGCATTCTGCTTTCAAAAGCCAGGGTGTGACTACTGTTCCTCCTACCCTTGGGAAACTTTGGGGGCCAGTTGCCAGCTTGGGGCTTAAGCCACATGTGAGAGATAAAGGCAGGGCTGAGTGTTACGCTGTAAAAGGAGAAGAGAGAGCTGGCATTGGCTGGGTGCAACTGTGGGTCATGATCTGAGCTAACCAGAATTCCGCAATGAGGGTATAGGACTCCTTCGTGGTAGATGAGGACAGCTGGGCCCAGAGAGAAGGAAGTTGTCCATAGTCACATAGCCAGGGAGTGGTGGGGTCAGAAAGCCATGCTCTCGGACTTCAAAGTCCTGGCTGCTTCTAGAATACCTACTTTCCCTATCCTATAGATTCTACTCATTACCAATAGTTTGTGTCTTCTCAGTAGTCAATAAATGCAAAAGATAACAAGAATTTTCCAGGGATTATCTCACTTAATCTTCATAGTGACCTATAATAAAAATACACATTTTTTTTTCTATTTAACAGGCAAGGGAACTGAGGCTCAAGAGAAGTGTCATTTGCCCAGGGTCGTGGGCTCATGAAGAGTCGTTTCAGGGATTCTAATCCACATCTGTCTGATGCCGAGGAGTCGGCTCCGAGCTGCCTCCCACTCTCCTCCTGCATCCCCATCCTCCAGGCCCACCCAGAGCATCTGGGTGAAAACCACAAGCTTGGTCCTTACACCCCAAGTTCTTCAGCTTTCAGGTTGATCCTCTGACAGTGCCAATAACCTCCGACACACAGAATCCAGACAATCACAGACCTCTCGGTGCCATGTCACAGGATCACTGTCCCCATGCCAACTGCAGTCCCAGGGGACAGGGATCTGAGTTAAGTGAATTAAAATCTCTTCAGGCATTTGCAGTAAATTAAAATGTCTTTCAGCCTGAAATATTTTTTTCCCAAGAAACTGGGCCAAAGGCCAGCCTTGTCTCTGAGCCTGTCCCCTGGGGCTGTAGGCTGCCTTTCCTCCTAAGACAGTTTCTCAGAAGGATGAAGGAACAAGCCAGGCTGTGTGCTCTGCTCTGGGACAGGTCTGTGCCCAACTGATGCAGGGGTGTATAAAAGGCCGGCCCCTTCCCTAAGGTCCTTGATGGTTCCCTTTGTGAGTCTCAGTGAGATCCAGCTCAAACCAGACTTTGAAACACATTCTTGCTTTGCTAACTCTCTCCATGGAGTATCAATTCCATTCAGCCTATATACTTCCGGGAACTAACTGTAGAGGAGGTCCTGTGACAGGCACTTGGAACTGCTTTGCTAGACCCCATCGAGGGGGTGTGAGATGGCTTAGCAGGTAAGCATGCTTGCCTAACAACCCGAGTGAAGTAAAGCTCCAGAACCCACATGGAAGAAGGAGAGAACTCATTCCCACAGGTTGTCCTCTGTCTCCTCTGACTTCCTTCTGTGCACTGTGGCATGCGCAGGTGTGCACACATGCATGTACGTACACACACACACACACACACACACAGACACGGACACGGACACACACACACGGACACACACGGACACACAAACACTTAGGTCTGCAAAGTAACTAAAAGCAATATGAAAGCCCTGACATCTCTCTTTGTTTGTTTGTTTGTTTGTTTGTTTGTTTGAGATAAGGTCTCACTATGCAGCCCTGACTGGCCTGGAACTTGATATGTAGGCCAGGCTGGCCTCAAACTCAGAAATGCACCAGCCCTCTGCTTCAGATTAAAGGCATGCCTCACCACACCTGGTATCTGCCTTTCACACCTATCTCCTTTATGGCCATCATTCTATGACCTCTGCCTATAGGCATCAAAGAGTCAGGCATGGTTGTCCATGTCTTTAATCTGGGCTTGGGAGGCAGAAGCAGGTGGATTTCTGTGAGTTCAAGGCTGACCTGGTCTATATAGTGAGTTCCAAAACAGCCAAAGCGAGAGAGAGAGAGAGAGAGAGAGAGAGAGAGAGAGAGAGAGAGAGAGAGAGAGAGAGAGAGAGAGAGAGAGAGAGACCCTGTCTAATAAAATCTAAGTAAGTAAACCATTCAAAGACTGTCTTTCTGGAAACTGATAATATCTAACCTATCACATCCCTTCTTAAGGCTAAAGGCACAGAGATAAGAGGAATTGAAGCATCTTGCTGTCAAATTTTACAATGTCTTGGTCCAGATCACCAAAAGACACCCGGTAGTCTTAAGTCATTGTCCTAAACCTGCGGCACCTTGGGTTGGAGAAACAGCAGAGCCTGTCAGGGCAGAGCACACCCTGAGATGAGGGCAACTGTCTAGGATGGCCAGACTGCACCCTGGAACTGGGCTGATCATCTTACAGGAATCAGATCATCCCCTCTCAAGCAGCAAGGGCTTCTTCAGACCACCTTGCTGAACCAGAACCAAGACAAGGATCAACCAGACCCCACCTTGACCAGAGATGCTCGGTTTGTTCTACCCCCACCCCAATTCTTCCTCTATGTAAACTTCTTCCCAGTCACTCATCTCTTTCATTGGCATATCGAGATGACTGGCCAGTCCTAGTGGCTAAACTTTGTGATTTCCAGAGCTAGAGTTTTTTCTGAGAACAGATTCCAGCCACAGCAGTGTTCGTAGATGGCACTCTCCGTGGTTAGGTCCCTCTCCAACATAACAATGGCCGGATAGGTGATGGCCATTGACACTTGCTAGGTGCTTTTGCAGAATGCCTGCTGAGACGTCCCATGCTGACCAATATGGGGAGAACGGGAACAGTGTTTTGCAATGTCTCTGCATGGTGGGGTTATGTTTTCCTTCGGGCTTGAGGTCCTAGTTACCAGAGTGGGGAAATGTTTCATTATAGTTTGAACGTGATTTTTAATGCACAAAGTCACAGGATGCTGGTATTAAAAATGTAGGAACCTAGTCAAACTACAGCATTTAGGTGGGAGGCTTTGGGGTGTAGGGATGTAGCTCAGTGGTAGAGTGTTTGCCTAGCCTGTGAGAATTCCTAGGTTTAAGCCCAGAAAAAAAAAAAAAAAAAAAAAAAAAAACATTTAAAATCGCGGATGAGGATGTGAAGTCTGTTGGAAGTGCTTGTGACCAGGAAGGCACTGGGGTGAAGAACTCATGGCCGAATCCTGGGAGCTTAATGACAAGGAGTGCCACATACACGTGTGCATATACTTGCATGCTTCCTATCTTACCATGCAATTCTTTGCACACCTCAGACTCTTCTAGTAACAAAGCCATCACCAAATGAGGCCCTGAGACCTTGTACCTTCAAAGTACATGGACAAAGATTAATTTCATTCTTCCTCTCCTCCCCACAACACCTCATATTCTGCCTAGCCTCTCTCTCTCCCTGCCCTGTCCAGCGGCAGCTGCTGCCCTTCTCCCTTGGCAGCAGCCAATATGTGAGCACAAAGGGAGCCAAGGATGGGCATGGGCCTTCCTCAGGACCGGGAAGTTGGTGAGTTGGTGGCTGCCCCTGACAAGCGGGACCAAGGCACATTTGGCAGGTTTTATGAAGGAAACAAGTCTTTCCCCACTCAAGTCCTGTGTCCAGACAACCTGCAGCCGAGGCTGTCAATCATCCCAAGGTTACCTTCTTCAGTGGGTTGGAGCAGCTGGCTCAGGCAGAGACCCCTCAGCATGGCAGAGCTCAGCATATCCTCCTGCCCAGGGGCCCCTCTCTTCCAACCTTCCAGTGTCTGGCTTATGTTTATCTCTTTTGGCAAGCTTGAGGCACCTTCTGGAGATGAGACACAGAATTCCAATTGTATAATTTTGACTCCACATCCCAGTTAAAGGCTTTGATATTTGCGTTTCAAACCGGCACGGCAGGAGATAAAGATGAGCAGAGGCATTCATGCTGATTTAAAATTTTAATCTACCCTTATTTAGAACGACATCACATAGCAAATAAATACCATGGTAAGTTGAAAGAGTATGTGTGGGAGAAAGAGAGAGCTTTCATAACCTAGTGTCTTCAAGAGAACCTCATCCCTCTTTATATTTTCTCTGAATTCCGCTCTTTTTGAAGGAAGAGGTTGAATTAGAAAGCCAAAGCCTGCTGGGCAGTGGTGGTGGACGTCTTTTATCCCAGCACTTGGGGGAGGCAGAGGCAGGCATATCTCTGTGAGTTCAAGGACAGCCTGGTCTACAGAGTTCCAGGACAGAGAAACACTGTCTCATAAAAGATAAGCTGAAGCCCATCTCATCACCATTCTTTGTTTCTTCTTTCATCTGCCCTTGCTTCTGCTTTCTTCTCAGCTGGGCAGTAATGGGAAGAAGGCAGGACCTCTGGCTCACGTGTCACCAGCTGCTAGAACAGGTCCACCAGCCCCGCTTTGCATATGAGGCCCCTGTGTTGACCTTGGCCAAGGCCTTTGCAAATGTGCCAGGCCCAGGTCACCACCCTGTAAGTGTATGCCTGTGGGGGGGGGGGCATATGCATGCCAGGGCACATGTGTGGAGGTCTGGGGACAACTTGCGGGAGTCAGGCCTCTCTCTCTTTGTATTATGTGGGTGCTGGGGATCAGCCTTAAGTGGTCAGGCTTGGCTACGAGTAAGTGACTCGACCTGCCAAGCCAGCAATTGTATTCTCATACATTATATTTTCAAACATTTAACATGGAACCAAGGGGCTAAGAGAGATGGCTCAGTAGTGACGAGCACTGGCTGCTCTTCTAGAGGACCAGGGCTCAATTCCCAGCACCCACATGCAGCTCAACAACTGTCTGTAACTCCAGTTCCAGGGGATGCAACACCTTCAAACAGATATACATGCAGGCAAAACACCAATGCACACAAAAAATAAAAATAAACAAATCATTAGAAACCTTCATCTTAGCCTGGTGTAGTGGAACACACCATTAATCCTAGCACTCTGGAGGCAGAGGCAGGCAGGTCTCTGTGAGTTTGAGGCCAGCCCAGTCTACAAAGTGAGTTCCAGGACAACCAGGGCTTTTACAAAACCCTGTCTCAAAGAAACAAAAGGAATCAAAAGTTCCCAAACTAGAAAATAGTGAAAAGTAGGTGTGGTGGTTTAAATGAGAAAGGTCCACCATAGGCTCAGTCATTTGAGCACTCAGCCCCTGCTTGGTGTTCTTTGGGGAGTCTAAGGAGGCTCAGCTTTACTGAAGGAAGTTTGTCACTGAAGGTGGACTTTGAGGATTTAAAGCCTCAAGTCACTTCCTCTTCACTCTCCCTGTGGCATGCTTGTGGTAAAAGATGTGATCCTTCAGCTCCCGGCTCTTTCCAACCAGCTGCTACTGCTTCCCCACCTTGATGGACTCAGCTCTCTGGAGCCATGAGGCAAAATAAACTCTTCTACAAGTTGTTTCAGGCTATGGTGTCTTGATCAAAGAAACAGAAAAGTAACTAGCACAGCAGGGTATTATGATTGGACTATGAAGCCAGGCAGCGGTGGCGCACGCCTTTAATCCCAGGAGGCAGAGGCAGGTGGATCTCTGTGAGTTTGAGGCCAGCCTGGTCTACACAGTGAGTTCTAGGACAACCAGAGCTACATAGAGAAACCTTGCTTGAAAAACCAATAAATCAATTAATTAATTAATAAGAAAAATGATTTTACTATGAAATACACCTCCAACAGGCTTCTTGTTGCATGCTCTATCCCCAGCTGATAGCCATATATTAGAAGGTTCTGAGAACTTTGAAAGCTAGAAAGACGTGGACTGATGGGGCTGGGTCCTGGGGCTGGCCCCTGAGCACTTCCTGCGTGTCATGAGGTGAAGAAGCACTTCCTCTGCCACATGTTCCTTCCAGCCACAGTCCCAGAACCTAAGGAACCAATGGCCATAGACTGAAATTAATTAATCAATTAACTAATTCCAGGAACTATGAGCCAAAATCATCCTTCCCTTTCAGTTGTCTGGGTCAGGTTTACTGTCTCAGGGACCTGGTCAGCTCGTCTGCCTCCTTCCCCAAGGATACAGCAAACCCATCCAGGCAAGTCCAGCTTCCCCCAGCAGCTCATGCTGGGGCTGTCTGGACCAATAAGGAGTTCTCTCATCTCCTTCCTCCAGTAATTCTTATTGAAAATAACCTCTGTGACCTCATCTCTTTGGTCTATGTCTGCCTTCTGGGAGCAACCTGAGCAGAGCGGACAGGTGCCTAATGACAGCCTGTCCGGACAGGAAATCTCTTCAAACGTCACACTGTGAGGCAGAGGGCGGTTCCTGCCAGGGCGTGGTTTGAGACCCCTGACCCCGTGACATCCCCCACCCCCATTCTAGCTGCCTTCTCCTGTCACTCTAGTTTCAGAAAGTCAGATCTGTAACTCGGGATTCGCTTGATTCCACATATTGATTGTGTGTGGGTGTGTGTGTGTGTGTGTGTGTGTGGTGTTATCTCCTAAGGTAAAGGCTAGATGACCAGAAGTTCAAGGTCATCCTTGAGTATGAATTTGAGGATAGCAGCCTGGGCTGCATGAAACCCTGTCTGGAAAGGAAGGAGGAAGGAGGGAAGGAGGGAAGGAAGGAAGGAAGGAAGGAAGGAAGGAAGGAAGGAAGGAAGGAAGGAAGGAAGGAAGGAAGGAAGGAGACTGGGGGATGACTCAGGTAATTATGAGTACTGGCTGCTCTTCCAGAAGACCCAGGTTTGATTCCCAGTTTGCGCACAGTGGGTCACAACCTTTGTGACTCCAATTCTAGTGTATCCTCTGTCCTCTTCTGACTTCTACAGTACACAGTGCACATACACAAGTACAGGCACACACACACACACACACACACACACACACGATTTTTTTTCAAAACAGGGTTTCTCTATGTAGCCCTGGCTGTCCCAGAACTTGCTCTGTAGACCAGGCTAGCCTCAAACTTACAGAGACCTCCCACGTGCTGGGATTAAAGGCGCATGCCACCACTACCTTGCCACAAAACAAACAAAGAAACAAAAACCACTTAGTGTTTTAAGTACCTTTATGATTTTGTGTTGGGCCACACTTATAGCCACACTCCTCGGCTGTCGGCTGGACATGCCTTGGAGTAATAAGGTGAAAGAAGACAGTACAGTGAGATAAGAGAGTCCCCCATAGGCGCACACATTTGCACACTTGGTCCTCAGTTAGTGGCACTCTTTGGGAAGGTTGTGAACCATAGGAGGTAGAGTCTTGATGGAGGACATGCATCACTGAGGTGGGGCTTTGAGGGTTTACATCCTTACCCTCCCACCTCTCTCTGCTTCCTGTGTGGGTGCAGGTGTGAAAACGTGGTCAACCAGCTTCCTGCAATGCCATGCCATGCCTTCCCTGCTGTGATGGATTCTATCCCTCTGGAACTGTGAACCAAAATAAACTCTTTTCTTTCCTAAGTTGCTTTTGGTCGTGGTGTTAATCAGGGCAACAGAAAAGTAACCGGTGAGTTGGCTCAGTGGGTACAGATGCCTGCCACCACGCCTGATGACCTGGCTTCATTCCCAAGGCTCACACAGTGAAAGAACCAACCGCCACAGGTTGTCTTCTGACCGATACAAGCTCACTATGGTGCTCCCTCTCTCCTCACTCTCTCCTCTCTCTCTTTCTCTCTTTCTCTCTCCCCCCTCTCTCCTCTATCTCACACACACAGAATAAGTTAATTAATTAATTAATAAATGTATGTGAAAACTTAAAAGTAAATGGATGGGCAGTGGTGGCGCATGCCTTTAATCCTGGCACTTGGGAGGCAGAAGCAGGCAGAGCTCTGAGTTCAAGTCCAGCCTGGTCTACAGAGTGAGTTCTAGCACGGCCAGAGCTACACAGAGAAAGCCCGTCTTGAAAAAAAGAGAAGAAAGATAAAATTAAGAAGATTACATTTCCAGAGCTTACCATCTCTGGGGGAAGATGAAACACCAAAAAAGCATAACTTTTGGTTCCTATCACTGTCCTCAAGCCAATCATATGGCCAGAAGAATGAAATGTGCTGATTTCCAGGCCTGGTTACATGCTTCCAAGGACTGAGAGGTCAGTTATTAAGTCTAGACTGAGAGGTCAGTTATTAAGTCTAGACTGAGAGGTCAGTTATTAATTCTATTTCTCATTACCACAGCAGAACACTGAGACAGGGTACTTTATAAATGAAAGAGGTTTGTTTTAGCTCATGATTCTTGGGATCCAAGGTGTAAAGGTCTCAGCTAGTGACGTCATTCTCACTGACGGTCCTGAGGTAGCAAAAGACAGGAGTGCACATCTCTTTGTCTGATCTCTTTATCCCTTCTTTAGAAGCCACTGGGACCCAGCTGTGGAGTACCTCCTCATGACCTTATCTAACCTCCCCAGACCCTGGCTCTAAATACCAAGTCAGTAGGTTTCTAGAACAGAAGATTTTGGAGCCGGGTGGTGGGGTGCATGCCTTTAGTCCCAGCACTCTAGGGGCAGAGGCAGGTGGATCTCTATGAGTTCAAGGCCAGTCTGGTCTACAGAGTGAGATCCAGGACAGCCAGGGATACACAGAGAAATCCTGCCTTGAAAAATGTTTTAAAAAAATAAATAATTTGGAGACTAAAGCTACTTCATGACTCTGGGGAACAAGCCCTATGCAAACCATCACAGTTGGTTTCACAAAGGAAAAAAGTCACAGGTTACCTTCCCCAAATCTAAGAATGGATATTGGGCCAATAAAAACCACAAAAGCCTTCCAAACATCCACAGTCAAAAAAGCATGATACCAGCTGGGTATGGTGGCACACACTTGTCCTCGCAGCACTGGGGAGGCTAAGGCAGGAGGATGATCTTGAGTTTGAGGCCTCTGACTCAGAACCCCTTCCTTCTCTCTCAAGCACCAACTAGGCAGTGGGCTGCAGCAAAGCACTTCCAAGCCGTGACCTTCAGCCTGCAGCCGGGGCCCACGTGGAAGGAACTTCGTGCTATCAGATCTGGCGGAGCCTGCTGCTTCTTAAGCCAGGGTGGCTCAATTGACCTGCTCAAGTGAAATCATTGGAGGTAATTAAGAGGGTGTGGCTGGACTTGGCCTCCAGAAGGAAGGAGGGAGGGAGGAAGGGAGAGAGCTGTACAGATTGTCCTTTGCGCAATACTTGCAATTGCAAAGTTGGCATTGGTCTCCACTTTCCTGCTCAAGCCATCTAGCTCTGGAAATAAAAAGCTAGTGGGAAGCCAGCTGTGGTGCCTCCGGACTGTAATCCCAGCACTCCGGACTTGGGAGCAGGAGGATCTGGAGGTCAAGGCCAACCTCAGTGACAGGCTTGTCTGGACTGTACGAGACTATCTCAAAAGTCATAACAACAACACAGTGAGCAGATACGTTGGCAAGCGAATGCAGGCCAAGTGTCAGGCCTGCAGCTGTAAGGAAAATTTTCTGGCCTTCTATCTAAATGGATGATTCCCACAAGCTCGGGCCTTTTTCATAGTAGGTGGGATCGTTTTTTTTTTTTTTCAATTGTCACAACTCTGAGTAGGGGAGAGCAACGCTTTTGCCATCTGGTGGGATGTTCTAAACATCTTACAAAGCATGGGACAGTTCCCCAGCAGAGAATCCCACAACTCCAAATCCTAACTCCTACTGAAAACAGAAAAGAGGCTGAGGAAATGGCTCGGTGGGTAAAAGCACTTCCTGAGCAAGACCTGAGTTTGAGTTCCCAGAACCCCACGAAGCAAGGTGCCATAATGTGCCTCTGTAATCCCAGTAAGAGATGGGAAGTGGAGATGGAAGAATTGCCACAAGCTTGTGAGCCTGCTAGCCTGATGTGAGTAAGAGTAAACAACAAAGAAGAGATCGAGTCGAATATAGTGGAAAGTGAGCACCAACATTCACAGGTTGTCCTTTGACTTCCCCATTCACACACGTGAATGTGTGTGCCCATGAAATTGAGAGTATGTACACATGCATGCTCACACACATTCACAAGAAAACAGGGAAAAGAAATTCAAATAATTAAGGCTCTTTCATGTGCCATGTGACACACACACACACACACACACACACACACAGAGGCATGCATGCACACATGCCCATGAATAGCATTCAATCATCTCTCCAAACCTACAAAATGATATTCATTTCCCAGATGAAAACAAAGCCCCAGTTAAGTAAGGATTTCACTGAACTAGGAACTAGCAGAGGAGGAATCTGGATGAGTCTAGCTGGTTGGCAAGCTCCATGAGGACAAGGACCCATCAATTTCAATCATCCCTGAGAAGTTTTGGATCCCCGGTTATTGGATATCCTCTGCAGCCAAGGTAATAAGCCAATCAAGCCGAATTAATAAATCCAGGTTGAAATAACAGGTAAAGCAACCCCTGGGTGACTCCCAGGAGGACAGGAGAGGAATCACGTAGCAAATATGGCTACCAAGTCTTAAGTAGCCTTCAAGTTCGGTCTTGAGCAGCCCCAGGGGGAAGGAGCTGACCTTTGGTGGGCTTTCTGAGGGAAGGGGCTGCTTTGAGGGGGTGGAGTCTGGAACGGAAGAGTGAAACCTGAGCGTGGAATGGGGGTTGCATCTGGAGATCCTCAACATCCCACCTTTTGGGGTATATATGGACACTGGTAGGTCTTTCACCTAAACAACCTCCATGTGCCCCATTCATCACAGAAGTTAAAGCCTAAAGAAGTTTGCCAGACACATTTGAATTTATTATGGCTTAGTAGGTGACCGTGAGCCACTGTTCCTGATATCCACACTTGTTTCTTCCATAACTCCTCCAGAATATAAAAATTCTCACAACTTCCTTCTAGGGTTGAAGCAAGGCAACATAGCATGGTAGGAACAGAAGTCTCCTCAGGCCAACTTGAGTCAAAATAGGACTTTGTGGTAATGCAGGTTCCTCTAGAAACCCATGGGCTTGCAGGCATCCGAGTGACATATGATCTAAGCAGCTCTGAATTTTCGTTCTCTCTCCTGACATCTTGCTCAGGGCCTAGGAAAGCAGCTTTGGCTTTATTTTGAGTCTAAGGCTGTATGGCTGTACTCCTCTTAGAGAAATATGTCTCCATCTCAGCCTATTTTCTATTAGTGTAACAGAATCATCAACTTTGGAGAGATTTACAAAGAGCAGAGACATATTTGGGTTACGCTCCTAGAGGCTTGAAGTCCAGCATGGGGTGGCTCTAGCTGGGCTGCATCTGTCCAAGACCTCACTCTACATCAAAACACATTTGGAAAGAAGAACAGCCGATGGGTCTCGTTGGATGGAAAAGGCACAAGAAGAGGACAGCAATGCTTCGTGACAACCGACTCTTCAGTAACTGATCCTGCGAGAATTAACCCAGTCCTAGGAGAAAACCATTAAACGCATTTAATGACTTGACTACCTCTTAGAGATGCTACCATTTCTCAGCCTTGTTACACTGGGGAGGAACTTAGAATGTAAGTCTCAGAGAGGGCAAACCACACTCAAACCACAGGAGTTTATCGATATCCAGGTGGAAACTACTTCTTTTTGACCATAAACATAGGAAGAACATTGGAAAATGGCCTTCTTCAGCCCAGCATGGCGACACCATCCTGCAACCCCAAGACAGAGAAGGATCTGTTCAAGGTCATCCTTGACTACATAGCAAGTTCAAAGCCAGCCTCTGCTGTATAAGAGAGAGAGTTGGGGGGAGGGAGGGAGGGAGACTTTAAAAGGAGGGCTTCTTTTTTTTTTATTTTCACATTATTTATTTCTGACAGCACATGTGTGGAGGTCAGAAGACAACTTCCGGGAGTCAGTTCTCTCCTTCAGCCGTTGGATATCAAGATCTTAAACTTAGGTCGTCAGCCTTGGTAGCAGATGCCTTTACCTGCTGAGTTATCCTGCCAGCTCAAGCAGAATTTCTTTTCTTATTTTTTTTGGGGGGGGGGGAGGTGGGGTTGGGGAACATTGAAACAGGGTCTCTCTATGTAGTCTTGGCTGTCCTAGAGTTCACTGTACAGACCAGGCTGTCCTCGAACTCACAGATCCACCTGCCTCTGCCTCCTGAGTGCTGGGATTGAAGACAGGTGCCACCATGCATGGCTAGGATTCCTTTCTAGATTCTGGATGTTCCGAATGATAATTATGACATTTTCATTTCATTTTCTAAAAAATAAGGTTGTCTCTTGACATCCTCTGTCTAAACTTTCACTGCTCGGAGCATCAAGTAAGACTTCGTGGAGCAGGGGGGCAGAGATGGCTCAGCACTTAAGAGCACTTATTGCTCTTGCAGAGGACCTGGGTTCATTTCCCAGCACCCACCCAACACCATCTACAACTCCAGTTCCAGGAGATCCAATGCATACATGTGGTGTACGTATGACATGCATGTCATACATGGTGACATGTATGTAGATAAAACACCCCTACGTGTCAAATAAAAAGAATTCATTGAGTTTTAGGGTGGCTTTCGAAGTTTGGTAGTTCATCTGAGGAGGAAGTTTGAAAGTTGTGTATTGTTAGTGTTTGGCCTGGAAAAAGAGGCAACATGAAAGTAGAAAAAAAAAAAAAGGATGGCTAGGGAAGAGGAAGGGTGCTAGGGGCCTGGGGAATGGAGAGTAATGGGGGTGACTATGATTAAAGTATGGAACGTGCGTTAAGAAATGGTCACAGTGAAACCCACTGTTTTATGTAATTAATATGCACTGATAAAAGCACTTTAAAAGAGGATGTTGGACCAGACTTAGTGATGCAATCCTTTAATCCCAGGATTGGGGAGACAGAGGAAGGTGGATCTCTGTGAGTTGGAGGCCAGCCTGGTCTTTACAGCAAGCTCCAGGCTAGTAAAGGGGTACATAGTGAGATCCTGTCTCAAAAAATAAAATAAAATTATAAGTCAGATAAAATTAAAAGGATAAGGTGGGTTTGGAGAGATCGTTCAAAAGCTAAGGGCACTCACTGCTTTAACAGAGACCAGAGTTCGGTTCCCAGAGTCCACCTGGTAGCTCCCAGCCACTTGTTACTCCACTTTCAGGGGTCCTAGCCTCTCCAGGTTCCTGCATGCACGTGGGTGCACATAAACTCATGCAAACATAACACACAGAACATAAATAAATTAACAAATAAGAGAAAAAACACCTATTGCACATGGTTACTGTGAGGGCTAAAATTAGAGAATGTACATAAGACCCTCAGCCTTGTACCCATCATATAGTATATAGTAAATACTCATTAAATTACTCTCATCGGCCAGGCATGGTGGCGCATGCCTTTAATCCCAGCACTTGAGAGGCAGAGGCAAGGGGATCTCTGTGAGTTCAAGGCTAGCCTGGGCTACAGAGTGAGTTCCAGGACAGCTAGGACTGTCACACGGAGAAACCCTGTCTCAAAACAAAACAAAACAAACAAGCAAAAATTACTCTCATCATTGCTAGTTGACCTTTGATATTGGTACAGTCGGAAGTGACTGGCAAGGCCTCAGATAGTGAATAGGACTTCGGCTGTGTAAGGAATAAGGCTGTTTGGCAGCTGGTACACCTTGTGCAACAGAGTCTTTGACTGGGTAATTCTGAAAGTAGAAATTCCCAACAGGGCTTAGCCATTTATTTGGTTCCAGATAGGAATCACTCCAAGTCTATTGGAAATCCATTCATCCTTTATTCTGGAGCACCAGCAGGCACGGAGATAAACATCTAACAAGCAAACAAGATTAGGAAGCCAGGAGTCCACACCAGCGGAAGGATCAGCACTGTGGGTGGACAGTCTAGTTTGCACTGAAGCTGGTCAATTTGCTAGTTAAATGTTAATTCGAAGCTAACTTACACCAACACCTGACGTCTGTGCTCCAGACATCACTTCGGGAGGTGAGGTGAGAGAGCTCTGTAATAAGGAAGCTGGCGATGGCTGCTGATGTTAACCAAATCGTTCTTACTTCACGCAACAACCCCCCCACTGCCATCCCTGTCTTCTCCCTGCTTGGCTCTACCTCACTCCTGCCTAAGCTGCTGTCTTTACCATACCCAGAGTAAACTTCTCTAAAATGCACTTTTAATCCCAACACCCTTTGAAATATTTGCTGGGTTGCTGGTCCTTGGACAAAGTCCAAAGTCTTTTTATACGGCTTGTAAGTGAGTTTACAGTCCACTTAAAACTCTCCCGTGGCTTTGAATTGCTTTTATAGTGGAATGTAAGCTCTCCTTGATATCCTCCTAGGCCCTCAGGAGCTGGAGCCTACCAGCCCTTAGCCTTTCTGACTCATCCACCCTTGCTCACTTTACTCAAGCTTACAGGCCAGCGTCCCATTTCTCCTATCATGCCTCAGGGCCTTGGCACCTGCTTTCCCCACCCCCAGCCCCCACCCCGCCCCTGGAAAGATTGGCTGTACCCCTTTCACGGTTCTCTCAAACTTTTCAAGTCAGTCCCTCCCCCTCGCTCTCTACTGTACTGACTTTCTGAGTAGCGATTATCATAAGTGAATAGCGATTATCATAAGTGAATAGCGATTATCACAAGCTACCATCACTTGCTTTATCAGCAGGGCCTTTTTGAGGCAGAAATCCTGCCAGTTCCTAAGCTCACACAATTGCATCTGGCAAACAAACAAACAAATAAATGAATGAAATCAAATAAAAAGCCTAGAGAGGTAGCTCAGCAGGGGGAGGGCGTACTGATCTGGCGAAGGACCTGAGTTATGTTCCTAGCACCCATGTCAGGCCGTTCACTCACACCTATACCTCCAGCTCCACGACGTCCAACACTCTTCTGGCCTTTGCAGGCACCTGCACTCATATTTGTGCACACACACAATTAGACAGACAGACAGACAGGCAGGCAGGCAGACAGGCAGACAGGTAGAATAGGAATTTCCCTTTTCTAGATATGGATTGCAAGGCCCCAGGGACTTTTTTTTTTTTTTTATTCAAGCACTTTATTGCTTTTTTATTATTAAGAAATTTCCTATTCATTTTACATACCAACCACAGATCACAGATCCCCCTCTCCTCCCTCCTCCCACCCCCCAGCCTTCCTCCCCCCAACCCACCCTCCATTCCCACTTCCTCCAAGGCAAGGCCTCCCATGGGGAGTCAGCAGAGCCTGGTATATTCAGCTGAGGCAAGTCCCAGGCCCTCCCCCCTGCACCAAGGCTGTGTAAGGTGTCCCACCATAGGCACTGGGCTCCAAAGAGCCCGCTCATGCACTGATCCCACTGCTAAGGGGCCCCTTAAGCAGTCAAGCTAAACAACTGCCCTGTCTATGCAGAGGGCCTAGTCCAGTCCCATGGAGGCTCCGTAGTTCATGAGTTCCCACGAGTTTGGTTTGGTTGCCTCTGTATATTTCCCCATCATGATCTTGATGCCCAGGGACTTAAGTAGGAGAGCCCAAAGCCCAGACTCTCAGTACTACAGAGGCATATCAGTGAACCACTTGTTACCTCCCCAGGCCTGGGGCTGTGACATCCTGGGTCAAAATGTAAATTGATACAAAGCTGCAGTCATCACGGAAATGTTGGTATGAACAGTATCAGCTGACCTGGAACCAGTCAGCCTAGAGATACAGTGGATAAGCATCCTGACAGGGCCAGCGCCTGTCGGGGATCCGCACCCTCCTGTGTGCCCCACACTGGGCAGTGTCACTCTGGCCTGACCAGCACGCTGTCCCAGACCACTACTCAGCTGACGACTTCCTGTGGTGCCTGTACTTCATTTCTGGTTCCTTCCTGGCTGGCAGGCATGGGCTTCTGCCCAGGAAGTAGCAGATGGTTGGTGTCGTAGATGAAAAGAATTTTGAAAATGTGTTTTGTTTTGTTTTGTTTTGTTTTTTTTAACTTTTTAATATCTTTCTTTTTCTTTCTTTCTTTTTTTTTTTTTTTTTTTTTAATGTTTCAAAGTCTTCACATGGCTCTATGCTCCAAAAACCTATTCTTGCTGACTGACTGGCTGACAAAGCTTACTTCTGATTTCCAAAGCAGAACTGTGCAAACTATTGCCGTTATACACTCTGGCCTCCCAACCTCGAGGCCCCTACCATGTCCTCATCTGCCCTCAATTCTTCCTTATATTTGGGCAGCACTCCCTGCCAGCACCACGCTGCTCCATCACTGTCTTCCACCTGTTCACATCTGGCATCCCCGAGCAACCCCCACAACACATACAGAGATGCATGCACACAAAACTCACACATGCAAGCAAGTGTGCACACACAAGCGCACTGTGCTCAGCTTTTCGGTGCTGGAGGCATTGGAAAAGCTTTGCTCACTCCATTAATTCTTGGGCACATAATTAAGCTTGAGTTATCTGTATGCAAGAACTATGCTGAGAATCAAGGACAGCATTGTGAACAGTAAAGGACCGAGTCCTCACCCTCTGGGAACTTCCTAAGCTGAGTCAAGCAGCCAGACTGAGGCAGGCTAGAAAGACAGGGAAAGGGATGAAGGCATGGGAAGGGAACTGTTTCACTGAAGCCTCTCCCAGCTGAGAAGCAAGGATTTGCTGTAAAGGTTGGTGCAGCAAGATAATATTTTTTCCATATATAGATTTTTTTATGTTAAAATAACAGTAAGCCAAAATTAATCAACCTGAATGGATTTAGACATTGGGTATCATTCTTTCTCTTGGGTATTTTTCTGGTGCCTCAAGCAAGACTGTTAACAGTTTACAGTGAAGATATCCTATCTTCCTTTACCCACATGTTCTTATCAACCCGGAGGGACCGCTCTGATCTCAGGTTTGTTTGTTTGTTTCAGTTTTTCCAGACAGGGTGCTGGGATTAAAGGTGTGTGCTGCCACACCTGACTACCTTCCTTTTTTCTTCTTTCTTTCTTTCTTTCTTTCTTTCTTTCTTTCTTTCTTTCTTTCTTTCTTTCTTTCTTTCTTTCTTTCTTTCTTTCTTTCTTTCTTCCTTTCTCTCTCTCTCTGTGTCTGTCTGTCTGTCTCTCTCTCTCTTGGTTTTTTGAGACAGGGTTTCTCTGTGTAGCCCTGGCTGTTCTGGAACTCACTGTGTAGACCAGGCTGGACTGGAACTCACTGTGTAGACCAGGGTGTCCAGGAATTCAGAGATCTGCCTACCTCCGCCTCCCGAATGCTGGGATTAAGGTATTCCACCACTGCTGGCTCTGATCTCAGGTTTCATAGCAGCTCTTTGAGGATAATAAATTCAAAATCTACCAAAAATCCTGCATAAGATTATTGTAATGACAATGAAATATGACTCTCAAAAAAGCTCACACCCATGCTTTTGGGTCTACAGAGGGAGTTCCAAGACAGGCTCCAAAGTTACACAGAGAACCCCTGTCTCGAAAAACCAAAAAAAAAAAAAAAAAAAAAAAAAAAAGAATATCAACATGAATGCCTTGCCTCCCTTAGTTGGCACAAAGGCCACACTTTCATTCCAGTGCCAGGTCAAGGTTAAGCATTTACACACAAGGAATCATTCCATCTACACACACACACACACACACACACACACACACACACACACACACACACTCACACTCATTGGCCATTTTATACCCACTTTTAGATGAGGAAACTGAGATGCAGAAAGACAAACTCCCTATTCCAAAATTGCACAATCCATAAGAGATTGCAACCTAATGCTGCCTCTTCATATCTACTTATTTTTAAATATATATATTTTTAAATATATATACATATATATGTATATATGTATGTATATATACATATATATATATATTATGTGCATTTGTGTTTTTGCCATGGGTGTCAGGGTTCCCTGAAACTGGAATTACAGATAAGTGTGAGCTGCCATGTGGGTGCTGGGAATTGAACTCGGGTCCTCTAGAAGAGCAGTCGGTGCTCTTAACCCCTGAGCCACCTCTCCAGCCCCTCATGTCTACTTCTTAACCATCTCTCTCTGCTCTGACTTAGAGGAAGTCTTACAAACAGGAGATGAGGATAAGGCAGCCCAGGCCCAGGAGGAGGGTCAAGTGTAATTAGAGCTGCCTGTGATCAAACAGGATGTTGGGAGGCGCTGCATGGCTCCCAGGCCCGACTCCCTCATACCATCCCCATAAAGTGGAGTGACTCACTCTGATCAGAGGGCTAAGGTGCTTTGGTTGTCATTAATCACTGGTTTCTAAACGTTTTACAAGGATGAGAGTTCCCAGGTTGCATCTGAGAGACAAAGTGGACTAAGCCTGTTCCACTTACTGATTTGTGAGCCTCTACTCTAGGCTAGACCCTATTCGAGGCGTGGAGAAGGCAAGCGGAATAAATGGCAATCCCGACCTGGCCGTGAAGGGGACAGACAAGGAAACAGGTTACCACCAGGCAGTGTGTGAGAAGAGTAAGCCTCGTGTTCAGAGGCAAAAGGTAACTTACATATTAGAGAGGAAGTTGGGGGGGGGGGCGGGTCCTAGGTTGGGTTCTTGAGTAGAAGCAAGTGTCCAGAAGAAATAGAAAAAGAGAGGCCCCCTTTTTGTTTTGGTTTTTTGTTTGTTTGTTTGTTTGTTTGTTTTCAAGACAGAGTTTCTCTATTTAGCCCCGGCTGTCCTAGAACTCACTCTGTAGACCAGGCTGGCCTCAAACTCACAGAGATTCACCTGCCTCTGCCTCCCAAGGGTTGGGATTAAAGGCATGCGCCATCACTGCCTGGCAAAAGAGAACCACTACACGGGGTAGGCACATCACACAGCAGCATGCGCTCCTGCGCTGGAGGCGATTCTTGTCCCAGAGGAGCATAGAATGTATGGTACGTAGAGGCCAGCAAAACAGCTCCGGTTATCCGCAGACATCATTGATGGTTGGTTTTACAGCCTTGCTAAGGAACTTGGACTTTCTGTTGAAAACATTGTAGCAGGGATAGATAAGATCCTGGGTCCTGGAAAGAATCCTCTGCCTTGTTTTGGGAAAAGTTCGGTAGCATTAGGGAGTGTGGCTCAGATAGGCGGGAAAGGCCTTGAGGAATAGAACTGAGAGATTCGTTGGCTGGAGCTGTGCTAACAGAATGAGGATGGACGAGGAGTTTGGAGGAGTGGAGCAAGAATGACAGCAAGATGCCCGCTCTGGTGTGTCCTGTGAGGAGCCGGAAGAGGCCAGATTGACTCCTGACCGTCTGTCTTAGGGGACGAAGTGGTGGCTGGAACCACTGGCGAGAAAAGGCTTTTAGGACTAAGTTGGTGGGAGAACAATGGGGCTGAAGAATCCTGAGGTAGGAATGAGCAAGCAGGGGAGAACTGGAAAGAGGTTCTTCCCTGTCACAGAAGGAAGTATCTAGAAGGACTCATACCTGGGTGTGTTACTAGGCTTGGTCCTAAAAGCCTTTTCTCACCAGTGATCAAACCAAAGCTACTTCTAGTACCAGACACACGCTTCCCCAGCATGATTCATGGGTCCCAGATGAAACACCACTTCAAAGAAGGGGTCCCTGCCCTTCCAGTCGAAAATAAACCCTGCTCCCTCCTGCAGCCCCAGACACTCATTAGCACACACAGGATCCCCTTCCCATCATTTATTACTGTCCATTCTTGTTTGCCTATTCGTTAGCTTGGTTATTGTTTCTCTTTTTTTACTTCTCTCCCCTGAGAAAATGCCCTAGAGTGGCGCATGGTTAAAGCTTAATTAACATTTGTCACCGGAAGTTTTTGTGCTTTCACTATCAAGATGGTGGTGGTGATGATGATGGTGGTGGTGATGAAGATGATGATAATGATGATAAGAATGACACTTGAGGTGGGTGGAGAGATGGCTCAGTGGTTAAGAGCCCTGGCTGCTCTTCCGGAGGTCCCACATTGGATCCCCAGCTCTCACATAATGGCTCCCAACTCCAGAGGATCTGACTCTCTCTTCTGGCCTCCGTGGACACCAGGCACTAGAGTGGTACACAGACAAAACATCCACACACACAAAAGCAATTTTTTGTTTGTTTTGTTTTTCAAGACAGGGTTTCTCTGTGTAGCTTTGCGCCTTTCCTGGATCTCGCTCTGTAGACCAGGCTGGCCTTGAACCCACAAAGATCTGCCTGCTTCTGCCTCCCAAGTGCTGGAATTAAAGGCGTGCACCACCGCCGCCGCCGCCGCCGCCGCCGCCGCCGCCACCACCACCACTGTTAGTTATTTAGCTGCGTTGTGTTCTTACCCTGCAAGGAAGTGTCACGAAACACGACAGAATCCGCTTATAAGAGTTTATTAGAGATACAGGGATAGAGAGTGCAGGCCTGTGGGAGAGACACGTGCGTGGAGAAGAGGAAGAGGAGAAGAGGGCCAGGAATATGGCGCTCCGCTTTAAAAACCGGCTGGGGGCGTGGCCAGGTCACGTCACTACTCCACGCATGTGCGTAGATCACATGGTCACGTTGCACGCTTACGTAGCCATGTAACGTCACGGATTCTGGTCACGCGAGATGCCTTGGCCGGAACTTGCTAGGCGGAGGTGTCCGGCCTGACCGGAATTGGCTAGGTGGAAGTGTCCGCCTGGTAAATGCGACCGTTGGGGGGGGGAGGCGTGTTGTGAACCCTTCAACCACCACCACCACCACCCAGCCAAAAGCAATTTTTTTAAAAAATGACACTTGATAGTGCTGCTGTTAATGACACTCTCTTACACTAGGATGTTGACTTGAGTTTCTGCCTCCAAAGGCTGACTGCAGTATGTTCTTGACCCTCTGTTTGATCCAAGCAACCTTGAAGTGTGTGTGTGCACTCACGTGTGTGCGTGCATGCGTGCGTGTGTGCGTGTGTGTATGTGATTACCTCATAGTCATCAGAAAGTCCAATCCACTGCCTGTCTCTGCAGAAGACACTCAGCAGAAGCCACATGAGGATGTTCCAGACTTCCTCTCTCCCTTTGCAAAATGGGCTAGACTTATGTTTCCTAGACAAGAAGTATTGAGACAGGAAAACAACCCCCTGGTCCACTTAGACGATCTTTCCAGCTCCCACACTCAATCTGCTGGGAATAGTTTCCAGGCCATGCTGGAAAAGAGAACATGCAATTAATCAGGCACTGCTGTGGGGAGGGATGGGGCCTGAGAGGCAATGGGGGCTGAAAAAGGACGGAGGAACCAAAGCCAGGATGACGCGTCAGTTTCAACTGCACTGGTGACATTTTATTTCTTTTATCTTTGAGATTATAATAGAGTTACATCATTAACCCCTTGCCTTTCCTCCCTCCAAACTCTCCTATATACCCCTCCTTGCTCTTTTTCAAACTCAGTGCCTCTTTTGTTATGAATTGCTGTTACATGGATATATATATATATTCCAGTATAACCTGCTCCCTCTGTTTAATGTTACTAGTATGTATGCTTTCAGGGCTGAGCATTTTGTATCAGGACTAATTGGTGTGCTTGTCCTGGGAGGAAGACAATTTCTCCTGCTCTCAACATTCCTTAGTTGCCGGCCGTTCTTTGTATGGTTGAGGCCTTGTGAGCTTTTCGATCCACTTTGGCATGTCTATTGTTGTCCTTGTTCAGGTCGTGTTAGGCAGCCATGTCGGTGACTTTATGGATGTGGCTGCTGACATTCCTAGGAGCACTAGTGAAATCTTAAAGGAAACCTGACTGAGGACATATCACACTATTTCTGAAAAAGCAGAAATGCAGCTGGGATGTGGTGGTGCACACCATTAATCCCAGCACTGAGGAGACAGAGGCAGGCAGATCTCTTAGCTGAAGGCTAGCCTGGTCTACATAGTGAGTCCAGGACAGCCAGCTCTATACAGAAATCTTTGAAACCCTGTCTCAAAAAAAAAAAAAAAAGAAAGAAAGAAAGAAAGAAGGACTGGAGAGATAGTTATCAGTTAAGAGCACTGGTTGTTCTTCCAGAGGACCTGGGTTTAATTCCCAGTACCCACATGGCAACTCAACTGTCTGTGACTCCAATTCCAGGTTACCCAACACCCTTATACAGTTATACATGCAGGCAAAACACGAATGCATGTAAATAAAAAAGAGAAGAAGAAGAAAGAAATCTTAACCCCTCATGATGTACATGGATAATTTTAAGTCCAAGAAGAGAAAGGACTTTCCAGGCGTCTTGCAGCAATTCCATGGCTAATCTAAGACTAGAATTCTCAATATTCAAAGATCAGTACTTCTGCGGCACATAGCAGAGCCTATCTGGCAGTCCCACATTTGAACAGAGGATTATTATTTTACACAGTGCTTAGGTTCAAACTTTTAACTATGAAGTTGAGGGAGCCACAGTCCACTATGCCTGATCACAGGAGCTGGCACTGCTTCTGTCCCAAAGTTACCCAGGTTCCATTGGCTTTTTGTTCCTAGCTTTCCTCATGGCCCATGGCTGTCCCGTCACAAGGCATGTGTATCCTCACTTTCCCCTTCCAGGCTGATACTATCAAAGAGAGGCAGCAGGTCCCAACCCGAAGACACGTGTTGGTGGAGAGGCTATGAGTCAGAGAACCGACTGGTGAATCCTCTTAGATGGTGATGTTCTTTGATGAATGCCAGATCAGAGATAGTGACTCCCATTCCGTGAAGTGGCACAGTCCATCTAGTGTTGTGTTGGGGGCTGGGGTACCAAGAGAATATAAAGCAGGGAGACATTCAAGGTTCTGAGTTGCCAGTTTCACAAACCCAGAGGCTTGGGAAATTGTTGTTGTTGTTGTTGTTTCCCAGTTTAAGTAATAAAGATTGAGTGAGAATTCCTTTGATGGGTGGTTATCTTCCACTCTGAGGGTGATAACCACAACATAGGAAATCTCTGAGAAATCACAAACTGTCCTAATCCCCTAGGGCTAATCAGGTAGTAGGAAGGCCATTCCCTCCAGAAGGGCTGGTCTTCAGTCTGTTAGAAAAGAAAAATGTTTCTATAAAAATGTAAATAAAAAACGGTCTTTTTTTTGGGGGGGGGGGTTCGAGACAGGGTTTCTCTGTGTTGTTTTGGTGCCTGTCCTGGATCTCGCTCTCTAGACCAGGCTGGCCTTGAACTCACAGAGATCCACCTGGCTCTACCTCTGAAGTGTCGAGATTAAAGGCGTGCACCACCACCGCCCAGCAAACAGTCTAAAAATCAAATGTAGAATCTCAGGTGAAAATTATTAAAAGGCACCTTTTGGAGTGGGGTTCCCTCAAACAGATGCTTTGGACAAACAGTCTGAATCAGTGGTTTTCAGAAAAACAAAAACAAAAATACAAGTTCCTCATGTTGTGGTGATCCCCAACCATAAAATAATTTTCATTGCTACTTCATAACTGTAATTTTGTTACTGTCATGAATCAATCATACTGTAAATATCCAAAACCCAGAATATTTGACCCAAAGGTTGAGAATCTTTGGTCTGGAGCCATAAGCTTTCCTCCTTATCATTACAATAAGTGCAGCAAGAGAAACAGCAGCTCCAGCACTCCTTACTGATCACTACCTACAGGACGGGCAAGGCGTCCCGTACTTCACTTTGTATTTTCTCCTTTAACCCCATCTTAACCCCAGGAAATATGGGCTCCTTGAGCACGGTTCTTCTCAATGAGAATCACAGATAAAGTAATCTGCCCACACGTATTCCTGTAGAAACCCAGGCCATGACCACTCCATGGGAGGGGAAGTTTTTATTGTAGACACGAGAGAGAGAGAGAGAGAGAGAGAGAGAGAGAGAGAGAGAGAGAGAGAGAGAGAGAGAGAGAACGAGAGAGAACAGCCAGAGGCACATAGAAAGAGTGCAGAGTAGAGAGAGAAAGAAGTAGATTGAATATGCCCAGTAGACTGGACAAGGCCAGGGGCCTCCAAAAGAGAGGGGAACAGCAGGAGACAGACAGAGTAAGACTAGCAGGAGCAGATGGAGTAGGGAGAAAAGCTGGGTTATGAGAAGGGTGACTAGTTGGAGAGAAAGAAGGATCAGGTGACTGGCCTTGGGGGACACTGAAACTGTACCAAGTACTTGTAAGTAGGTACTGAGGGAGCCTGGGGGCCAGCATGGACCTTGACATGCTGATGGGCGCCACAGGTATATGTTATCTGAGAATCATATGTCCCATTGCCCTAGGTAAGAGAAATGACTCCTACGGTAGACAGAACTGGCCTCACACGTTCCTGAGGAATGCTGGCTTTTATCTAACCTCCAGCTAGCCTCCTAGGGTCCAGGTTGAGCTCATTTCTGGATATTTGGACTGCCTTTTGGAGTTTGGGGAATTGGATTTTCCTTTGGACCCAGACAGTTACCTAGTGGTGAGAACAAGATTTGAATTCGAGTTAGGGCTTCTTTGCATGGGTGCTTGTGTGGTAGATGGCCACAGATGTCATGGGTTCTCTTCCTTCTTCCTGTGAGACAAGATCTGTCCTTAAACCTGGGTTAGGCTGGAGGCCATCAGACATGCTCCTCCTGTCCATCCCTCTTCCCACCACCTGAAGCTATTATCCTGAAAGGGTTGCTAAGAAACCTAAAGGAGATCACAGGGTTTGCAGATGTTTCATGTTTCTGTCTTTCTTTAGTTTTTGTTTGAAACAAGGTTTCACAGTGTGGCCTAAGATGGCCAGACTCGCACAAATCTACCAGTCTCTGCCTTTAGAGTGCTGGGATTAAAGGCGTGGGCCACAGCGCCTGGTCCTCTAATGTCTTTCTGAGGCTGTGAAGACATTTTATTCTAGAGAATGACTTCTTGAGTTCCTCTGGTCAGGATATGAAAGACTTTTTATCTATTCTGGGAAGGATGAGCAAACATCAGAAAATATATCCTACCAAGAGGAGTGTCTGAGTAAAATCTAATTGGCAGTCGTTTCTTTGGAATGTGCCTGTCCTGAATTCACACTAGGCTAAGGAATGGTGGTGGCTTAATTTTATCTCCTGACTTATTACAGAGCCTGAGCAGACCTTTACAACTCTTTGGATCCTGAACTTTATAGTCCTTTTTTTCCTTCTCCAAAGACATAACTGACTAGAAAAACTAGCATTGGTGTCTTTCCTCAAGTGACATGACTCGTGAAGTTTCTTTAAAAACACAAACAAACAAGAAACTCACACATATTTACTTATTTATTTTGTGTGGGTGTTTGTTGGGGGACAGGTTTGTGTCACAGTGGGACAGACAACCTGTGGGAGTTCCTTCTCTCCTTCTATCTTGTGGGCCTCAGATTAAAGTTGGGCCATCAGACCTGCCCACTGAGTCATCCCTCTGATCCTCTTGAAGTTCTTAATAATTTAACTTTCAATTTTTTTTTTTTTAATTTGGGACAACAGAATCTATGTGTTCATCGAGGGTCCCATTTCTTCCTGGTTTCTGAATGAGATGGACTTACACTTAATTCTGAGAAAGAGGTTTCAGCGCCAGGTCTGTAGCCTCCATCCTACAAACTAATTACTACATCTAAGCATCCTGGAGATCACAATCTGGGTGTGTCTTTCGGCTAAAGACTCCCAGTGTTGCTGGGCATTGGGGGCACACACCTTTAATCCCAGCACTAGGGAGGCTGAGGCAGGCAGATCTCTGTAAATTTGAGACCAGCCTGGTCTACAGAGCTAGTTCTAGGATAGCCAGGGATACACAGAGAAACCCTATCATGAAAAACAAACAAACAACAAACAAACAAACAAACAAACAAAAACCATGGGGCTGATGGCTCAGTGATTAAGAGCACTGGCTACTCTTCCAGAGGACCCGGGTTCAATTCCCAGCACCTACAAGGCAGCGCACCACTGTTTGTAACTCCAGTTCCAGGGGATCCAACACCCTCACACAAACATACAAGTAAGTAAAACACCAACAAAATAAATAAATACTATAATAGCAAAAGAAGAAAGACTCCCAGAATTCTCTTGTCTTACTGTTACATATAAAGCAAAACCTTTTTATTGTTGTTTTTTTTTTTTTTTGACACAGGTTTCTCTGTGTAGCCCTGGCTGTCCTGGAACTCACTCTGTAGCCCAGGCTGGCCCTCTCAGAGATCTGCCTGCCTCTGCCTCCCAAGTGCTGGGATTAAAGGGATGCATCACCATATCCAGCAAGCAAAGCCTTTTACTGACTGTCTTGGAACTCGCTTTGTAGACAAGCCTGGCCTTGAACTCACAGAGATCTGCCTGCCTCTGCCTCCTGAGTGCTGGGATTAAAGGCGTGTGCCACCACAGCCAGGCTCAAGTAAAGCTTTTTTAAATCAGGAATATCCAGGGCTAAGGGAACACAATAGATTTTCTTGTCAGGGGTTATTCCCATCAAAACTGGTTACCACACAAATTTGTTTCAAAAAATAGTCCTTGGGTATGAACAAAGGCAGAAAACAAGTATCCTTTATTAAAAACAAATTAACCTGAGGAGCAGTGGTGGTACACACCTTTAATCCCTGGGAGGCAGAGGTAGGAGAATTTCTGAGTTTGAGGCCATACTGGTCTATAGAATGAGTTCCAGGATAGTCAGGGCTACACAGAGAAGTCCTGTCTTGAAAAACTTCTCTATATGAACTCAAACTTGAAATCCTGGGCCTTTAATGTTGTTTAGTGCTTCTCACAACTAGGGGAAATCAGGGCACTGGAACTGCCCTCAGGAGTGGGGGTTCTAAGAAACAGGACAGTCCCTTTGCAAAGAGAAATTCACTTTGGTGGATAGGTCTTTAGCTCCACTGATGACTGTCCTTAGGCTGCCCAAGAGACCCTGCTAAATTTAAGCCCGACTCAGGAGGCTTTGGTGCCTCCAGTTACTCTTGACACTTGCTTTATCAACTGTTTCAATCTGCCTTGTGTTGCTTATATCAACATACTTGAGATCTGGTATGTTGTGTGTATGTGTCGAGGGTGAGGGGGGTGGGGGTAGGGGGTTAGCGTACAGCTTTGGAGGCAGGGATGTTCTGATTTCATGGTAGGTGAAATCCATGGGAGGATGACAAGTGAATGTGGGAGAAGCCAGAACACCAGGGCTAACTTTGTTTTATATCCACCAGTTCTCAGTCATTAAACCAGATCTGCCAAACCCAGGTCACTCCCCTGAGATCTCACCCAGTCCCGGGAGATGTAATGCAGTTTCTAGAGAAAGGCATTAATCCATTCCTCGGGGTTGGTGCCACCATTACTCAATCACTTCCCGAAGACCCCACCTTCTCACACTACTGCGTTGAGAAATGAAGGCTTAATGCAGGTTGTGGCTTAGAGCAGCCATACCCAAACCATAGCAGTCTGCAGAGACAGGACAGCAAAGCTCGCCGTTTAAAAGGCTTCTCGGAATGCTATCTTCCAGGGCCAACTCCCCGAAAGCACCTGAAGTACATCTCCAGCCATTTCAGTGCCCACTCTCAAACCAAACCCTATCTTGTCAATCACTGAATTCTTCGCCATCTAAGAGATAAAAGTGGAGGAGAGCCCAGGTCCTCGATACCATCTCTTCCCTTTTTGATGGACGATCTCAAACCACAAGAGGCATAGAGGGTGCCCTGGGTTTGTTCTAAGAACTGGTCTAACCCTCTTCTCTGAAAGTCACTTTCCTCTTTGTTAATGAGGAGCAGACTAGAGAGATCCTGTAAGGAACTGGCAAAAAGCATGTGCTTTCAAGTTTTGTTTTATTTCTTTTAATTTTTTTTTTCCGAGACAGGGCTTCTCTGTGTCACCCTGGCTGTCCTGGAATCCGCTCTGTAGATCAGGCTGGCCTGGAGCTCACAGAGTTCTACCTGCCTCTGCCTCCCTGAGAGCTGGGATTAAAGGCGTGCGCCACCACCGCCCTGCAACTTTCGAGTGTTTTGACGGCCCAGTTCCTGCTGTATCTTCACAATATATAAAATTGCATGTGGCCGGGCGGTGGTGGCACACGCCTTTAATCCCACAGGCGGATCTCTGTGAGTTCGAGGCCAGCCTGGTCTAGAGAGCGAGCTCCAGGACAGGTACCAAAACTACACAGGGAAACCCTGTCTCAAAAAATAAATAAATAAAAATAAAATTAAAAAGAAAAAAAATTGCACGTGGCTCAGAAGGCCGCTGGATTGCAGTAAATAATACTCATGTAGTCAATGTGACCAGCATTAACGACATCACGCCAACCCCGGATTGTTGTTCAAAGTGTTCCTTCAGTGGGTTCCTGCCTTGAATGACTTTGGGTCATCAAACCAACGCACTCAGTGGTTTGGACCCTTGAATTGTGGGCACAATAACTATCAGGGGGGAAAGCTGAGACTGAGTGACAGCCACGACAGGGCCTATCGAGTTCACAGCCCCTCTCTTCTTTCTGCGACGACGGGGAGATCAGAGCCCGGGAATTGCCCGGGGCCGCCCACAGCCGCCACCATTGGCGGCCTCCTTGCTGGCGTGACTCAAGCCCCGCCTCCTTCCCGCTGGGACCACTCTGAGGCCATCTCCGGAAGCGGAGGGGGCCTACAAAAGGGGGTCGCGAGGCATCCTGGGCTGTGTAGTCCGCCTTCGCCTCGGCCGCAGGAGAGTAGCGCCTCACGCCGCGGAGAACTACAACTCCTAGCAGCCTCGCGGAGAGCGAGGCGAGGGGGCTCGGGTCACGTGGGCGCCGGGCCTGGGCGGGCTAGTGCTCAGTGCGGCGGCGGCGGCGGCTGTGGCGGCGGCGGCGGCTCGGGGGACCGGGGCCTTTTGTTTGGAGCGGCTGCGGGGGGCCACGGAGCGGAGAGGCCCGCGGCCTTCCCCAGCTCGCTGGGTCCCGGCCGCCCCTTGCGGGGTTGCGGGGCCGCCCCGTGGGCCGCCCGTCGCCTCAGGCTCCGCCGCCCCGCCCTAGGCCCGCCCCGCCCGGCCTGAGGGGAGGAACCGGCCGGGCCTCGCCGCGCGGCCCAGCCAGCTCCGGAGTATTCTTCGCTGCTCTTCGCTGAGCTCTACACCCAAGGCTACCCTCCTCGCGCCTTAGGCCGACGCCATGAAGATCAAGGATGCCAAAAAACCCTGTAAGATGGGAGCCGGGACCCGCGGGTTGGGAAGGGGGGCCCTCGGAGCCCCGGGCGGAGCGGCCTGCTTTAGGCTCGGGGTGGTTCTCGGGCTCCCGCCAGGGAGGGAGGAGAGGGATCGCTGCAGCCCCGGGCTTGCAGGCGGCGGACTTCCCTACCCCCGTGCATGCCGGGCGAGCTTCTGCCGCCCCCCAGCCGGCGCTCTGCTCCTCTCCGTTTGCTCCTGCAGCTCTGGGAGGTACACGGGAGGCTTTTTCACTCGGGCTCTCCCAAACGGTATTCCAGCTGCCGGTCCCCTCTCCAAGTCAGGGCGAAAGGAGGTGGTCATGGCTGTCAGCTAGGGCTTGGTTGGTACCTCTCCATTTTCTTGTGATTTCTGGATTTCCTGCTTGTGTCCTTGAAGTCCAGGTGGGTTCCTGGGAGTTGTCACTGTTGCAGTTGGACCTTTTCAACGCCTCTGCGTGTCATCTGCCCGTAGTTAAATTGCCTTGGCAGTTTAGAAAATCAGCTGGTTTGTGTTTGTTTTAGAAAGCAGATAAACAGAAAAGTTTTTTGGTTTTTTTTGTAAAGTATTTCAGCCACCCACTTCGAACCACAGTAATATCATGGTGAATACCTTGAGAGCTTTTTCTGTAATGGTGCGTGCATATGCTGCAAAGGTTCTAACCCTGCAGTCAGAGAACAGCTCGGGTTTCATAAGCTTCCTTGTAAAAGCCTTTTATTTCTGCTGTTGGTTTATTTTTGTTGGTTCAGTCTTTGTGAATGTTGCTCTTTCACTCTCGACCGAGAACTAGGGATGTGAGGATCCGTGCTCCTGTCTTAGCTTGAGGTGTTACAGTTTTTAGTGTTCCATGCTATCTTCCCAACTGCTCCAAGAGATCAACTGTGAAGTGGTTGCCTGATCCCATTAAGGGTTCCTAGAAACCTCACAGAAGCAGCTTCCAAAGCAGTCTAGAAACTGTTAACTTAGATGTGAATTTTTGTTGTTTAAAGATGAGGGAATTGAACTTCGCCTCAGTAACTTTTAGTACCCTCCCTGCAGTCTGCTCAAAGTGCAATGTTTCTATTCCACCTACAGGGCATAGTCTACATACTTGAGAAACACAAGTTTTGGTCTTTTGTTTTTAAATTTTAGATTATCTGCCTGTGAAATGCATTAACAATGATTTTTGTGTGTGTGAGTGCTAGTTCAAGAAGTCTGTCAACCAGGGTGTGGTGGTGTACACCTTTAATCCCAACACTCGAGAGGTGAGCTCTCTCTCACAGTTCTGAGGCCAGCCTGCTTTACATAACAAGTTCCAGGTCAGCCGAGTTATGTGATGAGACCCAGTCTCAAAAAACCAAAAACGAAAAGGAAGTCTATGAAGCAGTGATGGTTTCATTTACATTTCCTCGATTAAACTAATGCACCCTAGGCCAGCATGGTAAAGGACATTTGTCATCCCAGCTCTTGTAACTCACACAAACTAGTGCATCTTAATGCAGTGATGGGAACACTTGACAGCTTCCTTCAGTGAACTCTTTTTCCAGGTGTTGCTGGGCGGTGGTGACTCACGCCTTTAATCCCAGCACTCAGGAGACAGAATCAGGCAGATCTCTGAGTTTGAGTACAGCTTGGTCTACAGAACTAGTTCCAGGACAACCAGGGCTACACAAAAGAAACCTTTTATCCCGAGTGCTGGGATTAAAGGTGTGCTCCACCACCACCTGGCTGAAACCTTGTCTTTTTAAAAACAACAAACAGAAAAAGAATCGCTTTCATCCTTAGTTGAATTATGTGTTAATTCATCTCTAAGAGAGAAGAAAAGTAAATGAGTCAGACTGTTCTCTCTCCCTTGGGGGACTTGACCTCTTTTTTTAATGCAATTTTAAAATTTCCTTTTTTTTTTTGAGAATTTTATACATGTATGCACAGTTGCTCATATTCAATGCCCACCCCCACCTCACCTTCCCCATTTTTTTTAATATTTATATCTTATTTTACAATACCATTCAGTTCTACATATCAGCCATGGGTTCCCCTATTCTCCCCCCTCCCACCCCCTCCCCTTACCCCAGCCTACCCTCCATTCCCACCTCCTCCAGGACAAGTCCTCCCCCGAGGACTGTGATCAACCTGGTAGACTCAGTCCAGGGAGGTCCAGTCCCTTCCTCCCAGACTGAGCCAAGTGTCCCTGCATAAGCTCCAGGTTTCAAACAGCCATCTCATGCAATGAGCACAGGACTTGGTCCCACTGCCTAGTTGCCTCCCAAACTGATCAAGCCAATCAACTGTCTCACCTATTCAGAGGGCCTGATCCAGCTGGGGGCCCCTCAGCCTTTGCTTCATAGTTCATGTGTTTCCACCATTTTTTTTTTTTTTTTTTTTTAAATTCTATTTCTGAGACAGGGTTTCTCCACATATTCTATGCTGACCTGGAACTTGAAGAGATCTGCCTGCCTTTGCCTCCCCAAAGTGATTGGTTTAAAGGTGTGTGTCACTACAACAGGCCCACATGATTTCTTAAGCTTTAGGTTTTTCAGTTTGTTTTGCTTATATGTGTGCCATGTAACTGGATTAGTTAGGTGATGGTAAAGATAAATAAATTTAATGTGATACAGGTTTTGAGTCAGTGCCAACCAAGCAGTAAGGTACTTGAAATTTTTTTTGAGCAGCATTTATGTATCATGTGCTTCTATATGTAATTTATTTGTAAATTTATTAAATATTAAGAATTGTCACTTCCAGTAAATAGTAAAATACATTAGGAGGTAATAGTTGCTAATGTAACTCCCATTAGAAATGAGGAATTTACTAAAGAAAACAAAAAAATACTCAAACCTTTCCCAGAGAGTATTAATACTGAAGGTATGAAGATGAGTATTTTCTTATTTATTTTAATTTCATGTGCAGTGATGTTTTGCCTACATGTATGTCTGAGGGTGCTTGATTCCTGGAGCTGGAGTTAGACAGTTGTGAGCTGCCACGTGGGTGTTAGGGATTGAACCTGGGTCCTCTGGGAGAGCAGTCCTGTTAACCTCTGAGACACTTCTCCAGACCCAAGTGGAATTCTTTTATTCGAGCAGTGAAAGAGGTACTGTGTGGGCTTTGGTTCGTTGTGTCCACCAACAATATGTCCGACCCAACAAAGTGCTGAGGTATAAGCCTCCACCGATGAGTGCAACCCGACTCCTGACTATATGAATCTTCGCCATGATCTTTAGCATGTGCGGCCTCATGCTTAAGCTGAAGTGGTGTGTTTGGGTGGACGTCTACTGTTCCTTTATCAGCTTTGCCAATTCCTGGAGCTCGGAGGACATTAGTGTCTGCTTAGGCAGATGATGAGTAGCTTCATGCTCTCAACTTCTGCCGTGGTGATGTCCTATCTGCAGAATCCTCAGCCCATGACACCTCCCGTGGTGATGTCTACTGAGAAGGCTTGGATCCTGGACTTCTGTCCACCTTCTCTCTGGCCTAGCCTTTGACTGCCTCCAACCTGCCCTTAGCTGCTGTTTACACTCGGGCCCTGAGTGTTGTCTCTGGTCTCCCAGCTGAATGGAGGGAAGATGGCCCTTTCTTTGGGGTCCTGCTTCTGCTTTGACAAAAGGGGTAAACCCGAAGACTTCCCTTTTATCTCCCTCCCCTGGCCGCTGTTACTAGAAACACTGTTCATGTTTCTTTTTTTTGTTTCTTTTATTTATTTTATTTTACAATACTATTCAGTTCTACATAACAGACTGTTCATGTTTCTAAGTATTCGCTTGTTTTCTTGTTGAAACCAGTTGATAAAAAATTCCTACTCTGGAAAAAAAAAAAGAAAAATTCTTTTACTCATGAACTCCAAACACATCTGGAATTTATTAATGTATATGTTACCCATTTTAATATACTAGAGAATTCAACAGTTAATAATTAGATCAATTGCTAAATGATTCAAGAGTGGCTCATAATTGAAAGTTTGTCTTCTGTGTTCTTGTTGCCTCCTTCATGCCTTTTGAATGTGATTTAATTATGTGTATGTGTGTGGGTTTGTGTATTGGAGTGCTGGCATCCGTGGGGCCAGAGGTGTCAGATCAGCTCTTGAGCTGAGGTTAAGGCAGTTCTGAGCCACCTGAAGTGGGTGCTGGTAATCAAACTCCAGTCCTTTGGAAAAGCAATACCTGCTGTTAACAGATGAGTTATCTCTCCAGCCCCTGAATAGTGGTTATTTCTTGGCTTACGGAAATGAATTTCAGAACACTGCTGAGTTGAAAAGATCTCTGCAAAAGTTGGGTATTGAGCAGGCTGGCAGGACAGCTTAGTGACCGACAACCAGAGCTGTGTCCTTGGGACCAACGTGGTGGAGGGAGAACTTACTCTTAAAAAAAATTCCCTGTAGTGGCAGAGGCCAGAAGCAGGTATCAGATCCCCTGGAGCTGGAATTATTGGCTATTCTAAGCTGCTAGACCTGGGTGCTGGGAAATAAACTCCCAAGAGCTGTTCATGTCCTTAACCACTGAGCTCTCAAAAGCTATGTAGACCAGGCTGGCCTTGAACTCACAAAGATCCGCCTGGCTCTGCCTCCCAAGTACTGGGATTAAAAGCGTTTACTACCACCGCCTGGCTTTTTTTTATATTATTATTATTTTAATGATAGTTAAAACTTTTCTTTTACTTCAGAGTTCAAATAAACAGGGCTGATGGTAAGGTACAGAGGTAGGACCAACCATGTATTAACTATTCTACGAAGAGATTTTTGGTTACCTTCAGTACCTGTGTCTTTACCACTTAGCCAGAATATGCATTTTTGGAATTGGCTATTCATAACTTAGAATAAAACAAACAAAATCTTACTACTCAGTTACAGCTTTAGAAAAGTTGGTTTCTTATTCTCCAGTATACACACCAGTACGTTTCAAATATAATTGCTTAGACACAAAGCTTCTACTGAAATGGTTTTAAGAATAAGAAATGTTAAATGCTAATTGGAAGTTCTTTTTCAAGAATGTCAATATTCTGGTATTTGTAAGTCTGTGAACAGGATTCTGGCTGGAAATTGAATAAGCTTTGAGCTTGCAGTTTGTACTCTGACATTTGTATGTGTGTTTTGACACCTATGTTTGACATGAACCTGAAAAGTCTGCAAAGGTTTGGGAAAGTAGCTCAAAGGTAGAGTGCCTAGTATGCACCAGGGTCCTGGATTTGCTTGAATTACCAAAACAAAAGGAGATTGGGAGAGAATATGCAAATACTGGCTTTTAGTGGAACTTGATTTTTGGTTGTTCGAGACAGGGTTTCTCTGGTAGCTTTGCACCTTTCCTGGAACTCACTCTAGCCCAGTCTGGCCTTGAACTCACAGAGATCCACCTGCCTCTGCCTCCAAGTGCTGGGGTTAAAGGCATGCGTCACCACTGCCTGGTGGTTATTTTAATTTTTCAAGACAGAGTTTCTCTGTGTAACAGTCCTAGCTGTCTTGGAACTTGATTTGTAGACTAGGCTGGCATCTGCCTCCCAAGTGCTGGGATTAAAGCGCCACCACCACTGGGCTGATTTTGAATTTTGATAAGATGATTTCTGTTCTTTCAAACCATGAAATCTAGAATCAAGCATGATTCAAATAGGAGAACTTCTTTTGGTTAGGTTAATACCAGAAAATTCTTTTTATCAGTCCTCACTAAAAACGTGTCATAATAACATAGTTTTTGAAAGATTTAGAGCAATTCTGAGAAAAATATAGATTCCCATGATCAGTGTCCTCTACTCCCATTTTTTAACCTAGTACATATAGCTAGATCTGTGCTCACACCTGTAATCCCAACACTCTGTTCAATCAGGATTGCTGCAAGTTAAAAGCCAACTGGGCCTATAGTAGTGAGTTCCAGGCCAGTCTGAGCTACAGTATAAGATCCAACCTCCAAAAAAAGGCCAAAAAAGAAACCACGAGATGCAAAAGAATTTGTTCATAGACTTGATATGTCTCCTGTCAGTATATTGCTTTGGAAGCATTAGTGGGGATTGGTCAAGAAAATGACCTGTAACTTTATACGTGACACTCCCCCCTCCCCTTAAGCAAGGCTATATAGACCATGAATGAATTTCTCAAAGAAATTCTAGATTTTATGAACTGAAAGCAGCTCTTGGTGATAACCACATTCTTTTTACCTAGAGGTATGTTTTATAAATGACCAGCCATTTGTCTCAAGTGTCATTCATTTGATGTGGCCTTCTTGTTACTCACTTTTCCAATACTAAAAGGTTCAGTTTCCTGATTCTTTTAAGATTTATTTATTTATTTATGTTGTATACAGTGTTCTGTCTGCATGTGTGCCTGCAGGCCAGAAGAGGGCACCAGATCTCATGACCGATGGTTTTGAACCACCATGTGGTTGCTGGGAATTGAACTCAGGACCTGGAAGAACAGCCAGTGCTCTTAACCTCTGAGCCATCTCTCCTGCCCAGTTTCCTGATTCTTTTTCTTACCCCTTTTCTTTTTTGAAACAGTGTCTACATATGTACCCCCGCCTACCTGGAACTCTATATAGACCAGGCTGGCCTCTGCCTTTGAAGTGCTAGGATTAAAGGTGTACACCACCATACTTGGTCATGAACTGTTTCTATAGAAGAAAATAATGAGAATTACTTCTTTCTCTTTTCAAAATTACATGCAGAGAGAGAGAGAGAGAGAGAGAGAGAGAGAGAGAGAGAGAGAGATTGATTGACTGACTCACTCTTACTTTGGTCTCAAGTAACTCAGGCTCGCTTTGAACTCATGGTGTGTTGTCAAGGATGACAAGCCTGATCCTTTTGCTTCTACCTAGAGAGTGCTGAGATTACAGGTGTGCAGTACTGGCCAGTGCTTTCGGCAACACTCTGCCAACTGAGCTGCATATGGGAGCCTACATGTGCCATATAAATAAATGGTGCCCACAGGCCAGAAGCAGGTGTCAGATTCCCTGGAGCTGGAGTTATTGGTACTTGTGAGCCACCTGGAATGGGTGCTGAGAACTGAACTCTAGTCCTAATTGCTGAGCCATCTCAGCCCAACACCTTGGAGTGAGGGCCCAGAAATCTGTAGGTTTCTTTCTTTTTTTAAAAAAAATTATTTATTTTTATTTTATGTATATTGGTGTTTTCCCTGCATGTACATCTGTGTGAGAGTGTTAAATCCCCTGGAACAGGAGTTATAGACAGTTGTGAACTGCCATGTGGGTGCTGGGAATTGAACCTGGGCCCTCATGGAAGAGCAGCCAGTGCTCCTAACCACTGAGACATCTCACTAGCCCCCTGTAGTTTCCAAATAATGTCTAGATAATTTTGATTTTCAACTTGCCATGCACCTTTAGTTTTTAAGTGCCTCTTTTTGTTTTTTTGGTTGTTTGTTTTGTCTTTTTTTTGTTTTTGTTTGTTTGTTTTTGAGATAAGGTTTCTTTGTGTAGCCCTGGCTGTCCTAGAACTTGTTCTGTAGACTAGACTGGCCTTGAACTCAAATCCACCTTCTGCCTCCCACCACCCTGCTTCTAAGTGCATTGTAAACTTAGAAAGCTTTCTGATGTTCAGCCAGACTATATACTTTCCTATGGAGAAAAGAAATGGTGCCTATATTGTCTATAGAAATTATCTGTAGATTCAAGACTCAGTTTCTTTCCCTTGCATGCAAGGGCTTTTGTGCTTGACTCTGTATTTTCTCAGCTGAAGCCTTTCTCATATTTCCCTAACTATATTAGGGCTCTGCCTTTGGCTAGGCTAATTTTTTTAAAGCATTCTCCACATTCAAAGGAGTATCAGATTTTCTCCCCAGAGCCACATAGTCCAGTTAGCTGAGGTCCTAAACCTAAATATTACTCCTAGCCTAAATGCACTTGTTTTTTTATGTAGGCAGATCAGTGTGGTTAATCATATGGACCAAAGAAACTTAACATGCTGAATGAGCAAAGAAGGATTTCATTTCATTTTAAAAACTGTATCAGTCCCTGTGTCCGTAAGCCAGAGTGTGGGATCCCATGGAACTGCTGCATGATACAGCAGAACTCAGATCCTCTGGAAAAGTAACAAGTACTTTTAATCACTGAGCCGTCTCCCTAGTCACCCAGAGTTTCAATTTAAGGAGATAGTTTTTCCATTGGTTACCTGATATGATTATAGGCCAGGTTTGTTTTTTTTTTTTTGGTGGTGTTTGTATTGGGGGGGGGTTGGGTTTTTTTTTTGTTTGTTTGGTTTTTTTTTTGAGATAAGGTTTCTCTGTGTAGCCCTAACCCACTTGTGTGTTTTTTTGTGTGTGCACGTGTGTTGTATGAGTGTAGGCAAGCACACATGGTAGTCCAATGTTAGTTCTTTTGCCCTCTACCTTGTTTTGTTTGAGACGTGTACTCTTCCTATTTCCCTTTGGCACTTGGCTTACAGGTGCTAACTAGATGTGTTGCTGTGTCCTGTGTCTGTCTTTTACATTCGTTTGGGGAGTTAATTGGCCACTGAGCCTTCTCTTTAGCCTCTAGTTTTATTATATTAAAATCTTCATAGAAGGACTGCAGAGGGCTGATTTCAATTCCCAGCACCCACGTGGCAGCTCCCAACCATCTATCTGCACCAGATATCCTCTTCTAACCTTGAGTACCAGGCACACACACAAAGGCAAACATTCATCGTACACATAAAATAAATAAAACTTTAAAAAACAAAACAAATAATTTTTAAATCCTAGTGCTAACTTCTTGTCACATAAGTCACATGATAAGCATTTAATGAGTGAATAGGTTTGCCTGTCAGATAAAGAATTAAAAGGTCTTGGGCAGTGTCTAAATATCATGTAAGTTTTTAGAAAGTATACAAATAGCTGGGCAGTAATGGTAGTGAACACCTTTAATCCCAGCACTCGGGAGGCAGAGGCAGGTGAATCTCTGAGTTTGAGGCTAGCCTAGTCTACAAAGCAAGTTCCCGGACAGCCAGGGCTACATTGAAATCTTGTCTCAAAAAAAAGGGGGGGGGGGTTGGGCATTTAGCTCAGTGGTAGTGCGCAGGACCCTGGGTTTGGTCCTCAGCTCCAAAAAAAGTGTTGAGCCGTCTTTACAGATCATTATATATTTTTTAGCCAGGCGGTGGTGGTGCACGCCTTTAATCCCAGCACTCAGGAGGCAGAGGCAGATGGATCTCTGTGAGTTCAAGGCCAGCCTGGGCTACAGAGTGAGTTCCAGGAAAGGTACAAAGCAGAGAAACCCTGTCTCCAAAAAACAAAAAAAGGGTGTGTGTGTGTGTGTGTGTGTGTGTGTGTGTGTGTGTGTGTGTGTGTAGGGAGTGTACAAATACAACAGAAGGAAAAGATGAGTTACATAAGTCTTAGCCGTTTGATATTAACTAAGTACAAGATTCAGATTAAATGAAGCTAATTAACCATTCTAGTTTCTTCCCACAATCAACATGTTTTTTGTTTTTTTAATTCACAGCTTTCCCATGGTTTGGCATGGACATTGGGGGAACTCTGGTAAAGCTCTCATATTTTGAACCTATCGATATCACAGCAGAGGAAGAACAAGAGGAAGTTGAGAGCTTAAAAAGCATTCGGAAATATTTGACTTCTAACGTAGCATATGGATCAACTGGCATTCGGGATGTACACCTTGAACTGAAGGACTTAACGCTTTTTGGACGAAGAGGGAACTTGCACTTTATCAGATTTCCAACCCAGGACCTGCCTACTTTTATCCAAATGGGAAGAGATAAAAACTTCTCAACCTTACAAACGGTGCTGAGTGCTACAGGAGGCGGTGCTTACAAGTTTGAGAAAGATTTTCGCACAGTAGGTGTCTTACTTGAAAACCAAGAATTAATGAGAATATTCAATTTTAAATACAAGGCTGGGCTTCTAAGGCAGTGATTCTCAACCTTCCTAAAGCTGCAACCCTTTAATATGGTTTCTCATGCTGTGGTGACCCCCAACCATAAAATTATTTCATTGCTACTTCATAACTAATTTTGCTACTGTTATGAATAATAATGTAAATATCTGATATAATCCCTGTAAAAGGATCCTTCAACACCTCCCCCAAAGGATTGGGACCCACAGGTTGAGAACTGCTGATCTAGGGTGCTCCTTAATTTCATTTTTTTTTTTTTTTTTTTTGGTTTTTCAAGACAGGGTTTCTCTGTGTAGCTTTGCGCCTTTCCTGGGACTCACTTGGTAGTCCAGGCTGGCCTCGAACTCACAGAGATCCGCCTGCCTCTGCCTCCTGAGTGCTGGGATTAAAGGCGTGCGCCACCACCGCCCGGCGCTCCTTAATTTCATTTTCCCTGAGGTATATGTGCGTGACTAGATTTTGACTTGGAACATTTTTAACAACTTTATATGTGCTGTCCACATTGCCCAGATTTCAGTGTGTTGATGGAATGTGGTGTGAGGAGACCCTGGTGAGATCTGCCTTACTTTTACTGTTTTACATTTGTTTTCCTTTTGTTGTTGGTGGGAGTTTGTTTTTGGTTTTTGGAGACAGGGTTTCTTTATGTAGGCCAGATTGTCCTCAAACTCGCTTGGCATTTTTGTTTTGTTTGTTTTTGTATTCATGTTAGCCATCTCCTGAAATCAGTTATGTTAGTATGTACCTCTTGTCCTTGAGGTTATAATGCATATGGCAAGAGAACTTTTGAAGGGATACTGTGTTTCTATATTTGGAGTTTTATCGTATGTAATTCAGTATTTTGGAATGTTGGCCTAGCAAATTAACATATACATTAAAACTATGTGAGCAATACTTTGTTTGTGGTCATTGATAGGTAGAATTAATGTGTGTCAGAATAGTCAAAAATAACTCAGGTGGGATGATTTTTTAAAATTTGAATAACTTTCCTGTGCACAACAAATGTCTGCCATGCCATAACCACCCTGTCCACTAAATTTCTTTTTCTTTTTTTAATTTTGAAGTGGATGTTTTTATTTTCTGTGCATGGGTATTTTGCCTGCATGTAAGTCCGTACACTTGTGTGCATGTCTAGTGACTAAGATGGTCAGAAGAAAGTACTAAGAGTTCCTGGACTGGAGTTGCCATGTGGGTACTGGAACTGAACTCTAGTGTCTAGAAGAGCAGTCAGTGCTCTTCTGTCCCCTAAGTGTTACTTTGACCCCTGCCTCCTCTTCATCCACTGAAATCTAAAGTACCCAGAGGCAATGCTGCCTTCCTTCACCGAAAACTGGTGGATTAAGTATATATTTTGACCCTAAACAAACAAAACAAAACCTGCAGTGCCTTAAATAATACTGAAGTTTTATAAAATCTATGAAAACTAATACAATAATTAACCCAAGTATATTTGTTTGACCTTTTAAAAATTCTGATTTTTGCTTTTTTCTTCTAGATTGGAAACCTCCACCTGCACAAACTGGATGAACTTGACTGCCTTGTAAAGGGCTTGCTGTATATAGATTCTGTCAGTTTCAATGGGCAAGCAGAATGCTATTATTTTGCTAATGCCTCAGAACCTGAACGATGCCAAAAGATGCCTTTTAACCTGGATGATCCTTATCCACTGCTGGTAGTGAATATTGGCTCAGGAGTCAGTATTTTAGCAGTTCATTCCAAAGACAACTATAAAAGAGTGACTGGGACAAGGTAGTAATTTTTTTGGTCTGATTACACTATTTGTTCAACAAAAGTTCTAGCGTGTATTTTTTTTATCTGTCTATTTATTTTTGGTGATAGAGATCAAACATAGGCCTCATACTGTTGCTAGGCAAGTATGCTGCACTGAATTGGGTCCCCAGTTGCATCAGTACGTTGCTAGTTCGCTAATTCTACCAGAAAAATAATACATATTTGTGCAACAGCAAAAATATATAAGGAGCTGGAGAGATGGCTCAGTAGTTAGGAGCCCTTGCTATTTATTGCAGAAGACCCAGATTCAGTTCAACACCCACAGGGCAGCTCACAGCCATCTTTAAGTCCAGTTCTAGAGGTTGTAGCCGTTGCTGGCACTAGCCACACACATGGTGCTACATACATGCAAGCAAAACACATAAAAGTAATGTCTTTAAAAAGAATATAGATGTGTAAATTAAAATGTTGCAGATCTCTTTTGTAAGATGTTTGTGTAATGACTTAAAACAAGTCCCTAAGTATTTTTTAATGGTCATCATCAGTTGGGATCAGAATTTCCATAATGATGAATTAATTTTTGTGTAGAATAATTCCACTGTTTTTTCCTAGTTTAACAGTTGCTAGCAGTGGCAGTCAGCATTCTGTTGACTTCAGAACTACAGTATCTGTTTATATTTTGTTTAATTTCTACAGCATTTTTTTTCTGTTTTTATATTTAAGCATAAAACTTGCCCAGTACTTTATAGATTTGCATTTAAACTACAGTATCAGACAGAGTAGTTAATTATTTTGAATTTATTTTTATATATATGTATGGACACATAAGTGCAGGTGTCCATAGAGGTCAAAAGGTATTAGATCCCTGAAAACTGAGTACAGGTAGTTGTGAGCTGCCAGTTGGTGATGGTGGGAACTGAATCCAGGTCCTCTACAAGAGCAGTTAACCTTTGAGCCACCTCTCTAACGCTTTAGGATGAATTTAATAACTCCTTATAGAATAAATTAATGTTCTCAAGTAGACCATAACTTTTTAATAACCTGAAATATGAATGTGAATTGTTTTTATAAGACTTAATTCTCTTACATATTTCATCAACATTTAAGAATAGTTAGCAATGCCTGTTCAACTATCAAAAATTTTGAAATAATTTAGGTAGGTTTATGGGGGGGTAATTTTAAAGCAATACTCCTGTTGAAATATTTAAATGCATTAGCACTCTAATAGTGATTGGTACTCTAGAAGCCCACTTTTGTACTGTCATTAACCAAAGACTATACAAAACATTCTTGTTTTGATTAGCTACAAAAAATAGAAAGAAAAAAAAAAAGCCAGGTGGTGGTGGCGCATGCCTTTAATCCCAGCACTCGGAAGCAGAGACAGGCGGATCTCTGAGTTCAAGGCCAGCCTGGTCTCTGAAGTGAGTTCCAGGAAAGGTGCAAAGCTACACAGAGAAACCCTGTCTTGAAAAACCAAAAAAAAAAAAAAAAATTAGGTGATTCTACCAAGCAAAGAATTTACATTTAAAGACTAGAGTCACACAATTACATTTCATGGACATATCCAAAATCATATGGGAATAGTACCGAATAAATTTGTCATTAATGTGATGATCAGCTGGATATCTTTCCTTCCTTTCTTCCTCTTAAGTATTGGTCTGGTTCATGTTAGATGTTCATATATCATAACTGAATTGATTTCAACCTAATTGGGCAACTAAATAAGCCTTTCATGAAGTCATTTCTTGGGAATTGAGATTTCCCTCTTTGTGTGGTATTTTTAGGACATAGACATCCTTTTTGAGTCTTTTTGTGTTGGACAGACTGACCCAGAACTCAGGGTCTTGCTTGTCTCAGCTTCTCTAGTGCTGACAATTGTAGCATGCATTATCTCACCAACCTATTATTAGTGTTCCTTTATTTATTTGGTGGTTTTTTGTTTGTTTTGTTTTTCGAGACAGGGTTTCTTTGTTTAGTTTCAGAACCTGTCCTGAATCTCACTCTGTAGAGCAGGCTGGCCTCAAACTCACAGATCCACCTTGCTCTGCCTCCCTAGTCCTGGGATTAAAGGTGTGCGCTGCCGCCTTTGTTTGTTTTAGTGAGCACACAGCAGTATATTTTTAGCAATTACAAAGTATAAACTATTAGATTCCAGGTGGGGTTTTTGACCCCAGCAGACTTAGCCTTTGAGATGACAGATTTGATTTTATTAGTAGTTTTTCTTGTCTTTTATTATGTTGATATTTAGCAGTTACCATGTTTTCCCTTTGTTTATTCAATAAATAAATGTGTCTTTTTACTTTGGGAAAGAAAATAACGTAAATGCAATTTAACAAGATTGTCTTACTTTATTTTATCTAGCCTTGGAGGAGGTACATTTCTTGGTTTATGCAGCTTATTGACTGGCTGTGAAAGTTTTGAAGAGGCTCTTGAAATGGCATCCAAAGGTGACAGCACCCAAGCTGATAGGCTGGTCCGAGATATATATGGAGGAGATTATGAAAGATTTGGTCTGCCAGGCTGGGCTGTGGCATCCAGGTAAGTCAAGTTGTCTATTTAGTTTTTTGAAAATAGTAAGTCATGGGTTTAAGGGTGATTTCTTTGTTTAGAGTCCAAGTTTTGAACATTGAAGTAGTTTAAAAATAAAATAATCAAGCCGGGTGGTGGTGTTGCATGCATTAATCCCAGCACTTGGGATACAGGTGGATCTCTTGAGTTTGAGGTTAGCCTGATCTACAGAGTAAGTTCTAGGACAGTCAGCACAGAGAAACCCTGTCTTGAAAACAAACAAATAAATTCATTATGAAGTTTACCCTGTAGAAAAAAAAAATTGCCTTGTAGTGGTGATATTCTCAGTGGAGGAGCATTTGCCTAGTATGCCCAAGGCCAGGGTTTGATTCCCTGCACTGCATAAAAAAAAACATCTCAGCTGGCCATGGTGGCACATGCCTTTAATCCCATAATTTAGGAGGCAGCGGCAGGTGGAGTTTGAAGCCAACCAGTTCTACAAAAGGAGTTCCAGGTCAGTCAGGGCCATACCGTGATACACTGTCAAAAAACAAAAACAGGAAAACAAACATCTTATTCTGAAGCACCTATCTCCTATTGCTATATAGAAATACAAATCATATCCTATAGTGTAGATGTATCCAACCGTCTTATTAAATAAGAAACACAGAACCAATGTATAAGAGAAAGCCAAGAAGTCAGAGCTCAGAGCTAAAATCTCACCCTTCCTCCTGCGGTGGTCCCAGCTTCCCGAAAAGAGAGCTACTTCCCTGTGTGTAAGTCATTTCATAGTCATTCTGCCTTCTCATTGGTTGTAAACCCAAACACGTGACTGCCTCGTCACTGTCTGTATGTACAGCCCCCCAGGTCTTAAAGGCATATGTCTCCAATGCTGGCTGTATCCCTGAACACAGAGAGATCTATGGGGTTAAGGGCATGCGCCACCACCGCCACACTCTGTCTATGGCTCTAATAGCTCTGACCCCCGGGCAACTTTATTTATTAGCATACAATCAAAATCACATTTCAGTACAATTAGAATACCACCACACTATAGTCCTCTGCTTATCCAAAAACTTGGGGCACTACATAGCATATAGTATACATACTCTAAAATAGTCACACATCCTAGAAATCTTTACACGTTGTTCATGTTGTCATGTCTATAGCTTACATTTCCAAAGGTAAAGCACAAATGCTTTTTATAGTTTTGTTTAGCATACCCTCCAAATGGTGGCTTTTCATCTAACCCACCAAGTAAAAGTATTTCCCTACAGTTGAACTAGTATACTGTAAAACATTTGAGTTTTTGCTAGTCTGATAGAGAAGCAGCATTTTAGTGTAATTTTAATTTGCATTTCTTTTACCAACAGAGGTAAGAACCTTATATAGTATGCTGTTAGTAATTATTGATCTGGGTTTTTTGTTGGCTTGTTATGCAGTTGAATTTAATCAGTCCTTTCTTTAATGGTTTCTGGATATTGATTCATAGTAAGTCTGCCACACTCCAAATATATAAAGGAATTGATCTGTATTTTCTTTCTTTTGGTACTTTATAATGTATTACTTTTATACCTCAGTCTTTGCTATGATATAAACAAACATGATTTATAATTTTTCTTACAGCTTTATGTGAGAAATAGATCCAGTTTTAGTTTTTCAACTTTTTTCACAAGGACCTAACATCTATTATTTTTTTCCACTGATTAGAGATGAATTCATCATGCACTAGTGTTTTGCTTTGTTTTTGTTTTTTATTCTGGATGTACCATTGCTACATTCTCTTAAAGCTATACAAGATAAAAGTATGCTTACTTATCTTTTGTGATCATTAAATTTCTTTATTAACTTAGGGAAATGACATCCTTGGGCCAGTAAGATGACTCAGTGTGTAAGGGTGTCTGCTGCCATGCTTGTCTACCTGAGATTGAGCCCAAGAACCTACTGAGTAAAAGGAGAGAACTAACTCCTGCAAATTGTCTTCTGACCTGAATGTGTGTGCACACAGAGAGGGAGATTAACTAAATGTTTGAAAATGATATCTTTATGATATGTTATCTTTCTGTTACAAAACTTAATCTGTTTAAGGCACTTTTGTACCTTTCAGACATTTAGAAAGATGTCTATATATTTATATTAAATTTTTCCTAAACAATTTAAAATTTTGTTAGCCTATAATTTTACACATAGTGGGTTTCATTATGGCATTTTCATTTGTAAATATAATTTTTGTTTTTGTTTTTTCAAGGCAGCATTTCTCTGTGTATTCCTGGCTGTCCTGGGACTCACTTTTAAAGGCTTGCACCACCACCGCCTGCTAATCTAACTTATTTTTATGGTGTTCACCCCTATTACTCTCCTGTCTCCCTCCCACTCTTGATGATTCTCTTCTAAGTAGCTAGTCAGTCCCCTTCTCCTTTTTGGGTTTCTTTTCATGACCTAATGAGTTACTCATCGGTACTTTGGCAACATAGCAGTGGCTGTAACTGAAGAAAATGTCATTCTCCTGCCCCATCAACTTTTTAACTGCCTTCAGATCCTCAAGGAGGGGTAGAGCTTCATGTATTCACTCCCTGTATTCCTAAATATTTTTGTTTATATGTGATTTCCATTATGTTGTGATTGGCTGTTGCTTGTCAGAGTATCCATTGCCCTCTAGAAGTAGTAGTGAACTTTGCCTCCTTAGCACATCTCTGCATTCTCACAGAGACCCTTCACTCTTCAATATATATCACTTGTCATTTCAGACATGTTTCATTATTTTTGTGTGGCATTAATCTTGGTCATTAACCTTGGTTGCTTCTGTCTAGAATATTTCTTCTCTTTTTCTCTTAAACTAGTTAAATTAATTTTTACTGTGGAAAGCCTTTGTTTTTCTTCTTATCACAAAAATGCAGTCTTTATTCTTTCTTGCTCCCTGTGATTTGGTTTGTCTGTTGTCTTGTTACACTTGGTGTCTCTGTGGCTCTCCTCCATGTGGTCTGCATTGTCCATAGGGTAGCCTCAACAAGGTGGACACAACAGGCACTTGGAATGTAGTTAGTTAATGCATGCCACATGGTCAAAGAGCTGCCTTTAGATATATTGACTTTTTAGTAAGATGACCAATCCTAGTTCATTTCACCTTTATTTTGGCCTTTTCAAATGTGACTTATAGATAATGTATCGTGTGGCACGTATTTCTATTGGACAGTGCTGCCCTAGCCAGTATGCTGCTTCAGGTACCTTTGCGTCAGCATAATGCTTGGTCTGTCATGAAAGCTTGTGTTATTGAATGAAAAGGATTTGACATTAGAACTGAAATCATCTTTAACAATATTTTGACTTTAAAAAGTTTCTGCTCTTTTTTCTTGGCTTCCTAAGAAATAATCTTAATTTTCTTGTGTTGTATTTGGTTTTAATATGTAGATATAATGAAAATCTTTGCTTCCTAGTAATGAAGAAGTCTGCTTTTTTTTTTTTTTACTTTTAATTCTTTTTAAAATGCTGCATATTCCTTATGGATTTTTGTTTTGAGCTGATTCCTATGTGCTCGTGCTCTTTGGCCCTAACTGTATAGAGCTAGTATAGATATGTAAGTTAATGTGTGAGTTATTGATTATTACCAGTAGATTTGACTTGTCTGTTTCTCTCTTTTTTTTTTCAGTTTTGGGAATATGATTTATAAGGAGAAGCGAGAAACTGTTAGTAAAGAGGATCTGGCGAGAGCTACTTTAGTTACTATCACCAATAACATTGGTTCTGTGGCACGAATGTGTGCTGTTAATGAGGTAAGAATACATCCAAGAACTTTTAATTATACAGAATACATCTGGGTACAGTGGTGTATGCCTTTAATCCCAGCGCTCAGGAGGCAGAGCTCTATGAGTTTGAGGCTAATCTACATAGCTAGTTCCAGGCCTTTGGGGTTATATAGAGAAACCTTATCTTTTTGTTATATTTTTAAATAAAAATAAATTGATTCCTGTGCACCTGACAGAACCCCTTATTTTCCATTGAGGCCTCTCAGATTGAGATCCATTTCTTTACACTCTCAAATGGATAAAATATCTTGTTTACCAAAGGATTGTTTTTTGTTTTTTTTTTTTTTTTTTTTTTTTTTTTTAATGAGAAATACAGCACTCGGGGCAGAACTGGGCAGATCTCTTTGAGTTTAAGGGCAGCCTGGGCTACAAAGAGAGTTCCAGGCCAGCGAGGGCTACACGGTCAGCTTCTGCTTCAAAATAACCAATAAAAAGAAAGAAATACAACAAATATGCAAGCCCTTTGGTGTTCAGTACCCAGCCCTATAAAATAAAAAGAACCAACTTGGGGCCAGACAGGACAAATAAGTACTTATTCTAAAAATGTCTTCAGAAATGAATACACAGTCTAAATCTAAATGGGAGTGAAATATAAGTGTAAAGCATTTTGAGATAACTATTGTGGAGTCTTTGTTTATAATGAATGGAGTATTCAATTAGTGAGATACTTGGAAATTTTCTTACTGCCCTCGGCTTCTTTACAGTGCTGCCTTGTTGCATATGGATCAAGCAGCATTGTACAGGGCTATGAAGGCATTGAGACTTGTTCTTCACATGCTGTCTGAGTAATGTGTCTTGCTTGCCTTAAGAAAAATATGGAGGGTTGGGGAAATGGTTCAGTGACTGCTGTGCAGAGGACCTGAATTTGAATCCCTAGCGCCCATGTAAGAATCCAGATGTGGCTTTGGGCCTATAACCCCAACAGGAATGAACAAGGAGATAGGAGGATCCCTGGGGCTTGCTATCAGTAGCAAAACTCTTACTCTTCAACCTAAACTATTTTTTAATTTTATGTGCATGGATATTTTACCTGCACGTGTGTCTGCACCATTTACATGCAGTGCCTGTGGAGGACAGAAGAAATCATTGGATTTCCTGGGACTATTACATGTGGTTGTGAACAGCTAAGGTGGTGCTGGGAACAGAACCCTAGTTCTCTGGAAGATCAGCTTGTGTTCCTAAACACTGAGCCATCTCTCCAGCACACAAACTGTGTTTTAGTTAGTGTATGCCTCCTGTTCCACTGCCTCCATATCTTCCTCTTTCTCACCTTTTATGTTATTCACCCTTCATGCTCTCCTTACCCAATCATTGTTACTGTCCAATTCTGTGGAGGGACCAGGTTGCATTGCATGGTACATGTTTACAACATAACTAGATACTACTTTTTACATCAATGTTAGGTTTGCAGTAAAACTGAAATAGGAAAGTACAGGCTGTTGTCACATCTTCCACACATGCACACAGTTTCTCTGACTCAGCATACTCTGGATCTTGGTATATTTAGCTATAGTCCAAGAAGATGTAGGACATGACATCGGCACTAAAGTCCACAGTTCATATTTGACATTAGAGTTCACCTTTAATTATCTAATTTGTGAATAATCAGAAGTATAGAACTGTATGCCAGGTACTAATGAATGGCATAACGTTCTTACATGAATATTTTTAATGCCCTAAAAGTCACTTGCTTTTCTTTCAGAAAATAAACAGAGTTGTCTTCGTTGGAAACTTTCTACGTGTCAATACTCTCTCTATGAAACTTCTGGCATATGCTTTGGATTACTGGTCAAAAGGTCAATTGAAAGCATTGTTTCTAGAACATGAGGTATGAAAACAAATTTTTTTTAGTTATTTAACAGCATGTTTTGTATGAAAATTTTCTACATTTCTATATGTAAAACTATAAATATGTGTGCATATGTGGAGACCAGAAGACTACTTCAGGTGTCATTATCAAGAACACCATCCCCATCTTTGAGACAGGGTCTTTCATTGGCATGGTGAGGCTGTATTGGTTGGACAGCAAACCCCAAAGATCTGCCTCCCCACATCTGGGCTTATAAAGATACACCACCACCTAGCTTTCCTATTTTTATTTTGGTTTATTTTATTTTATTTTCAGTTCCTTGTATTTACAGATTGAGCTATTTTCCCAGGCCTGGGCTTTTGTATAACAAAGGATTCTTTTTAATTCCCTCAGTGTATTGTAACCCACCCCTACCCTGAGAAGTAACTATTGTAAACTTTTGAAATCTGTAAAATTTGTTTACCTAGTTCATCTTGATGGTATACTCCTATAATCCTAACCTAGTTAGCCTAGGTTTGAAGCTGGTTTGAAGTCTGCTCTATATAAGTTCGAGGCTAGCCAGGATTACATGTCATGACCCTGTATTCAAACAAACAAATGAAAAACCAAACAGCTTACTTCCTAGGTTTTTTTCCTATTTATAATGTCCAGTTAAATTCCAATCTGTTCAGTTAATCAGTCTCTTATAATGAAATCAGATGCTTACATTATTTTGAATTAATAACATTCAAAGTGTTGCTACAATAAGTTTCCATATCTCATTGTTGCAGCTTTCGGTACAAATTGGAATGGAATGTTCTCTTACCCTTCTACAAGGCACACACTAAGAGTGTCAAAGCTCCAAGGAGTTTTTTGTTTGTTTGTTTATTGACTAAAGGGAGGGAGAGGGTATAGGTTTACTATATTAGTTGTTTAAATGTTAGTGTCTAAAAGCCATAGTTTAAAGATAATTATTTCAAAGGTGTATAGAATGCAGCTTAACATTTTTTATTGCAGTCTGTAGTAATGACATCCTTTTGACCTCTAGTTTTATTAATTTATGTCTATTTTATCAGATTGACTAAGAGTTTGTCAATCTTACTAACATTTTCAAAGAACCAACACTTTGGTTGATTTTGTATTGTTATTTTAATCCCGATTTCATTAATTTCTTCCATGATACAATTTCTTGCTGTTGCTGTGCTTAATATTGGCTATTTGTTTGAGCCTTGGGGCTGCATCATTAAGTTGTTTGCTATCTCTCAGGGTTTTGTTTTTTTCGAGACAGAATTTCTCTGTGTAGCTTTTTGAAGCCTGTCTTGGAACTCACTTTGCAGACCAGGAGGGCCTCAAACTCAGAGATTCACCTGCCTTTGCCTCCCAAGTGCTGGGATTAAAGGCGTGGGCCATCACCGCCTAGCTGTTTCTGGTTTTTCATGACAGGGTTTCTCTGTGTAGCTCTGACTGTCCTGAATCAAGCTAGCCTCAAACTCAGATCTACCTGCCTCTGCCCCTCCCCAGTACTGGGATTAAAGGTGTGTCTTACCACACCTGGCTAGTTCTTTATATTTAATTCAGTCCATTAGTCTGTATCTTTTTAGTGGTGAATTGAGGCCATTTACATTTATTAACAAGGAGAAGGTTGCTATTTTCAGAAACTAAGTGCTTATTTGCTGGGTGGTTGGTCTCCTTTCCTTCTGTATTAGTTTTGATGGTTTGCTGGGTTCTTTTGAACTTAATGCTTCTTTCCTGAATCTAGTTTATTTATCTTTTGTGGAATGTATCCTTTCCTGTATTCACGTGAAGAAGACTATATAAATGTGTATTCTTGAGCCTGGCGGTGGTCGTGCACACCTTTAATCCCAGCACTTGGGACGCAGAGCCAGGCGAATCTCTGTGAGTTCGAGGCCTACAGAGCGAGATCCAGGACAGGCACCAAAACTACATAGAGAAAACCTGTCTCAAGAATAGATAGATAGATAGATAGATAGATAGATAGATAGATAGATAGATAGATAGATAGATAGATAGATAAATGTGTATTCTTAACAAGTAAATTTAAAAAGCTACATTGCCTTAAACTGTTTAAATCATGCAGGGATACTTTGGAGCCGTTGGTGCACTTCTTGGACTGCCAAATTTCAGCTAAAACGTCAGAGAACTTTATGAAGAAATGTCATCCAGGAGGAACTGATCCAGAGACTGTATTCATTATTTGTCACTGGGAACCAAAGGATAAAAGAGTAACACTATTTGTGTTGATTTTAAATGTCAGAACGGTGGGTGAGCTCATGAGCTTTGCTGCCTGGAAAGACCTCTGTAATGGGAAGTATTCCTCATTGATTGTCCCCTGTGTGTATATATAGCCAGCGTTCTATCTTATATGCAATACAGCTTCTTGATTGTTGAACTTTTCTCAAAAAATGATTTTCTATTTATTTGATGTAGCCAGCATTGTAGTACTGTATGTTCAAACACAAATCTTCAAATCTCAGAAATGTTTGCTTATGCAAAATAATTAATACTAAATATTTGTTGAGTCTGTTTTATATGTTTGGTTACTAGTGAAGAGGAAGTAACATACTCTGTATCATAATTTATTGTACTGGCAATCAAAGATGATCATTTTCTGTGACTTTAGAAATGTTAAGGCAATATTAAGTATTAACTATGGTAGTAGTTTTATAACATATCCTCTTCAACAAAGCATGTCTCTATGACGTCTCCCCATAAGTACAGTTTTCTCTCAGTTGATGAGTTGAAATACTGTATTTAAACATGAACCTGACTTTTTCTTTTGAATCCCTGAAATTTTTTGCACATATCTGGTGGCGTTAAGTTTTCTTTATTTCACACATCAATCAGTATATGTGTTAAGATGTTTACTGTTTTAAAATGGGGTCATAATCACATACTTTGGAATCTGCCTAAGTCCTCGGACTATTCAGATAGAATTTGGTTAGACTGAGTGACATTCTGTTCTTTCCCAACTATGTGTATCTCAGACTCAGACATACACATTTCTTCCTTCTCATTAAGACACATATGAAAGCTGATTTTTATCCTGCTATAAACAGCAAAGGGCAGAATCAGATGTTGTCTAAAAGGGTATTTTGAAACTGTGTGACTCTGAGGTAGTATTGCTGAGTTACAAATGGATCAGTATTTATGACTTTTGGTCATAAAAGCATTGCAGATCCAAAATTTGTCTTTGCTTCTGCCTTGGAATTCTTGTTTTTGAATTCCTGATTTTATAATGTTAAATCTCTCAGATTTTACATTTGCAGTAACATTTTAGAGGCCAGTAGTGTGTCATAAAGTTGAATCTGTAAGGGAAATGGACCTGTATTAATTACCAATATTTCTGGAAATAACCTTAAAGAGGTTAGAGATTGTCTACACTTCAAATAGTATTTCAGTGTGGTTTCTGAGACCCTAGTGTTCTGTAGTAAGAAGTTTCCACCAGACTGTCAGGAGGTGCTTGATAAGACAGATCTCCATGTAGTTTTCAGATTTTTTGTGCAGGTATTTAAAATTCAGTTTTCTTCACCTAAAGATATGAACATACAAATAGTATTTGGGGAGTGTTTGAAGATAGTGTTTGCCCAGTAGACTGCTTGAAACTTTGAAATCAGCCCACTCAGACATTGAAGTCTACCATGATGTCTTTGTCAGTGTTTGCCAGAGCAGTGGCCAGTTCCAGCTAGAATGCCACTGCTTCCTTTATTATAAAGGTTTTGACTCAAGTGTTTATGCAGATAATAAAATAATTAAATGATAGAAACTGCAGATTTTCTACCTGTGGAAATTCTATACATCAGCAACTATAGGTTTAGAGCTGTCTTTAAGAAGAGATTGAATAGTGTTCATATTCACTTGATCACTATGCTTTGGGTAATGTGGAACTAACACTTTGTCATTTGGAACTGAGATTGCCTACTAAGATCCATGTAACATGAACCAACTAGCTCATCTATTTACCTTTTTCCAAGTGTAATCTATAATTACGAATTAATAAGAACACAGAATCATGATTGATAAAGGCTGCCAAGATTCTAATCTGCTTTACATTGCTCTTGAGAACTTCCCTGTAAGCATACTGTCATAAATAGGTTTGATTCTAATATCAATCAGCCTAATTGAAGGTCTGTGTTTTGGTATTGGGGGTTTTGTTTGTTGGTTGGTTTTTTGTTGTTGTTTAGTTTTTTGTTTTTTTTTTTGTTTTTTGTTTTTTTTTTTTTTTGGTTTTTCGAGATAGGGTTCTCTGCGTAACTAACAGTCCTGGCTGTCCTGGAACTCTCACTACATAAACCAGGCTGGCCTCGAACTCAGATATGCCATCTGCCTCCCAGAATACTGGGATTTGTGTACCACTACCGCCCGGCTAAGGTCTGTGTTCTTAAACAGTGCCATTTAATAGAACTAAAATGTAAACCATGTATAATTGTATATTTTCTAGTAAACACATTAAAAACTAACAAAAAATAGATGAAAATCATTTTAGTACGTGTGGGGTTTTTGCTTTTTTTTTTTTTTTTTTTAACCAGTATATCTGATGTGTTATTTCAGTGTGAAATCAGTGCAAAAAATTTTTTGGGAGATATATTTTGCCCTCTTTTGTTTTTGTTTTTAATTACTTAGTCTTCAGTTGATATACATTTTAAATGGCACGTCTCAATTTGGACTGACCACAATTAAAATTTCATAGCCACGTACATAACTAGAGCCCACTGTGTTAGTATTTTTCTAGAACTACTTCTGGTTTTGTTTTTGAGACAGAGTCTCACCTATGTAGCCCTGGCTAGCCTGGAACTGGCTATATAGACCAACCAGATAAACCTTGAACTCAAAGAAATCCACCTGCCTCTGCCTCCTGCATACTGAGACTAAAGGTGTGTTAGAATTACTTAAAAGAGAATGCTATTGTGTGTCCATGAAAACTTTATGAATATGAGCTTTTAAAAGAATGAAATGGGGGTGGGAATTTTTTTTAATATAAATAAGATCATTTATTTGGGCCAGTTTATTTTACACAGAGAAGCTATTACTGACTATCCAAAAATATTGATATGTTGGCATCATGTCATCTCTTGTAGTATATGGGATTTTTCTAATATCTGATACTGATAAAACTGCCTATGATAATCTTAGTAGTTAGCAATCTCCAAACTAATGGATTTCCTTCACGGAAGCAAAATTAATTCCAGGGACTTTGTTTCTAAAGTTTCTGAGTTTTGTGCAGTCAATTTTGAAGGATTACCAAGAAACACTTTTTAACTTGTTGTCTTTTATATATACAGAGAATCTTTATAAAAATTCTGATAACTTCAAATGCTAAGAGCATTGTCAGCCATGGTTTTGGTGGTAGATTACACACACAGAGATCTAAAGTACCACCACTCCCCCAAAATGTTGCCTTCTAACTAGCCTTCTAGGCTTCTGGTCCACAGTCACATAGGTTAGCATGGCATTTCCTTTCTCAGCTACTCTAAGTAGGTGGAGAACTAGTGGATCCCTCCCTTGGATAAAGTCATTGCCAAGGCCAATAATGTGCATGATATTTGAAAGCCAGCCTCTCAAGAGGTTTTCATTATTTGTAAAATCTGGACTCTTTAAAAACTCTAAATTGATGTTGCCCCCGAGAATGCATGTGATTGCTATGTTTGAGAAACCCATTCCTAAAAGATAATGCTCTTTGGGAGGTTACATTCTTGGGTTAAAAGCTTGGCCTGGCCGTAGTTCTTAAATATTCCTTATAAAACCACTTTGTTAGAAACAAAGTTCTTTCATATTTAGTTTATTTGTATCTCTTTTCTTTTGTTAAGCACTTTATCTTTGTTAGTGTGCTGCATTTGCAAATATAATTCAGAAATTCTAAATTATGTAAAAAATTGATAAAGCATAATGAAAATGAATGTCCTTTTTTGCATTCAACTTGTTTTGTACTATATGTAATCAAAATACATTCTCTTAAATACTCTGATTTTAAAGTGATTCCTTCGAAATGTCAGTGTTGTCTTTTCCCAGCCAAGCCCCTGTTTACAGAGTGTGATTTATTCTGACAGTGATGCAGATAGGCTAGCTTCATTTGTGTCAGCAAATAATCTTTGGTTTGGTTTTGTTTGGTTTATGCTTTTTGAGACAGGGTCTTTCTATATAGTCCTGTCTATCCTGGAACTTATATAGACAAGGCTGGTCTAAAACTCACAAGAAATCTTCCTGTCTCTGCCTCCCAAGTGCTGGTGATAAAGGCATATGCTACCACACCTGGCCTGCATCACATAATCTTACAAAATTGCTTTTTGTTTGCAGTTTGTAATAATTGTCTTTTCCAATGAGTCTCATAATGTGAATTTTTTTTTCTTGAAGATTGTGATAGCTGGTTCGAAACAGCAGTGTGAAAAGAGACTGTCCCAGGGTTTCTGCTGTCTTATTTCTACTTAGAAAATATTAAAATGTTTTTGCAAAGCACTCCCTATTGGTCCTACTGTGCTGTCTTGTATATATTCAGTACATGTGGAGTTCAGATTTGATAATGTTTTATGGTGTGCTGGTCATTGGCCCAGCTTCTTTGAATGTCACTATCTCTATTTGTAAGCTGGAAATTCAGTGGCTGCCATGGGAAATGACATAGTTGTCAGTAGCCCGAGAGGACAGCTGCCCCGTTCCTGGCAGTACTTAGAATGACTTACATGTTTTCAGTGCTTATGTAGTAGTTTAACAATAAGTACTTATTATTCTCCCCGTTACTGCCCTTAATAGCTATTGGAAAGTATGTGCATACATTCATCTGTAACTTGAATTTTAACCATTAACCTAAAAATTATGTCGGGATTATTACTACTTTTCATTTGTACAAGAGGAAACCTGCCCCTCTAATTCAGAGAGTTAAAGCCCCTCTGAAATTGCTGCAGTTGTCCAACACACAGTTCCCAGCCACATTTACAAAATAAAAATGGAATTGCCTGCAAGTAGGTTGAAATGGCCCTAATGAGGCAGGCAGAAGACCTAAAGTCTTTTCTGAGCTTAGTGGGATAGACCTGTGTCCGACAGCAATGTCCTTACTTCTAAAAGTCAGTGAGAGTTGATGCTGGAATCTGCTGCTGGCTCCCAGCATTGTGTTTGGATCTGATCTTCATTCACAAACTAGTTTGTTTTCTAAACCAAGGTTTTGGTTCTGCACCTCATAACTGGCTGTTGTTGGCCTAATCCTACAAGTAAATCACTGGTCTGCTGCAGTGAGTGAGGATCAGATACATAGTACCCACTGTGTTTGAGCCAAGCAAATTTGGCATTTTACCTGAAGTTGAAAGGCATTCTTTCAATTCTTCCCAGTGCTGATGAAGTCATTCCTAGGTGTTTTCTGTCCCATTTTGGGAATCTTAAATCTGGGCTTACTTTACTTACACAGGTCACTTCGCTGTAAGCGCCTTACTTTGTTGGTTGCATTATTCTTACTAGGTCCAAGCTTTGTTATGTTTAGATTCTTCTAATATTAAATCTGTGTAAAAATGTATGATATGCTACAAACTTTATGCATAATAAGACTAAGTTATAGCCTATTGTAACCTATAAAACATTTCTTGTAAATTATCTAATTTATTTTTCCATTTATGTACAGTTTCTTAATGTAAATTTTTTAAATTTGTTGTGGCCTGCTCTAAACATTCCCACGCTTTTTCCCTTAATGCTTATATGCATGAAAGAATCTTGGGTTCTTCATTTGTACTATGTAGCCAGCCTTTAAGCCAACTTCAGGGTGTCTACCTTTTCTGTAGTTTCTAACTTTTTCTATTTTGTTAATATTATAAAAAGTGTTAGAATCATGCTTTTTATACCCTACTTTCCAAATAAATTCTCTTATTTACTACATGTGTCTCGATTGTTTCATCTGACAGTACCAAGTGGCTGCATTTTCACTCTGATTCAGCATAAGGTTTGATTTCATGGCAGTTAACTGATAGATTAGAGCATAAACTCCATGGGATCGAGGACATTGTAAAGATTTGTTCACTCCTGTATCACCAATACCTGGTACTGAGAAAGTATTCAATAAATGACATGTTTAATGAACTGACTATAAAGTGTCCTTATGTATCTAGTCTGCTTGATTAAGATAGTATACCTTCAAAGACTCACACCTTTCTCATTCTGGAAGTGAGGCCATTTTTCTGTGTGTATGTACATTGACAGGATTTTTCTGAGATGTCAGGACATCTGTGATACCTTGGTGGCACAATTTGAGAAAGATTTTTATTTTGTGTGTACTGTGTGCATGTCTGGTAGCCAGGGAGGCCAGAAACTGGCGGATTCCCCTAGAACTAGCGTTAAAGATGGGTGTGAGTGCCGTGAGTGAACCACTGTCTTCTGCAAGAGCAGTAACTGCTCTTAACCACTGAGCCATCTCTCCAGCCCATCTCATGTTTAGTGGTCAATGCCTGTTTGAGAGGGCAAAGTTCAAACTGATGTCTTTGTCTTGACTTCAGGTATATAGTAACAATTGAACTGTGATGTGAAACAACCCTCCTGTTAAAATCCAGTGAGCAGGAAGTAGGATGAGCATGAAACCCTCCTCACTGGATGAGGATGGTGAAGTGTGGAAACACTGCATTTGAGGGTTGATTCAGCTCTCCACGCACAAAGTGCAACCTGTAGTTGGAAGTAGCTGCTAAAGAGTTCAACACTACACCAAAGTCTAATTGCTTTGTTCAAAATCAATATTACATGTGGGAAAGAAAGTTGATATTTGATTTTGTGGGTGCTATGTCAATTGTGGAAGCAAACTGTTTATTGACATTTCTCAGTTGTGGCCAGTGTATCTTAACCACTGATGGTCTGGCATCCACAATCTATTGACCAGGTCTATGATTTGTAAATTTTGGTTTTTCGAGACAGGATTTCTCTGTAGTTTTGGAGCCTATCCTGGACTAACTCTGTAGACCAGGCTGGCCTCCAACTCTCAGAGATCCACCTGCCTCTGCCTCCCAAGTGCTGGGATTACAGGCGTGCGCCACCACTGCCCGGCTTGTAAATTTATTTTAAGATTATTTTTTTACATTTCGGTGTCCTTTTATGCAACGTCTTAAGACTGGTTGGCCATACGGACTTTGAGCTTTGTTATTGAGACAGGTTCTTGCTCTGTAGCTCAGGCTGGCCTTTGGACCCTGTGTAATCCAACCCCAACTCTTTCTGGCTGTCGAGTTCACATATCTTAAAAGCCAGCACGCACATCCACACCTACACACACACACACACACACACACACACACACACACACACACACACACACATGCATGGCTGGCCTGGGCTAGTCTTTTGGAGGATAGACTTGGTAGAGGGAAACATCTTTGTGCAATAGATAACTGTCATCTGCCCAGTTTCTCTTTGTGCGCCATGTTTGTGTCTCGTGTCGGAGTAGGCCAAAAGAGGATGTTTGATCCTCTGGGGACCATTGCAGGCTACCATGTGGGTAATAGGAATCAAATCAGGGCCTTCTGAAAGCAGCCAGTGTTCATAGCTGCTGAGCCATCCCTCCAACCCCACAATTTCGTCTTTGAGCCTCTTCTAACTCTGTACCACCTTTCCCTGTTTAGATTAATTTCCAATCTTCTAGAAGAAGGCCACCTAGTCCCTGTGAAACATTTTCAAAGTGCAGATTTCATTTCGGGGACACTGATGGGAAAGCCATCTGTGCTTGACAAAATGAGGTAGTTTGGCAGGTTATGTGCATGCATAGCCTTACTTAAAGTAACTTGCTGTGACGGAAACACCATGGCCAAGCTGGGGAGGAAACTTACATGTCATTTTTTATCATGGAAAGAAGTCTGGGTAGGAACCTGGAGGCAGAAGTTGACACAGACCATGGAGGAGCATTAACTGGCTCTTACAACCTGTTTTAGCACCCACACCCAGCTTAGGGATGGCACCAACCACAGTTGTGGGGGGGTGCTCTCAATTACTACTTAAGAAAATGCCCCACAGACCTGTATACACCTACAGCCAACACTCCCCTTCCCCCACGCTCACTTTTTTTTTTTTGGTTTGGGGGTTTCTGTGTAGCCATGGCTGTCCTGGAACTATAGATCAGGCTGGCAAGCTCAGAGATCTGCCTGCCTCTGCCTACCAAGTGTTGTGATTAAGGACATGCCCCACCATGCTTGGCTAGTCCCTTTTTTATGGGGACAATTTTTTCAATTGAGGTTTCCTCTTAAATGACTAGCTTGTGTCAAGTTGACATAAAACTGTCCAGGACAATGACATAAATGGATGCTCACAGAGAACAATGGAGGCGGCCAGAGCTCCTTATCCCTTAGATTCCTCATGAATTTGAGAACACACAGCAGGAACGAGAGCTTTAGATTAAAATGCACAAAAGTGGGATAGATGTTAAAATATACAAAATAGGCTATTCTCACACAGATGGAGTTGGCATGTGGAGAAAAGTGGAAGCCAGTGTGCAGTTATACCCAAGGGAGTGACTACATCATGGTGGTCCAGAATGAGATGGAAGTGAGGCCAGAGCAGCACAGCAGGTCTGCAGCTGGTCCTCCAACCATCCTCTTTGCATTGCTTAAGATAGTTCGCAGCAGCTGGGCGGTGGTGGCACACGCCTTTAATCCTACCACTCGGGAGGCAGAGCCAGGTGGATCTCTGTGAGTTCGAGGCCAGCCTGGTCTACAGAGCGAGATCCAGGACAGACACCAAAACTACACAGAGAATCCCTGTCTCGAAAAACAAACAAACAAAAATGTTCCCAGCAACATGTCCCAAGACTGGATATGAGAAAGCAAGATGTGCCTAAGTTCTGCCGTCCCTCCCACTGGGTGAGAGAACTCCTGGGTCATCCATATCTGCTTCCTAATGTTAAAATAAAAAGCTATCCAAACTATGGCCTGTAGTAGCCAGCCTCTTCTCTTTGTGTCCTGGCAATAACCTGGAGCTTTGCAGTACGCCTAGCTATACTCATGTGACCTGCTGTCCATCTTGAAAAATACAGTACTTTACTGACTTCAAACATACATGCAGTGTATTTTGATCATATTCACCCACCCCACACTTCTCCCCCAACTCCAGTTATCCACCCTCTCTTGCTGTCTGTCTTGATGTGAATTCTATACTACTGCTTCACCTCAAGTTTTCTCCCTGATTGGCAATCTGGGGTTTTACTTCATTCTTGAGTAAGGTCAGAACCTGGGAAGTCCCAGTCTAGATCCCAACCACCAAGAACAGCAACACCAGGGCTGGAATGTTCTCTTGCTTTGAACTATAAAACACCAGGAGTGTCTGTGAACCCTGTGTTCATTGTGTAGCAATCCATCAAGGTCAGTGTTGGGGTTGCAGCATCTAAAACCTTTTATTGAAAATCGTACTTTTAAAATTCAAGTAGCAAGGGGGAGTGTAGGAGAACTTTCTAGCATCGTTTCCACAGGATCTGCTCCAAGCTGGACTAGACAGAACTGGCTAAGTTTCAGAGTCAGCCACTCCCCCAAGAGCCACAGAGGAACCAGCCCAGGCATTGGAGGCATTGGCATGTGCCAAGCAGCGGAGGCAGTGAGGCTGGAGGCTGTGCTCAAAGGGTCTCACAAGGTGACTGTGCACCAAAGAGAGCAGAACAAGGAAGCCTCTGCACATGGCCCTGACCAGCACTGTGGTGACCATGGACGTGACATCTCCCTTGCCTGTGTGTCATGAAAGAAACCACAGTCCATAAAACTGGTACTTTCCAGTCCTGAGCTCATCCAGAACTCTGGTGAGTGTGTTTGGATACCTCCATATATTCATATGCATGATGCACCCTTTATGTCTCCGGTATGAAGTGCATTTACTTGAATTTTCTTTTTTTTTGTTTGTTTGCTTTTTGTTTTTGTTTTTCAAGACAGGGTTTCTCTGTGTAGTTTTGGTGCCTGTCTTGGATCTTGCTCTGTAGACCAAGCTGTCCTCGAACTCATCTGGACTTGTAGCTTGCAGAACTGATAAAATAAGGACCTATTGTTTAAGCCACCAGGCCTGTGTGTTATTTCAGACAAAACTTGTATTCATGTTGCTATGATAAAAACGCCATGACCAAAAGTGACTGCATGGAAGAGTTTATTTTGGCTAACAGTTCCAGAGGGAGAGTCCATAATGCTGGGACAGGGCAGGGTGGAGGGAGGGAGAGGCATGGCAGACAAGACAGCTGGAGCAGGGAGCCGAGAGATCACATCTTCAACCACAAACACAGAGATAATGAACTCTATGTGGGGCGAGGCTATGAACTCTTAAAGCCTGTTCCCAGTGATGAACTTCCTCCAACTCCCCCCCCCCAACATTGCCACCAACTGGGGACCAAGCATTCAAATACTAGGGGTGCGTTCTCATTCAAACCACCACAAATCTCATCCCCAAACCAAAGGTCAGGCAGCTTGTCAGAAATACCGACCCGTCCTGACAAATCTCTCCCTCGGTGTTAAGGAGAGATTAGCTTCACTGCACCTAATTGTCTTAAAAATGACCAGTTTGAGAGGAGGTGAGGGATGGCTCAGTGATTAAATTTGTACTGCTCTTGTAAGGGATTCTAGTTCAATTCCCAGCATCCTCGGCAGGCATTTCCCAACCTCCTGTAACCCCAGCTCCAGAGGAATCCAGCTCCTCTGGCTTCTGTGAGCACCTGCATTCGTACATAGAAACACACATACACACAAGTTTTCGTTTTGTTGTTGTTGGGTTTTTTTTTTTTTTGTTGTTTGTTTTTTTTGAGACAGGGTTTCTCCGTGTTGTTTTGGAGCCTGTCCTGGAACTCACTCTGTAGACCAGGCTGGCCTCGAACTCACAGAGACCCTTCTGGCTCTGCCTCCCGAGTGCTGGGATTAAAGGCATGCGCCATCATCACCTGGCTTACACACAAGTTTTTAAATCTTAAAAGTCACTGGGTTTGGAAATCATACAGCCTGGTGAAACATAAGTTTTTCCTCTTCTAGCTCTTCTGTGTGGGTTATGATGACAGTGACCTGGACTGTATTTTATGGACTCGGGGTCTCTTTGGCAGAAAGTATGAACTCTTCACTTGGCCTTGCAGATGTCCAGTGGGGACTAGGACTGGCTGAGAAGGGTTGCCACCTGTTTTCATATTCTGTCTGTTCTGTACTGCCTTAGGCTTTGGGTTACTGCTCAGCTCTGCATGTGGACACGTTGATCATTTAGGAAACCTTACCTTGGCATAGACTTACCTGGTATCTCTGTCCCTTCCCTCCCTCCTCTCTCTCTTTCCTCCTCATCTTTCTCCCTACCCCCACCTCCATCAAAGCTAAATACACCCACAGTACTAAGACTCAGCACCAGACCACAAGAGTGAGAAGAGGTGGGTGGCATCCAAGCTCCTGGGAGATCCCTGCCCATTCCCAGTGAGTAATGAACGGTTCCCCTTTCCTGCCCATGTCTCCCTATCACTCCTACCCAGTATCTGGAACTCTCCAGCCCTTAGGAGGGACTCATTTGTGAGCAGAATCTCCCCCATTCTTCGGCCACCAAATAAAGCCTTTCTTTATCCCTGACATTCATTTCTTTGATGCTGGTTGTTCCATGAGATGAGCATCCAGGCCTGGGCCCCGTGACATGAGGTATTTTGTCACCACGGCTTGAATAGACAAATACACCAAGGTCCCAAATACAACCTTTCTGGAAAACCAGGCAGATGGCTGCTGTGCAGATGTGTCTCTGAGTAAATCTGGCACCCAGTATCTCTCTTACCTCTAGGATACTTCAGGGTTGCCTCCCACTGGAGTTAGTCTCATCTTTTCCATGCCCTGCTCCCAAACCAGACTCCAGACTCCCTGTGGCCCTCTGTCCTTACTCCTGCACGTCTCTCAGTTCTTACAATGCCCTTCCCTTGACCCACAGTCCATCTGAAATTTGTTAGGATTGCTTTCTTTTCTTTTTAGAGACAGTGTCTCCCTATGTTGCCTGAGCTGACCTTGAACTCCTAGATTCAAGTGATTCTCCTGCCTCAGCTTCCGGAATAACAGGCTACCCGAGCAAGCCACCATATCTGGATTCAGAGGGATTCTTTAGAAGATGGTTGTCATGCTGCTTCTTCCTTGACGGGCTCCATCTCTAGCATCTTCAGATGTAGCCCATGTGAAGGTTTGTCTGGAGTAGGGGAGCACCCGCTGCGAGGTCAACAGCTGAGTTCCCTGCTCTGTGCTCTCTTCTCAACCAAGAGCTTCTTATCCAGGCTGGGCTGGCTCTGATCCATCTCCCCGTGTTCCCTGAGATTCCATTTCCAGCCTCCACACCTCACCCCAGCTACTCATTCACTGAGGTGGGATTGGAGAGGGGGCTTTGTGACGCCACAGGACCAGCATAGACATTAGTGACAATGACATGGATTTTGGAGTCGAGCCTGGTGGGGTTTCATTTCTGGCCGGCGACCTTTGTGGGGTGGGGTAGGAGATGTCTTGAGTGAGACCTCTCCCCTGGAGTTTCAGCTCCCTCAGCCATTAAGGAGGGGACCAGCCCTATGACTGTCCCTGGGCTTTGGTGTAGGGGTGAGGCTGACACCTTTTTGTTGTTGAAGGAGGTATGCATTGGAGCAGAGCAGACCAAGCCAGGTCTCTTCCTGAGCACATATTTTAGTGTCTTTTTAAAATTACATTTTAAGCCGGGCGGTGGTGGCGAACACCTTTAATCCCAGCACTCGGGAGGCAGAGCCAGGTGGATCTCTGTGAGTTCGAGGCCAGCCTGGGCTACCAAGTGAGTTCCAGGAGAGGCGCAAAGCTACACAGAGAAACTCTGTCTCAAAAAACCAAATAAATAAATAAATAAATAAATAAATAAATAAATAAATAAAATTACATTTTAAACTTCATTGTATTTGTGTGTGCATATGAGGTATGCACACATGTGGAGGTCAGAGGGCAATCTGGGGAAGTTGGTCCCTTTACCTGCTGAGCCATATTGCCAGCCCACCCTGAGCACATCATTAAGAAGTCAAACCCTCTATCCAAATGATGCTTCCCAGGTACACGTTGATGACCTTGACTGTTGGCAGTGGGGCTTGGGGAGTCAACGGGAGCGTTTGAGGTCTGCTTGGGGCTTGGGGAGGAGGTACTAGGCTTTGGGACATCCTCAACTCTGCCATGGCGCGTTCTCCTGCTCCTTTGTATTTATTTTTATTTTTGACAAATCTTACCATGTAGTCCAGATTAGCCCTAAACTCGGCCTTTCTGCTTTGGCCTCCCAGGGCTAGGATGGGTTAGTTCTGAGAGCCAGAATCCAGTGTACTGAGCCCAGAATTCCCTTCTGAGAGGAACAGTCCCTGGAAGTGTCTTTGCTGGCTGTTCTGTAGGCCCTTGGTGATGCCCCCTGGAGTATGTCAGAACCAGCACCCCATCTGTTTCCCTGCCTTCTTTTGCCACTGTGAAACCTTAGAAAGGGATAACCCAAGGAGATGGGGAGCGGACACCGTGAGGCTTCAGAGCCCTGCTGTGTGTGCTGGCGGAAAGGGGCAGAGCCAAGACAGCCCAGTGGGGGCCAAAAAGTGGCACTGAGGCCCCACCCCCACCCGGCCTGTGTAAGTCTGGGCAACTGGTATTTGCCTTTGAAAGCCCCATTGCGTCCCAGGGAACGTGGGATGGTAACAAAGCCTACAAAGCTGGAGAGATGAGGAAATGTGACAGGGACTGAGAAAAAAAGTGAAAAAATGTATGGCTAGAATTCTGTGTTGGGTGTCATGGTACACTTCTGGAATCCCCACTTACTCAGGAAGTAGTGGAGGCAGGAGGATTGAAGCACAAGCTCAGCCAGGACTACAAAGGAAGATTGTGTTTCTGAAAACAAAACACAGCCGGGCCCTTTAATCCCAGCACTCAGGAGGCAGAGGTGGGTGTGGGCTTTTGAGTTCAGAGACCAGCCTGGTCTACACAAAGTGAGTTCCAGGACAGCCAGCCAGGGCTACAGAGAGAAATTCTGTCTTGCGGGGGGGAAGAGAAAGAGAGAGAGAGAGAGAGAGAGAGAGAGAGAGAGAGAGAGAGAGAGAGAGAGAGAGAGAGAGAGCAGAAAAGAGAGTCTGGCTTTCAATCAGACAGGTTGAACAGGTGAGCATCCAATACCCTTCCCTGGAATCAGCCTTGGTCATGTGACCTGACCAGTAGGAACAGACAGTACCTCCTCATTTCCCCAGGAAATATTTCAAAAATCATCAGCAACCCTCAGGCTCTCTTTCTCCTGTTCCTGTGATTAGAAGATGCATGTGTGAAAGTGGAACCCGGAGGAGCCAGGGCCTGGGGTTGTTAGAATAGACACCTCTCCCAAGTTGTTCCTTGAAAGGGCCCTATGCCATCTGTTTTAGTGCACCAAGACTGGAGAGTGAATTGGTGCAGGGACAAAACCCAGCCTGGCCTCACAGTAGTACACTTGGGAATTGTTTGCTTCATTTAATAGAAAAGCAACACAATAGGACAGGCACAAAGATACAACACAGTCTCGTGGCAGTGCAGGGCCCCTTCCCTGGCATCAGCTGCTACTACTTGCTGCTGCTCTTGGGAGGGGGCCGGTAGACCCCGATGACCACAGCGTGGTCCCTCTCGTAGGGCTCCAGCGTTAGCTGCTCCTGAGGTTTCAAGTTCTCCTGTTGCAGCTTCCTCACCTCGGAAGCAAACACAGCTTCCGCAGACGCTGTGGAGTCGATGCAGTTGGCCTTGATGGAAATGAGAAAGTGGCCTCCGTTGCGCAGAAAGGTGTGGGCGTTCAGCGCCACGATGCGGGACTGGTCTGGCTGGGCTACGTCGGCGAAGATCACGTCCACCATTCCGATGAGCATGCGGTACTTGAGCGGGTGCCGGGCATCTTCCAGTACCGGGATGATGTTGGTGCGTTTCTTGGCTACGTTGACCAGATCGCGGCCAGCGCGGTGGGAAAACTCAACCGCATAGACCAGGCCGTCGGGGCCGATGATGTCGGAGACGTGAGAGACCGTGGTTCCCGAGGCGGCGCCCAGGTACAACACTTTGGACTTGGGCTTGATGTGAATCTGGTCCACGCCGCCCAGGATGGCGGCGGCCAATTTGGAGCGGAAGGGGTTCCACGTGCGGTACTCCTGCTTCTCGCCGTTCTCCACCACCGTGACGCGCTTCTCTCCGTACACCGAGACTCCCGGCACCATGTTCAGGGTGACCAGCGCGTCCTCGGCACCGCGGTAGATGAACACGCCCTCGTGCCGATGCGGCTCCACCGACACGGTGATGCCCTTCCTACGGCGGCTCTTGTTCCTGGCCGGGCCACCGCGCCGCTGCCCGCCTCCGCCGCGGTCCCTGCTGTCGCCGCCGCCACCGCCGCCGCCGCCGCCGCGCCCCCGGCCCCGGCCGCCGCCGCTGAAGCCGCGTGTGCGCGCCCCAAAGCCTCCTTTGCCCCCCGAGCCCGCGTCACCTCCTTTGCCGCCTCCCTTGCCGCCACCCCAGCCCCAGCCGCCGCGGCCGCCCGCCGGTTTCATGGCCCAGGCAGTTCTGGGGAACTGCCGCGGTGGTCGGGGATCGCCGGGGACCCTGGGCCGTGGCTGCGGAGGGGGGACAAGTTGGTGGCGGCGGCTGCCCTCAGGATTAGCGGCAGCTGGATGCAGGGGTCCGCGGTGCGCGCATCCCGGGATCCACGCTTTGACGCGGTGGCTTGCGTGATTGCATCACAGCCGTTTTGTCGACCCTGTAGCTCCGGAAGCCCCCCTGCTCCATCCACCTGCGCGCAGACGCAGCCTGCTCACTTGTAACCCTTTGCCTACTCTCTCCGCCAGTGCTCTCCGCTTCCCCGGGGACTCTGGGTTCTTCCCCCGGACCCCACCAGTGGCCTGAGTCTCTGTGGCAGTCCTTGGGCTTGCCCGCCCGTGTGGCCGCAGGAAACTTACCTGGCTCTGAGGATTTGTTTGAATGGGGACAAGTTTCTTGAAACGGTTTGAGCCTTGTCATCCCATCTGAAAAATAGAACCCACCTGTGTGGTTCCTCATCCACGTACCCGTGCGGCAGTCTTGACGCTCCACAGGCTTAGCTTGTTTCGAATTTATATTTCTCTGATTAGCCTTTTTAACTGGGATATAGTGTACATTCGATAAAGTGCATTAGCTTTTGCTCTCTTTAAAATAAAAGCATCGCTCTTGAAAGTCTGCCTTTTGAGATGACATGGATCTCCAAATTGGTAATATATTCTGACAAGGCATTTAAACAGAACACTTATGTTCTGACCTAATTATTTCTCTTTGAACAATATCCCAGAGACATGATTCTTGCAAGACACAATGACAATTGGGCACACAAAATGAAAGTGATGACGTTGGCTTTGTGGTCACTGTGGAAGTCCTGAAGGAGATGAAGAGAGGACCAACCCAAGAGATAATTAGAAGACAGTTCATAGGAATTGTTGATACATTGGCTATGGAAAATCAGGAGAGAATTTCCTGATTATTATTCATTTTTGTTGTGCTGTGTGTCTGATCTGAGGCCCTTTGAATGCTGAGCAACAGCTTTCCCTGAGCCACACCTCCAACCTGAGAAAAAATTCTATCCTGACATTGCCAAAGCATCATTCCTTCCTTGGTGCCTCAGTGCCCGCAAGCCCAAGCTTCCATTGATCCCTGCTTAGTTTTGCTCTGTGCTGCATTTCGTGCGCAAGAAAGTGAGTGTTCAGTGTGAATGGGGACACACAGGCCTGTAACCTAAACCCTATAACACTTCAGCGCGAAAGCAACGGCATGTTTACCCTTGAATTTTCATCTTTGCTTCAAAACCCACTCTTTCAATCAAACCTTGAGCAAAGAGAGGAACCGACGGGCAGCACCAAGGACAGACACAGACGCTGAGGCACAGGCTTTAGCGTCCGGTCAGCACCAGGGACAGCGACCGCAGAGCAAGGCCCTTGTGACCACTTTTGGTGGCTTTTGGGGCTCCCCTAAGATGGACTGCCGTGTAGATGGTGTAAACATCCGTCTGACCTCCCTGTTAGTGGAATTAAATGTCAGGTCCAGAGAAGCGGAGTGCATCTGAGGATCAGAACATGAGCCAGGGAGCGGATGTTGACTCTCCAGATGTGCACAGGTTAAAGCTTGTCCTTCATCCCATTCTCTCCTCTCCTGCCTCGCATCCACAGACAGCAATGGCAGGGCTGCTTCTCTCTGAGAATTATAAGACCTCCTTGATGGAGGACACGAGTCTGCCTTAGGATGCAGACAAGGTGTCAGAGGGAGAAATGTGATATTTCTGGGGTACCTGGTTCACAGAAAACACTCTTATCACAAATTGAAGAATGTTCTCCAAAATGAGCTATATTTGCTGTTTTGGTTGTGTTTCCTCCAACCAGACCTTGTAATAATAAATTTTTGTGTCTACTTGACTTGGCCATTGGGTGCCCAGATACTCCAGTAATACTAGTCAAATATTACTCTGGGTGTTTCTGGGCAGAGTCTGGATGAGATTAACATTAAAATTGGTTGAATTGGTTGAGTAAAACAGTTGTCCTGCATTGTGTGTGTGTGAGTTTCATTTAATCAGTTGAAGGCCTGAATAAAATAAAAGGCTGATTTTTCCCAAGGAGGAGAGACTTGTGCTACCCAGTATCCTTTGACCTGACACATCAGTTCTTCTCATCCAACACGTTTGAAGAAGGATGTTAGTTTTGAAGATTTAGGATTTGCCAGAACTCATAATTGCATGAAAAATAAATGCATGCATGTTCATGTGTGTGCATATCTCTCTCTCTCTCTCTCTCTCTCTCTCTCTCTCTCTCTCTCTCTGTGTGTGTGTGTGTGTGTGTGTGTGTGTGTGCACCATCATTTCTCTACAGATTCTGTTCTTCTGAGTGGAAGACTTGGGTCCACATGGTCCAGATGGAGATGACGCCATGAAGTGTATATATACAGAGGTAGGAGAAAGAGGACAGGGCAGCTGGGAAGGACATGTTAACAAGCAGATAAACACTGTGGGTGACTGAGGTGCATTTGGTCCTCTTATGAATGGTGTGGGGAAGCATCTATAGGAATGATGTGCTGTTTCTGTGGGGCTGGGAGATTAATCCACTATTTGCTTTTTCTCTATCATCGGGTATGGGTTTGGGGCATTATTTCCCACCCTTCAGGTTGCTCTCATTGTGCTTCAGCAAGCTCCATGGTGATGCAGCGACCCTGAGGCATGTGAGGTGAGGAGCTGTCTTCATTATGGTGGTTAATCGCCCCTCACTGAGCTGAAATCAGAGGACCCAAGAATCTGGAGTACAGCATTAACAGTGCCTGCCAGTACTTGACCAAAACAACTTATATGCAACTAGTAATTTTAAAAAAAATCATGAGGGCTGGTGAGATGGTTTAGTTGGTAAAGACACTCGCCACCAAACCTGCCTGACTTTGATCCCAGGGAGCCACGTGGAAGGAGAGAACAAGTCACTTTGATCAGCACATTCATGTCTTCTTAGGGTCTGTGTATGCTTGTGTTCATTTGTGTGGACGCTGGTGGAGGCCAAGGCCAACATGACACGATGTTCCTCAGGCACTGTCCACCTTGTTTTGTCTAGAACTCACTGCTTGGGTTAGGCTGGCTGGCTAGTCAGCCCTGGGTGTCTACTTGTCTTCTCAGGCATGAGATTCCAAGTGTGCACCTCCACATCTGGCTTTTTGACATGGGTCTGGGGATTGACTCGGGTCCTAATGTTCATATGGCAAGCCTTCGTGTCTTCTATTCTAATGGTTTGCAGGTCTGTTTTGTTACCATGGCTCTGTAATATAATTTGATTTTGATATACCTCCAGCATTGCTTCTTCTGTTGAGGACTGCTTTTTTTTTTTTTTTTTTTTTTTTTTTTTGGTTTGGTTTGGTTTGGTTTTTGCAGACAGGGTTTATCTTTTAGAGCCTGTCCTGGAACTCACTCTGTAGACCAAGCTGGCCTCGAACTCACAGAGATCCACCTGGAGGACTGCTTTTGATATTCAGAGACTTGTCTTTTTCTTTGCACTAATTTTAGATTTTTTTTTTAAGTTCTGTGAAGAACATCATTGGGATTTTGATGAGGATTGCATTGACTCTGTAGATTATTTGCATAATACTAATACCACGTTCATTATACTAACTCTCCTGATTCATAAGCATGGGAGATCTTTCCACCATCCAGCATCATCTCCAACTTCTCTCTCCAGTGTCTTAAAGTTGCCATTGTAGAGATTGTCCACCATGTTGATTAGCTTATCCTAGGGATTTTTTTTGTTTATTGTTTTTTTTTTGTTTTTTGTTTTTTGAGGCAGGGTTTCTCTGTGTCCTGGCTGTCCTGGAGCTTGCTCTGTAGACTAAGGCTGCCCTTGAACCCACAGACATCTGCCTGCCTCTGCCTCGCAAGTTCTGGGATTAAAGATGTGTGCCACCACCAATAGACTATCCTATGGTTTTTTAAAAAGCTGTTTTATATGTTTTAAAAATTCACATATATTATTTATGCATAATTATATAACAATTGGTTTCACTTATCAGTTATACATGTATAAATATATATAATTATATAATTACATGAAATCCTTTCTCTCTATATATGTATGTGTATATGTATATGATTTCTCTGTGTAGCCTTGGCTGTCCTGGAACTTGCTCTGTAGACCAGGCTGGCCTAGAACTCAGAGATCTGCCTGATTCTGTCTCCTGAGCGCTGGGATTAAAGGCATGTGCACTATGCCTGGCTATACTATACTTTTTATCTTCACTCCCTCCTATGATCCTTTCTTGTCTGCCGTCCGCCCCCTTATGGCTAATCCTCTTCCCAACTAGCACCCCCTTTCACTTTTATGTCTTTTGTGTGCGTGACTCAATGCATTTCATTCTGGTGTTTGCAGGTGCATGGGTAAGGGGTAATTTGCAGGCGCATGGGTAAGGGGTAATTTGCAGGTGCATGGGTAGGGGGTAATTTGAAGGGGTAAAATGTCCTCTGTCCATAGCTTGTACTGCCTCCCTCTCTGCGGTGAGGTGGTGAGGACACGTTAGGGATGTCCTTCCCCCTTGCCCCTCCCCCCTCCTGCTGGTGAGAGAGCTGAGCCCTTTACCAGCTGCAACACTTGGGCAGCACAGCAGAGCTGACCCTGCTGACAAGGGCACAGGTGAGCCAGCCCTGAGAACATGAGCATGGCCTAGCCCCAGCCCTCCCCTGCTGCCATATGATGGCATGGGCTGGGGAGAGATGCCCTCCTACACCCATCAACACCTAAGGCAGGTCGGAGAGCTGACCCTGAGGTAAGAAGAGTGGGAGGGTAGTCCCTGCCCACCATGGGCTGCAACACTCTGGAGAGCAGGCCTTGTACCTCACCAGGGCAGCACAATAGAATTGACCCTGTCAGTGGAGGTGTGAGCCAGCCCTGAAGTAGTAAGCACAGGAGAGCTGTTCCTATTTCTTTTGTTGTTGTTGTTGTTCGTTTTGTTATTTTATGTATACTAGTGCTCTCTATCTGCATGTATGCCTTTATTCCAGAAGAGGGCACCAGATCTCATTAGGAGATGGTTGTGAGCCACCATGTGGTTGCTGAGAATCAAACTCAGGACCTCTGGAAGAGCAGCCAGTGCTCTTAACCACTGAGCCATCTTAGTGGTGAAATTGGGTTGGAACTTCCAGATCAAAGCTGGAATGGCTACCCACTACACCATCTCTCCAGTCCCTATTCCCATTTGTCCCCGTCCCCCCCTTTTTTTTTCAAGACAGGGTTTCTTTGTGTAGTTTTGGTGCCTGTCCTGGATCTCGCTCTGTAGACCAGGCTGGCCTCGAACTCACAGAGATCCACCTGGCTCTGCCTCCCAAGTGCTGGGATTAAAGGCGTGCGCCACCACCTCGCAACCCTGTCCCCATTTCTTCTCTGTACTTGTCGTGGCATGGAGGGGAAGATGCCCTCTCCCCTGCCCATCAATGCCTGAGGCAGGTGGGAGAGCTGGCCCTGAGGTCCTAAGAGTGAGAGGGCAGGTTCTGCACCTTGCCTGGGCTGCATGATAGAGCGAGCCCGGTCGGTCCAGGTGTGGGCGAGCCAGCCCCAAAGTTGTAGCACGGGAGAGCTGTCCCCATTACCCATCTGTCTTGTGATGGCGTGGGTAGGGAGGAAAGATGCCTTCCCTCCTCCTCCCATCAATGCCTGAAGCAAGTGGGAGAACTGTTCCTGGGGTCATAAGAGCAGGAGGGCTGTCCCACCCTCAGCAGCTACAGCACTCAGGAGAGTGGCCCCTGTACCTTGCCTGGACAATACAGTAGAGCTGGCCCTGATGGTGCAGGTGGGGGGGGGAGCGGACCCTGAGGATGTGAAAGCAGGAGAACAGGCCCCGCCCCTCCCTCCTTGCTACAAGGGTGACCTAGCCAGGGCAGCGCTGGAGAGCTCCCCCTGGTGGTGAAGACCGGAGAACTGGCGGGTGGGCCGACCCTGCAGCTGCCCAGGCCCAGAACCACGGCCATGAATTCGCCCTCCCCAACATCCACCCCATCTATGATCTGCTGGAACACATGAAGGGGCCTGACCCACAGACCCAAAGCTGCAGGATCTCCACGACACAGCACAACAACGGACTATCCCAGAGGAGCCCCAGTGAGGGCCCAGCACTGACGATGTAGCCGAAACCAGAGGCCTCAAACCAGACCTATGGACAAAGGGGTTTACTGCGTGACTTACTCTGTCACACTGGAGCTTCCATGATGAGATTTTTAATTTTTCCTCTTTTTTCCCCTTTTTCCTCTTAAATTTTGTTTTGTTTTGTGAGGGTTGCAGGGGCACAGGACAGATGCAAAGGGACGGGAAAATGAATCTGGATGCATGATGTGACAGACACATTGACTAAATAGAAAGAAAGCTTAAAGAGATGTCCTGTGTCCCCTTCACAGGAGGAGGTTGGTGGCCCAGCCTTGTGCAGGAAACCACAGCTGCAGTGAGTGCAGCGGCCACGTCACATCCGGAAGCCAGCATCTCACAGTGTGCTACCCGGTCTCCAGCTCTCACATTCCTTCTGCCCGCCCCCCTTTTCTCAGTGTTTCCTTAGCCTTTGAGGGGTTGATGTAGACGTCCCAGTTAGGGCTCAGCATCCAACAGTCACTTTTTCTCAGCACTATGACTGGCTATATGAGTCTTTGCAGTAAGTGTCCCTGCTACAAAAAGAAACTTCTCTGACCAGAGCCGATGGGAGCAATAATAAATGGTAACAAACGTAACTATTTAGCAAGCAGTTTGAGGGGCGCATTATGTCCATTTAGAAAACAACAGCACAAAATAAATAAATAAATAAATAAATAAATAAATAAATAAATAAATAAATAAAGCCGGGCGGTGGTGGCGCACGCCTTTAATCCCAGCACTCGGGAGGCAGAGGCAGGCGGATCTTTGTAAGTTCGAGGCCAGCCTGGGCTACCAAGTGAGTTCCAGGAAAGGCGCAAAGCTACACAGAGAAACCCTGTCTCGAAAAAACAAACCAAAAAAAAAAAAAAAGAAAGAAAACAACAGCAGTAGCTTCCCCACTAAGGGCCTGTTCCCTCTCCAGCCATGGGGTTTTTATTTTATCAGATTGACAGTACCAGATGGGAATGCTCTCCTATGGAGTGGGCTTCAAATCCAACCAGAAAGCAGAAGTAGGTTTTACCCCATAACAGGCCTGACGCTATTGCACCCAGGGGCACATTTTGACTCGTTGATTGATGGTGTTGTATACAGGGCTTTTCTGCATCCATTGCGATGATCATGTTTTCTATCCTTAAGTCTATTCATGTAACCAACCTTGCAACCAACCTTGCATCCCTAGAATGACATGAACTTGGTTGTTGCTGTGGGATATCTTTCTGTATGCTGTGAATATGTGCTGCTCTCATTGGCTAATAAATAAAGCTACATTGGCCTATGACAGAGCAGGATAAGGTTAGGCAGTACATTGAAACTGAAGGAGACAAAGAAGGGTGGAGTCGGGGAGATGCTGCCCAGGGAGCAACAAGATGCCGGCAGACTGGTAATGCCACGGCCATGTGGCAACATATAGATTAATAGGAATGGGTTGAGTTAAGTTATAAGAGCTATCTAGTCAGAAGCCTGACCCATAGGTCATACAGTTTGTAAGTAATATAAGCCTCTGTGTGTTTACTTGGGATCAAGTGGCTGTAGGACGCAGGTGGGAGAGATTCATCCTGACCGTGGTACTGGACAGGACTGGAGAAACTTCCGGCTACAGGTTGTGGTGTATGTTCTTCCTAATATATTCTTGAATCCAATTTTTTTTTTTTTTTTTTTTTTTTTTGAGACAGGGTTTCTCTGTGCAGCCCTGGCTGTCTTGGAACTTGCTCTGTAGATCAGGCTGGCTTCAGAGATCTGCCTGCCTGCCTCCCAAGTGCTGGGATTAAAGGCGTGCACTAGCACCACCCATCAAATTTGTAAGATCTATTGGGAATTTTTACAACTGTTTTCATCTGGGGAATTGGTCTATAATTGCACTGGATAGTTTTAATCAACTCAACCATACCAGCATTATGTCAAGGGAGGTAACTTCAACTGAGAAACTGTCTCCATAAGATCAGACTGTAGGCAAGCCTGTGGGGCATTTTCTTAATTAGTGATTGATATGGGAGAGCACAGCCCATTGTGGGTGGTACCAACCCTGGAGTCATGGTCCTCGATGCTCTAAGAAAGCAGGCTAAGCAAGCCACGAGGAGCAAGCCAACACTCGGCCTTTGCATCAGCTCCCGCCTCCAGGTTCCTGCCATGTTTGAGTTCCTGTTCTGACTCCCTTTGATGACAGACTGTGATGTGGAAGGGTAAGTAAAATAAACCCTTTCCTCCCCAGGTTGCTTTTGGTCATGGTGTTTTATCGCAACCAAACAAGCCCTAACTAGGACAGAAATTGATACCAGGTTCGTGGGTTTTGCTGTGGCAGATCTGACATGTAGTTTTGGGAAGACTGTGGAAGAACTTTTGGAACTTTGGGCTAGAAAAGACACTGAGTGTTCAAAGCCTGGTGAACTGTTATGAGGACACGGGGTATTAGATGGTGATGCTGAGAGCTGGGCGGAGGAGTGAGGCCTGGCTGGTGACTTTTCAGAGGGAAGAAAAGTTGATATTTTCAGGGCCACTTGATATTTTGAATTAAGAACCTGTGGTTCTGGTCAGGTGAGGCTGAAAAATCAGCCATGATTATCAGGAGACCAGCACCACTGAAGAAAAACCTCTGCTTTGCTGGGACAATGGACACTGGTCATGTTGGGGCTGAAGAACCAGCTGTGGTTAAGAAGAGACCAGCATCAAGGGGAAATCTTCTGGAAAGTGTTTTCTCAGGGTCAGGACACAGAAGCTGTGTTCCAGAGGCGGCCGAGGTTGGACCTTAGGCTGGCAGCTGAACTTGGTACTTGAGAGTCACCCAGGTGGTACTGGTTTTGAATGCATAAAGGTCGTGGACGGCAGCTGAGCTCTGTGTGGCAGGGCTGGAGTTCCAAAGAGAGCCCAGGAGAGGCTGTGGGTGCAAGTGCAGTCTACGTACAGTGGAAGGCCCAGCATTGTGGAGATGCCAGTACCATGGGATGAACACCAACAGGAGTGACAGCCACGAGGTGGAGCGCCTGAGCCTAGAACACAAGCTATGGAGGTGCTGCAGAGGGCAGATCCAGAGAAGTGACCTACGCGCTCTCGAGGAGCCCAGGAAATTTTGAGTGAATGCCAAACTTTTTATTTTTGTTTTTGTGTTTCGGTCTTTCAAGATAGGGTTACTCTCTCCTGCAACTTGCTCTGTAGACCAGGCTGGCCTCGAACTCATAGAGATACATTTGCCTCTGCTTCCAGAGTGCTGGGATCAAAAATGTGCGCCACCATGCCCGGCTGTGAGTGCCAGACTTTTGACCCTGACTTACTTACACTGTTAGAGTTGGTTTTGCTTTGTTTGGATTGTAACTGCACTGGTTCTTCCCTCTTGGAACAAGGAAGTTCTTATTTTTGATTTTACGAGAGCCCATAGTTGAGAGACTGAACTTTTTTTTTTTTTTTTTTTAAAGATTTAATTTATTATGTATACAGTGTTCTGCCTGCATGTATCCCTGAAGGCCAAAAGAGGGCACTAGATCTTGTTACGGATGGTTGTGAGCCACCATGTGGGTGCAGGGAATTGAACTCAGGACCTCTGGAAGAGCAGTCGGTGCTCTTAACCTTCGAGCCATCTCTCCATCCCCAGAGACTGAACTTTTAAAGAGGCTCTTTGGATTTTTTTTTTTTTTTTTTTTTTTTTTTTTTGGTATTTTCGAGACAGGGTTTTTTCTCTGTGTAGTTTTGGTGCCTGTCCTGGATCTCGCTCTTTAGACCAGGCTGGCCTCGAACCCCCGGAGCTCCACCTGGCTCTGCCTCCTGAGTGCTGGGATTAAAGGCTCCTCACTCTACTTTCATGTGACATGTGTTCTGCTTTCTTTTCTACTTCGTTTTCTGAAAATCTTCCTCACCCCGGGCCCCTTTCTAGTTCCCTAGCCTTTACATATACCTACTCCTTCACAAATACACATACCCAAAATTAGAATTCTCATATGAGACAGAACATGCAAAGTTTGTCTTTCTGAGCATGGATTACCTTATTACAGTAGCTTCCAATCCCATCCATTTTTCTTTATGGTTAAATACAATTCCATTAATGTGTCTTGCCATATTTTCATTATCCGTTCAAAGTCTTGGCTGGTCTGTTTCCTTGTTATTGTGACCAGAGAAGCAAAAAACATGAATGAACAAGTATCTGTGGCAGAATGAAGTCCTCTAGGTATGTGCCCTGGAACCCTCATTACCATAGATGTTCTTTCAAGATGGCGTCTTGCTTCTGCTGTCCAAGTGACGCAGTGTGAGAAGATGGGATTTCTCTCTATCGCTAGCCTGTCCTCCAGAGACTTTGTCTCACCAAAACCTGCAGCTGGATTTGAGGCTCCTGAGGGCTGTGGCTTGTTCTGAGGGTAGGACTGCCCAGGTTTTGTGGAGCTTCCTTTTGGCCATGGTGTTTTACATCCCCTGACCCTATCGAGGAACAGCTGGTCTGAGGCTGTGCTCAGCTTGCTACTCCGTGTGGTGATGCCTCTTTCCTGTTCTTTCCAATATTCTTCTTCCTTCATAGGTTTCTGGAGACTTCCCTCTGGTTCCCTTCCTCCCTTCCTTCCTCCCTTCCTTCTTTCCTTCCTTTCTTTCTTTTTTGGTTTCTCAAGACAGGGTTTCTCAGTGTAGTTTTGGTGCCTGTCCTGCATCTCACTCTGTAGATCAGGCTGGCCTCGAACTCAGAGATCAGCCTGGCTCTGCCTCCCAAGTGCTGGGATTAAAGGCGTGTGCCACCGCCGCCCGGCTCTTTGTATTTTTTTAAAACATTTTTTGGGTAAGACTTTATTTTTACAAGTGTGTTTGCCTGCATGCCATGTCTCGTGTGCATGCATTGCTCAAGAAGGCCAGAAGAGGGTGTCAGAGCCCCTAGGACTGGGTTGTGAGTTGCAGTGTAAGTGCTGGGACTTGAACTCCTGTGTTCTGCAAGAGCAGCCAGTGCCCTTAACTACTGAGCCTTCTCCCCAGCCCTTTTGTTGTAGTATTGAGACAGGGTCTTATAAGTAGCCCTGGTTAGCTTGAGATTCCCTATGTAGACCAGGCTTGCTCTAAACTCAGAGATCTGCTTGCCTCTACTACTCATGGGATTAAAGGTGTGTACCACCGCACCTTTTTTCTTTTGTCTATTTTTTCTTATGTTTCTATCACCAAATCTAGTCTGCCACCTGATGCTGCTAATCAGTGTCTGTTGAAGTCCCTTCACACACACTTAGATCCAGATTATGTATTGACCAGCTAATGAAAATGAGGGCCACAAGGATGTGACCTTGTAGTTCATCATGGAGAATTTATTAAAACATCCATTAGCTGGGCGTTCACAATGACCCTATGGACCATAGCTATGTGGCTGACAATGAATAGCTTTGTAACAGTTATAAATTTCTAGAAGTCTGATACACCCTCAAAATATCCAATGCAAAGTTGCCCACAGCTAAATGGAGAACAGCCAAGTTTTGAGAAGCACAGTGAGAAAACTTAATGTCCTTTTCCATCAACTGAATGGAAGTTAGACAAAACACAGTGTGTAATGTGAGACTATAAAAGATATTTTTAAAAAAGAGGAAAAAAAAGATATTAAAGTTTGGTGAAAAATTCCCATGCTGGGCATTTGGCCTGTTTCTAGTTTATTGTGGGTAAGGCAGCTGCAGTCACGTGCTCTTGACTCTCTCCTCCTCCTTTTCCTCCTCCGTTAGGCTTATTCATTTATTTGTACTGCTGTGATTGCACCTGATGATAGCCATCTTCGTATGTGTGAGAAGGTATTCTCTTCTTGACTCACAGCATCTTTCCCTGTGCTTATTGGCAATGCATGTATCTTGTCTAGAAATGTTATTCTTCAAGCCCTTTCCTATTTTAATGGATTTATTTGCATCTTTTCAGAGTTATATGCAATCTGGAAAGATGGCTGCCAGATATGCTATGCAAATATTCTCTATTCTCTCGCATTGTGTAGCTTGTTTTTTTCTTGATAGTATCTATTCCTTTAACCCATGGGATTTTAAACTTCAATGATATCTTTTTTCCTTTTGGCTTGGCGTCATATTAAAAAAAACATTCCCTAATCTAAAATTGCTGGAGCCCTGCTTTGGTGAGGGTGGGGGTGTTTCAGGTCCCAAAGAGGATGTGTAGAGTCGGGGGTGGGGGAGGGTGGGAGGGAGTTGGGAAGAGATGGAGGAGACCGACAAGATCTGAGGGTGAATCAGGTTGGCTGCCAGCAGCTTTTAGTTAAGAAAAGGTTACACTTTTTTTTTGTTTTCCAGAGCTGGGACCAAACCCAGGGCCTTGTGCTTGCTAGGCAAGCGCTCTACCACTGAGCTAAACCCCCAACTTCTAAGGTTGCACATAGGATTAAATGGGAGACAAGGTGTGTGTGAACTAGGGTGTGGCTTGAAATTGGGGATTGAGGAAGCTATCCTTGACCTTGGCAATTGGCCCCAGTCATGTTAATGAAGGGCCACTAGTTCTTTTGCTAGAGTTCAGAAGAACGACTGCTTTAGCAAGCAGAAACTTTCCTCAAACTCCCAAGGGAATGGAGCCCCTTATCTGAATGCCTGATCTTGGGAAAAAGATTTCTGGGAGCAGACACTATACTGTGAGACCAAAATGAGCCATCTTAGAAATAAGACCAAAATGCTTTTACCCAAAAACTAAGGCCTAAGATTTCTCCTTTTAGGAATAGGCCATTAGTTACTGAAACCAGTCAGTTCAGATTCCAGAAACCAGGAAGTGTAAACGTACAGAGTCACAAGATAGTCACGAGGTAATGCCTGCCAGACTATGGAATGTCCTCTCCCTGGTTTCCAGGGTAACTGACCACAGAAATGCCCCCACCTGAGGGCAGCCAATGAGAAATGGTGGCAGGCAACCACTCCCTTAGAAGTAAGATTAAGCCATGATTTCTAGAAAGCCCCTAGAAGTGAGCCAATCAGAATTGTGCTCGTACTAGCACCCCTAAATGATGTAACCTTGTGATTTTTCCCTTTAAAAGCTGAGCTTGCAGATAGGTGGGCACTTCCTCCAGCCTCCACTACGTTGGATGTATTGGACGAAGTCCCTGCCTAGGCTTGTATTGCTTTTGGATATCCAGAATTAACCTTGCTTTTGCATTCCAGCATGCTCTTTGATGGTCTCTCTGGGGGTCACAACAATACTACAGTTTCTTAGTCTTACCATATGGGCCTATTCCATTTCTAACCCTCCTAAAAGGGAAAATGCTGATGTCTTGCTCTTTTCCCATACCTTACCATTTTGATTTCTCTGTATTTACTAACTGAACTCTTACCCTTAATGGCCTCAGACTCAGCATCTGGATTGTAGGCATTTTATCCTTGGGATCAGGTGTGTCTAGTAAACCTCTGACTTTCCTGTTCTTAGGAGGGCACAATGGAATTCCTGGTTCCACAGTGGTGGGGATTTTTTTCCCAAAGAATTATTTTGTTTAGAGAAGCTGCCATTGTGACATTTTAATCCTTTACCAAAGCCCATCCAAAATTTCTCAAAAGGAAAGGCATTAATATTGAGACTCATTAAAAATGAAAGTCAAAAGGTGCTGGAGAAGTGTGGTCTGCAATGTCCAAACACTGGAACTTTGTCAAGCAGCAATGGTCGCCATGCAGTTCATACCATAAAATCTCCAAGATTTACACTTAAATTTCTCCTTAAAGTTTCAAACTTTTAGATTTTTTTCTTTATTAGATACAGGGTCTCATCATATAGCTCTGGCTGTCCTGGAACTTGTGTAGACCAGGCTGGCCTAGAACTTACAGAGATCCACCTGCCTCTGCCTCCTGAGTGCTGGGATTAAAGGCTGAGCAGTGTATTTCACAAGATCCATCTTCAGTGACAGAAATTCCTCTCAATCTAGTCTGTTGTTGAGACTTCCAACTGCATTTTCGACTTACTGAGATCTTCTGTGATTGTGTGTGTGTGTGTGTACACACGCATCTGAGTGTATGTGGGTGTGCATGAGTATGTGCACATGTGGAGGTCAGGACAGCTATCACTGCCTTAATGCCTAATGCCTGGAGACTGAGTCTCACTGAACTGTTGCCATTTCAGCTGGGCTGTGGCGCAGACACTAGGAAGCCCCGACGTCAGCGCAAAGCTCCTTGCCTGGTGCTAAGTCACTGTGTCTGGGATGATGTCACTACAACGTGAGCTTGTTAAGTATCCTCTTTGCTACACTGGGAGGCCCCAGGGCCAAGGTCACAGCTGTCAGTGTGGTTTCCTTTGCTCCCCAATACCTTCCATCTCACATCTTTGTCTATCTGGGACCCTACATTTCTTTCCTTTCTTTTTCGAGACAGGTTTCTCTTTGTAGTCCTGGCTGTCCTGGGACTGGCTCTGCAGACCAGTCTGCCTTTTAACTCACAGAGATCCTCCTGCCTCTGCCTCCTTAATGTTGGGATTAAAGGAATGTGAAGCGTGTTTGCCTCACCTGATTTTGTTTTGTTTTTTTCTGTTTTTTTTGTTTGTTTTGTTTTGTTTTGTTTTGTTTTGTTTTGTGTTCTTCCAAGACAAGGTTGCTCTTTGTAGCTCTGGCTGTCTGGAACTCCCTCTGTAGACCAGACTGACCTGGAACTCTGAGATCTGCCTGCCTCTGCCTCCTGAGTGCTGGGATTAAAGGTGTGTTTTACAACCACCTGGCAACCCTGCATTTCTTTTGCTGAGTTTAGTGCTGCCCACCTAGGAATATAGCTTTTTTTTTTGTTCTCTGTAAGAGACAGGAAGCCATCTTGATTTCCCTAGAATTTCTGTGTATTCCTTGAGGGCTATACATAAAACTGTATCTAGAAACAGACAATTTTACCTTATTTTCAATCTGAGTGTCTTCTTTCCCTTGCTTAATTGTCCCAGTGTGTTTGGGTGCTTGTGGGAGCCCACAGAAGCTTCCTAGTGAGAATTTACTCAGGGTCAGAGAACCTGAGTTTGCTTTACCCAGCAGGGCTGCATAAGGAGATGATTTGGTCACGGTCGTGTTTACCAGGTGTTTGGAAGGGTTTACACTTGGCTGTGAGGTGTGCTTTGATCTTGCAAGGGAGAGGTCTTTTGCCCCTCCCCTTGGCATATTATAAAAAGCCCTTTTCAATAAAGGACGAGGCTGGTGGGTATTGACTCAGGCCCTGCCAAAGCTATCTTGTGTTTCTGTCTTTCTTCTTGTCGGCTAGGTCTCTCTTTCTGTCATTTCTTAGTTCCTCTCTCCTCCACCTAAGGTGGGAGGAGACTCCCACAGGTGCTATGTTGAAATAGATATGGCAAGGACAAACATCTTTGCTGGACATGGTGGCACATGCCTATAATCCTATGCTTGAGAAGTGGAAGCAAGAGTATCAGGAGTTTAAGGTCATATCTGGCTAGACAGCAATTTCAAGGCTAGCCAGGGCTATGTGAAACCCTGTTTCAAAAAGTCTATATATATATATAACAAAAAAAACCTCGCTGGGTGGCGGCGGCGCACGCCTTTAACCCCAGCCCTTGGGAGGCAGAGCCAAGTGGATCTCTGGCCAGCCTGGTCTACAGAGCGAGTTCCAGGAAGGTACCAAAAGGTACTACACAGAGAAACCCTGTCTCAAAAACAAAACAAAACAAAAAACAAAACAAAAAAACAAACCCTCCTCCCCAAAAACCCACAAACCATTCAAAGGCGAGGAAGGAGTTGGAGCCTTTCTATTACTCTTGATCTAATGAGCTGCTCATGTGAGATTTCTCCCTCTACTTATTTCTAATGTATGCCACTATAATTTTCTTTCATCTTAAATCACCCTCATAGATGTGGTTACAGTGCCTAACTGAAAACACACACACACACACACACACACACACACTCTGCAATATTCTATCTGAATCATTCCTAACCTTTCCCACTCTCATTGACCTCTCCCGGCTTTTCTTCCCAACTAGCCCTCTTCCTGCTTGCCCCTTTTAATCAACTGAGTTTAGGGTTGCTTGTGTGAGCATGGGCAACTTACTAGCAACCACACCACTACAGCGGGTGTCACCTCTGACCCCAGCTCATTAACTGCCGATGTTCCTCAGGGAGGGGTGGGGTCTCAGGAGCCCTTCTTCCCTCTGATGGAATGAAGACCTTGTGCAGGTTTCCACAGCTGCTGTGTTTATGATTTCAGCAGCCATGCCATACCCAGAAGACAGTGCTTCATTCACAGCAACACTTCCCCATCCTAGACCCTGAAGTCTTAATGACCCTCCTCTGTGAAGCTCCCTGTGTGTGATTATGGTGGATGTTGACTCTTGTTTTGGTGCTTTGGGCTTTAGTTTCAAGGTACTAATGGGCTTCAGAATTGAGTTGTTAAGTAACCTGTCTGAAGCAAGTGCATGTGCATGTGCGTGTGTGTGTGTGTGCTGGCAATTGAACCCAGTGAGTTGTGCATAGTCAGTCAGGCATTATGCACTGAGCCATGTGTCCATGAGGCTAGTTCTTTTTTTTTTTTTTTTTTTTTTTCGAGACAGGGTTTCCCTGTGTAGCTTTGCGCCTTTTCCTGGAACTAACTCGGTAACCCAGGCTGGCCTCGAACTCACAGAGATCCTCCTGGCTCTGCCTCCCGAGTGCTGGGATTACAGGCGTGCGCCACCACTGCCTGGCGAGGCTAGTTCTTAAAGGCCAAGGAAGCCACTTGATCCAAATTCCTCTTGCAAAAAAACCCTGAGTTTTTTCGAACACCAATTTAATCCTTTGTGGTATGTAGACCTGCTGGGATATCTTATTTCTTGAGTCAGCATTGGTATTTTTTGTTTCTAGGCATTTGTTCATTCGTTCTAGAATGTCATGTTTATTTTTGTAAACACTTGTTTATTTCTGAAAAGTGCCCACTTTTTATTTGGTAATATCTCTACTTCCATTTCAGATTTTGGTAAATCTGGGCCTTCTCTCAGTTTGTGAGAGAAGCAATTTCATCTTTTTTAGGAAAGCAACTTTTAGCTTCATTTTTCATGTTATATAGCTTATATTTCACCCATATCTCAATTCCATTTTAATTCCAACTTGCTAAACAGGCTATATTTGAGTGTGCACTTTACTTTAGCTCAGGGTATCAATTTTCAGAAGTATAGGACACAGAACACCTGCCCCCTCTATAAGGTGGTGTCTCCCCACGTCCTTTGTCACTACTTTTTTTTTTTTCTCCGGAGCTGAGAACCAAACTCAGGGCCTTGCTCTACCACTGAGCTAAATCCCCAACCCCAAAATAATTATCTTTTTTTAAAAAAAGATTTATTAATGTATACAGTGCCTGTATGTCTGCAGGCCAGAAGAGGGCACCAGATCTCATTACAGATGGTTGCGAGCCACCATATGGTTGCTGGGAATTGAACTTAGGACCTCTGGAAGAGCAGTCAGTGCTCTTAACCTCTGAGCCATCTCTCCAGCCCCCTTTGTCACTATTGACTGCCTTTATAATCTGTATGCCCATCAACGTAGATTGAGTTATATTAATACTGACCCTTAGGTACTTACTGGTCTGTTTATATGTAGTGGTGTAATTTTGGAGGTTTTTTTTTTTTTTTTTTTTTCTGGAGCTGAGGACCGGACCCAGGGCCTTGCACTTGCTAGGCAAGTGCTCTATCACTGAGCTAAATCTCCAGCTTCAGTTTTGGAGTTCTTTAGCATAGCAGTACACTCCATCAATGCCAGTGTTTAGGAGGCAGAGGCAATAGTGTCTCTGAGAGTGCTAGGCTTTGTCTACAGAGTGAGTTCCAGGCCAGCCAGGTAGAGACCCTTTCTCAAAGACCCAAACCCAAACATCACAACACAGAGGGCAGCACATTGCTGGCTCCTCAGTTCATCTAAAATGTTGTTTGAATTTCACTGCCGTTCAGTAGGTGTGCAACAGCAGTGCAGCTAACGAAACCCCAGGAAAGACTTTAGTACTAAAAATGCTAACAGAAACAGAAGAGTGCCTTTCTTTTTTGGGGGGTGTTTGGTTTCTTGAGACAAGGTTTCACTGTACGCCCCTGGCTGTCCTGGAACTCACTTTGTAGACCAGGTTGCCTTGAACTCAGAGATCCTCCTGCCTCTCTGCCTCCTGAGTGCTGGGGCTAAAGGCGTGAGCCACCACTGGCCCTTCTAAGAGAGCTGTTTCTTGAAATGAGGCCAGATTCTGCACCACCAACAATTCCGCTGGAGCATGCCATGTTGTGTAACAGCATTTTACCCACACTAGAAAGTCCTTCAACTCTGGAGTCAAGGCTGAGCCCTGCTGCTGCTGCTGTCGACAGTGGATTCCATCACAAAACCACCTTCTTTCACCCCTAAGCAGCCATCGGTGACCTCAGGCCCCTCTCCTTCAGTCTCCTTCCCCTGCTAGATCTGTGGTGATGCCCTCTGCTCCTGTCTTGAGCCCCTTGGTTACTTCTATCTTGACTGCCTCCTGCAAACCACATCCTTATAATGACATCCAGAAGAGTGAATCTGTCCCGGTTTTCAGCTGTCATTGGCGCAGATAAATCGGAGAAATCACTAAGACATGGAGGTCAAAGCAGTACTGCTGGATCCTGGTGTACAGGAATGTCAGTACGCACAAGAAATGAATGAAAGGAAAACCTGACTGTGTGTAACTTCGCTAGAATGAGCAGGTGCATTCACATTGATTGACGGCACACACTAATCCTGAGTGGTGGGTCTGTTGCTGAGCTTAACAAGCTGTGCTATATAACAGATGCACTGTGGCAAGGCCTCATTCCTTTTATTCATTACAAAAAGGCCCTTGGGATTTTAGTGCAATAGGTTTTTAATGAGAAATAGGCTCAACCTGAAGTCACCAGCCATGTTAGTCCTAACAGGAATTAGTCTGTCTCTTGTAGGCGTTGCTGACTTTTCTTCTGTAATTGAACACTAAGGCTATTTCTTTTCCTTTCTTTTTTTTTTTTTTTTTTTTTTACATTTTTTATTATTTTCTTTTCTTTTCTATTATCAGCTTGATACAGTACAAATTCTTAACCTAATAGTGAACTGTTTGGCTGAAGCTTGCTCAGTGATTAAGTAAAACCAAAACTTATTATATGCCACAGTCATCCTAGGGGTCTTTCTTTATACTAATGTTTTGCCTGCATATCTACATATGATGCCCATGGAGGCCCTGAGACTGGTGTCACAGCCAGTTGTGAGCTGCCGTGTGGGTGCTGGGAATTGAACCCTGATCCTCTGGAAGATCAGCCAGTGCTCTTGACTGCTGAGCCATCTCTCCAGTCCCTAAGGCTATTTTGTGTACATCAATCAATCAAACAAACGACATGGTTGGCTGGGCATGGTGGTACATGCCCATCCCAGCAGTTGGGAGGTGGAGGCGGGAAGATTAGCACTTCAGAGCCATCCTTGGCTACATGAAACCGCCTCTTAAACCATGTACTGTGTGAAGTGCCCTCCTGATAGTTCTCCAGATCCCTGTGCTGTGTACAGCAGCCCTTCTGCCTCACCTCACACTCAACTCTGGAGCTGGCTGTTTGCGTGTGACTCCACAAACTCTGCACTAGCATCATACCTTCTTCTGGAATTAAGGGACTCAGGGCCTGGTTTGCACGGGGCTCTGGCTTGGTATGGCTGGGCTGGAACTTTACACAGCGATGAGGTTACAAATGTGCTTCTTTTCCATTTGTGTTCAATGGGGTTAGCCATTTTTATTCTCAGGAGCTTTGCACTCCAAACGTGGCTGCTTGGAGTAAACCACGTGGGGCCTGTCTCGGTTCCCAATATGCCTTTCTCACCAACTGTAACCATTTTTAGCTGTTGGCTTAAAGTGAAACATGTGATGAGTCCTTTCACTATAGACTATTACCTGTCTTAATATCAATACTGTTTTTTAGGGAACAGTGAGGCCCAGGGAGAGTTCTCACAGATGGGCAATAGTTGGCCTGTTGGTGGGGCTGTCAGAACACAGGCAAGGCTGATCAGCCACGTCTGTTATAGCACATGGGCATAGTTTGTGGTGCCCTAAAATAATTACAATATCAATACTAAAGATGAGAGATACCACCACAGATAATAAAAAATGAAGTCTGATAGTATGGTGGCTTGAATACTTGATTTCCAGTTGGTGGAACTGTTAGGGAAGGATTAAGAGGCGTGAACTTGGAGTTGGTTCAAAAGACTTCTCATTCTCACCATCCCACTTCCCATCTACTTCCTGCCTGTGGATCAGGATGTGAGCTCTCACAGGTTGGTGGTAGCGCAGGCCTTTAATCCCAGCCCTTGGGAGGCAGAGGCAGGCAGATCTCTGTGAGTTTGAGGCCAGTCTGGTCTACAGAGTGAGTTCCAGGACAGCCAGGGCTACACAGAGACCTTATCTTGAAAAGCTGAAAAGATAGGTGTTGTCTTCGCTCTGCCATCATAGATGCCAACCCTGTGGAACTGTAGCCCAATTAAATCCTTTCTTTTTTTTTTTTTAAATCGAGACAGGGTTTCTCTGTGTATCTTTGTGCCTTTCCTAGAAAATCCTTTCTTTTATAATGCCTTGATCGTTGTCTTATCACTAATAAACTAACAGAAGTATTCTTATGAGAACTACCAAATGTGACAGGCAGAAGTGGAAGGACAGCATGACGCTTGTCTTTAATGAAAGGTTGCACAAAAGGGGGTGGGATGGGGGCGAGTCACTTGTATGAAGTGCCCTGGAGTATGACACCTGCAATAGAACCACTTATAAAGCAGAGGGTAAGCTCAGCATCACCAAGAGAATTTTGTTAGGAGTCATGAATGATTATATGGGCTTTCTTTTTCTATTATCCAATGAAGACAAGGTAAAAAAAAAAAAAAAAAATCACACAATGGCCTTCAAATGAAATCAGTTAAGGATTTTTGAAGGCAAATTGGTATTGTCTCCAAGACTAGTGTACTAAAAACAGGCTGGCTGGAATTTTACTGCTTAAGGGAAACCACATGAGTTAATTTTGTATTTCTATAAGCTGTACTCCAGTATTTGGCAAAGCTGAACACAGTTATGGTTGGGAAATATAAAGACTAGCCTGCATCTGTCTAAAGTGGCTATACTTGTTAAATGTATATTTAACACTCCTGTACTGTTTTCCCTACATGCCGCTGAACGCAGAGCTGAGAAGGTCTGCACTCGGAGAGAATGTGCAGTCAGCATACTAAAGAAAATTGCTTGGCTGCCCCACAGTTCTTGGAGAAGTAGCTATTGTGGACAGGAGGGTAAGTTTGTGGTAGCTACTACTACAACTCATTAAGTTCATTGTTCAAGTTCTTCTGAACTTGAGACTCTTAGAAATAGACTGGATGTAGTAACATTTACTAAGCCTTGGCATGCTACTGGCCCACATGTCGTGGCTAAGACACCTCCTGGACTGCCCTCCTTACGGCCACTACCAATTTCTACCTGCTTTGCTAAAAGAACTCCTATTCTATTCTGTAGAAAAAAATGCTGAACCCAGGGATGACTTTTTCTTACAATTAAGACTAGAGAAATGGGACATTTGGAGTTAATCTGGGGCCAAGCTGTTTTCTTGTCACCTTAACCAAGACCTGTTGTACCGTCAATGTCATCTCTTACTAAAACGGAATGGGTGAGCCATGCATGGTGTCGGTCCGGAACAATCTGGAACTTACTGACCTCTGTGGAGCCTCAGTTCTGTGACCTGTAAAACTGGGGTAAATTTCAATCAAAGAAGAGTGGGGCAGGGTGGGACAAGGTTTAGGGCTCAATAAGCTGGGATTTCCTGTCTGATGAAAATGACTGAAAACACACTCTCTCCAACTCCGATACCTGAAGCTCTGTTATCTGATGGCTTCTACACCATTGTAGTTTAATGCTCAAACAAAATTTATGAAAGTGATTTCCTCTTTAGAATCAATTCTGTTTGTTTGTTTGTTTATTTATCCTGGTGTGACTGGACTCCAGATGATCTGGGAATTGAACCCGGTTCCTCTGAAACATCAGTGTTCTTAACTGCTGAGCCACCTCCCGCCTTAGAATCAATTCTGTTAGAGACAAAGAAACCCATTTTGCATAGACAGTTGTGAAAAGTCCTTTACTGTGAAAATTCCTTTACTGCCTTTGTGTCCACATGATTGTTTAAAAAGCAAACAGTACTAATGGCCCCTTTGGTAAGAAGTCCCCAAACCAAGGATCACATCCGTTGGACGGGCTTGATTCCCAGGATATTGAACCCCTTGGCCATGACAGCAGCCACTGCTTCACACAGGAGCATTCGCCACATGTTCACCTTCAACACTTTCCCTGGAAGAGAAAAAAGACATTAACTTGTTTACCAGCTTGAGAGTCATTACATGACTGGTTATTTTTCCAGAAAAGTGAGCAGCCCACCTTCTCCTTCAATACAAGGACAGCACATTTCAACAGTGTGCTTTCCTAAGCCCCCACATGAAGTAGTAACACCCACCCCATGGCCCGATGCTGTTCCCAGGCTTGCCCTGTTAACATAGAGCCGTCAATGACAGTGGGTGTTTCCAATACGGACACCACTTAAGACCCATTTCTGCTCTGATCGGCCACATTTCAAACTGTTACATATGCCACAGCCTGCTGTAAAATTTCCTAGTTTCTATGCAAGTCCTGGTGGCACCTCTTCCCCAAGATGAACAGTGGATGAGACACTTACCTGTCTGTCGATCTTTCTCCACACAGTAGCAGCTATCGTAAAACTCTGTGAAAGTAGTTGCCAGCTCGTATATATAATCACAGAGAGTGTGGAGAAATAAGTCATCTAAAATCTTCTGTAAAATCTCAGGGAATCGTAAAATGCACCGGCCAAGTTTCCATTCCTTCTCATGGTCCAAGACAATCTTGGTTTCCCGAGCAGCTTTCTGAAGCATCTCTTCATCTATACCGGCCAGACGTGCAATAGACCTGAAATAGCAGGTAACTGTTGGTCAGGCACAGGTTGTTTTCACACAAAAGCATGTAATCTAGTATGACTAGTGTAAGTTAGAAACATCAGCAATTCAAACAGACTCTTGGCCCCAGTGCGGTCGACCCGACCTGTGCACTTGAGTGACAGAGGACGAGAACCTAGCCTTGGACACACACAATCAAGACCCTGGCTCAAAAGCTGAAAAGATTCTTACCCTGCCTTACAGTGAAAGCACCCATCATCTGTTTCCAAACCAAGAGTCTGAGCAGTCACCTGATCCTAGTGAAGGCGTACAGTAAGTACGCGGCCGTGTTCCCTCTGTCGTCCAGCATCTTGTCGAAGGAGAAGATGTAGTCGTTCAGCCGGTTGTGGGACAGGTCGGCATATTTGATACAGCCATATGCAATGGATGTCTGAGCAGCGGTCAACTCCTCTTCAGTCAGGACCTTTGGGAAGACAAACACTTCAGAGCTTGCTCACTACTCTTGCCTCACAGGTAGGAGACTGAGTCCGAAGCTTCTACAGAGTTCCTATCTTTTTTAGTTTTTCAAGACAGAGTCTCTGTGTAGCTCTGCCCCGCCTGCCTCTGCCCCGAGTGCTGGGATTAAAGGCGTGCGCCACCACCAGTGCCCAGCTAACACAACCACTGCTCATGCTCCTAGCAAGTGACCCTAATCCACTGGTTCACCCCCTGCAAAAGATTACTCATAATAATTCATACAACTCCATATATACATTCTGAGCTTGCTCAATAGATACTTTTAGACTTAAAAAAAAAAAAAACCTGAAAAATGAAAGCAGCAAACAATTTTGTGAGTAAATTCAGTCATTTGGAGTTCTGTTATTGGGGCAGGGGCTGGAGACAGCAGCATTCTGGCTTGGTGTGAGACCCTAGAGTCCAACCCTACTATTGGGAGTTGGCTGGTAAGAGAAACTTTTTAAAACCTAGCCAGTACAGGGACTTGCTATACCCAACAATTTAGATTTTAAAGCTTTAGTCATCTCAATTTTACAAACTGGTGCATTTGTTAAAGTATGTTTTTCTATCTTGTGATAATCTTTAAAATAACCGATTGACATGTAATACCTAAAAATAAATTAGGTAATATGCAAATTTGATAACCGTTTGAACAAAAAGTAATCTAAAGGCTAAGAAAGCATTACAAATTTAAGGCCAGCCCGGCTGACGTAGCGAGTCAAAAACAAGATAGCATACCAAACTGTAACAAATAAGCCCCAACCAAAAAATTTTTTTACAATTCAGGGTCTCAAGTAACTTAGGCTCACCCCAGTCATCTGACCTTGAACTCCTGATCCTGCTGCCTCCATCGACGTAATGCTGGGACTGCAGGACTGAGCCGTTTGTTAGTGGGGATCCCACCCAGGGCTTCACTCATGCTAGACAAGCAATCTATTAACAGAACCGCATCCCAAGAGTTTTCTGTAAACATTGTTTCTAAGGAAGGAATAAAAGCCAGGGGGAAAGGAGCTAGTGTGAGGAAGGATTTCCTGTGGTAGAAAGAAATTACCGATGGTTTGACAATGAGAAAGAAAGAAACAGGGTGAAACTAAAAGCTTGAGCAAGCTACAAAGGATCTAAGCGATTTGGACAAGGCGTAGGAAGGATGTATGTTCCTGGTCGCATTTTTGAGATAGGGTCTTGTTAGTCCTGGTTGGCTGGAGCTCTACACGCCAACCAGACTGGTTCTGAATTCTGCAGTCCTCCTGCCTCAGACAATTACAGGCAATGTGCCACCAGAACTGACTTTAAAGGACTGAGCCTAAGAAAATCTATGATCAAGGAAGTCAGAATAACTGAAATGTTGGCAAACTTTATGTAAGACCAAAACATTAACACACTGATGTTATACCAGAATCTTAATTCTGCTTAAATCAAGGAGCCTTTCTTCAAATAGTGGTCTTTTTTAATTCTAAAAATGTTTTCTATTTTGAGACAGGGTCATCCTATGCAGCTCAAGACAGCCTTGAAATCAAGGTCCTCCTGCCTCCGGCTCCTTAGTGTTAGTGTTACAGGTACAGGCTGCCATGCCCAGCTTGAAATGTTCTTGACCTCTGCTGCATAATCACAAGCTGGAATCCAGGTTATTTTCACAAGGAAAGTGCCTATTGAATCGTATGCCTTTATTTGGTTTTAATTACTTAGGAACAGACTTCAAAGATTTAGAAAGCAAAATGTCTTAAAACCAAAATTTTCCAATTGCTTCTAACTCTGCCTAACATGACTATTACTTCTCAATGGTTGGTCTATGATCAGATTTTGATCAAGTATTTTAAACCTTTTACATGGCAGGCTTCTTCATATGGACCTTCATCTCATACAGGCAAGAGCCTAATGAAGTTGATACACTGAATATGAGAAGTATAAGGGAAGGATAAAATGTTCTGTTTTGCATGAGACAGGATGGCCTGGAGCTAAGAGATCCATCTGCCTTTGTCCTCAAGTGCCAAGGTAAAGGCTTAACATTTATATAAATATTGACATAAATATTCCTAAGAGTATTTTGATGTGTCTTTAAGTTTTATAAAATAATAGAATATCCTTGTTCATTGCTGAATTCTCATCAAAATTTGAACCAAGTCTTCAAGACTATATTTCTGATAATTTCTCAGTGGAAGTAAACTTGAAGACCTTACTCTCTACAGTTAATAGCAATTTGGTATATTCTCAAAAACCCATGAAAGCTGGGTGGTGGTGGTGGTGGTGGCGGCGGCGGCGGCGGCGGCGGCGGCGGCGGCGCATGCCTTTAATCCTAGCACTTGGAGAGGCAGAGGCAGGCAGATCTCTGAGTTTGAGGCCAGCCTGGTCCACAGAGCCAGATCCAGGACAGGCTCCAAAACTACACAGAGAAACCCTGTCTCGAAAAACCAAAAACCAAAAAAACCCCCACAAAAACCAAAAACCAAACAAAATACCCAAACACAAATCCCATGGGAATGCAGTTCAATTGGTGCTTACTAGCATGCACAGGGTCCTGGGTTTTATCACTAGCACTGTATAAACTGGAATGGTGGCACATGAGCACCTAGGACCCAGAGGCTTGAGAATCAGGAGTTTGCAGCCAGCCTAGGTCACGTAAAAGACTGTCTGAACAGTTTTTGTTATGGTCTTAACTATGTAAATGAGACTGGCCTCAAGTCTGTGCTCTTTTGCCTCCTGAGCAAGTGGTGGGCATTACAGGCCTAAGCTACCATGTCCAGCATGGATGCATTGCTAAAAATAGTAGTAGTATTACTGTTTTCATATTGACCAAGATGCGGTTTTCTTGAACAGGCTCTACGCTCACACACATTGGGAAGGCTGGTCATAGCGAGCTTGGGCTACAGAGTAGGCTTCTGCTTCAGAAGACAAACTATGCATGGAATGCCTGGCTTCAAGAACCCCTGCTTTCCATCTTCAAGAATGACTACACAGTGGCTATTGTCCTTTTTCTGTTATACTACATGAACAATCAAGCTAGTATAACTCAAATATAATTCATTTTACAAACTGAGAATGCTGTGTATGATGGGTCATACCTGTAACCTTAAGAGTTCAAGGACAGACTAGGTTACAGTGAAACCCTATCTCACCTCCCCACCACCAAGCAAAACCCCGAAATACACTATGTGTGTGGCGAAGGGTTTCACCATTGCACAGATGGTTTTGAACTCCTACAACCATGTGACTAATACTTCTGACTCCTGAGCATTGGTATTATAGGTGTATGTATCACATCTGGCTTGGCTTACTGTTTAATCTTTCTGTACATCCTAAATTCTTCTGTGTACCTCCAATCCAAAGTCTCACAGAATCAGTAAAAATAATAAAGGTCTAAATTGTACAACATGATGAAGACCTAGAGACAAGTCTCATGCCAACTTGTGGACAACTCAAAACTTTCACACTGGAAGAAAACTGATTCACACTGCAAACCCACACGAGCCTCTACATCATAAGACTCAGGCCAGAGCCTGTGTCTGGGGTACTCCCACAATGTACCTTTAATATTTTAATTTCAATGAAGTTATGGGATGCAAAATGCTAACATCACTATAGAAATGTGTTTCTGCTAGTAAGATGAGCTGTGCCAGTGAAGCTCTGGGGGCAGACATTGCTGGCTTACAGAACTCCCTAGAGAGCTGCCTGGAGTCTGCCCCACAGCATTACCTTCACACCAACACTCAAGAGCCCTGCACTTCCTTGTGCAGAACCACGGAACAGAACTCACATTCTACAGGGGCCTAACAGTAACTTACAGGTAAGAACCTAATTATCTGAAACCAAGAAAAACACTGACTTACATCTAAGAGCTACAAAAACATCCCTAGGAATGATTACATGAAGAAGTAAAAGGGTGGCTGTGGCAGTATAGCCCCAGGGAAGTGGAAGATTAGTAGTTCATGGTTAGCCTCAGATACACAAGTGCTTGCTTACCATGCCAGAAAAACTATGACACATGGATAAGTAAAATCAAAAGACACTGCACGTTTATACATTATGACAATCAATATATATTATTAAAGGTCCATTGTAGCCAGAGTAGCATACACCTGTAAAGCCAGTACTTGGAAACCAGGCTGAACATGAGTTTAGAGTTAATCCTGGCTAAAAAGGAGAGACCCTGCTGCAAAACCTCACCAAATCTATACTAGTCAAAACAGTCTATGAGAGCAGAAGGAAGTGGAGGGGAGAGGGTCTGAAAAATGGAGTACTGGACATTACTTTATACTGAATGTTTTTTAACCATAACAGTGTGAGATGTTTAACTTAAACAACTCATACATAGCATGAAAATATAATGTGGGAGCTAGGCACGGTGGCACACACCTACCATCCCAGCAATTGGGAGGTGGGGGCAAGAACATCAGGAGTTGAAGGCGAGCCTTGGTTATAAGAATTTTGAGACCAACTTGGGCTACGAGAGACCCTATCTCACAACGACCGAAGTCACATGGCCTTTTTACTCCCATAAAGCACAATTTCTATGTGTTTTTACACACACACACACACACACACACACACACACACACACACACACACGCGCGTTAAGGTTCAGAGCCACATTACGCAGGGGAACCGTCAAACAGAACTGCTGGCGTATGTGTGGCGTGTGTGTGGCACGGCCTTGTCCCACCTTGTCTCTCTCCTTCTCCTTCAACTTGTCCATGGACCGCTTCAGTCCTTCTCCCAGCAGGTCCACAAGGCGCACCGTTTCACCCGAGCGTGTTTTAAACTTCTTCCTGAAAGACATTTAAAGCCCCATCCAAAAATTCCCAATTAGACTCTTCAATGAAGGTTTGAGGGATCTAGCCACAGATGGCACTATGTGCCAAGGTAACAGAGCCATATTCCAATTGGCTACCAGGGATGAGCACCAAAGACACAGTGCTTTCCAGTGTCTCGACTCAAAGCATCCTGTGTTTTAGTTTGTTTTTTTTTAAGCCCCTAAGAGTTCCCTAAGGAACTCTATCCTTACTACACTTTAATAGTGAAATGAAAAGAAAGCCAGCCACATTAAAAAGAGAAGCGTTTTGTGCCTTTGAGTTGGTAAATACTGAAATATAAACACCCATTCTATTTACCCCTTGTCTCAAAGACTGAACAGAACAGAGGGAAATGATGGGGAAACAGAAAAAAGTGAAAGAATGGACATCATTAACTTAGATTTGATAAGCTTCATATTTTGTACAAAAATCTTAAATTCAACTGGAATCTCAATGACTCACACTTTTTCAAGTTTATAACTAAAGGTAAATTCACCAATGGCTTTGACTACACTGCCAAGCATCCTGTGTGAAACGGGCAGTCTAGATGGGGAAGTGTGGTGACAGTCTAGTTTCTTTCAACATCACACACTTGTCCTTAAGAGGCTACATGCCCTGAGGGGCTACACCACAGGGGAAGTGGCCTAGCTGAGTTCACACACAGTATACTAGTCTATACTAATTTCTCAGTGCTGCTGTAGGACTGAGTAACATGAAGCCTTGTCTGAAGCTGGGGACCAGGGTAGTCATCAACGGCTTCTGCCTTGTCCACTTACTTGTCTTCTCCTAGCACCACACCAAATCCAACATGGCTCACTTGAGTTACTTTAGGGTCATACCAACCAATCATTTGAGCAGCAGCAAAAATTGTCTGGAAATGTACAGCCTGAGAAGAGTAGAAACACAACAGAGCTTGTTAGTTTTCTATACTGATTAAAAAGACAACTCTTCTGGGCTCAGTGATCACATGACAACCCTGTTAGGCAATCATTATTATAAAGTTCTTCTATTCCCCAGATGTGATCACCAAGAGCAAGACTGAATGACACTTTCTCCACTCAGGTCAACACATGTCTGTCATCTCTGTGCCGCAGAATCAGGAGTTCAAGGTCCTACTCCGCTATGTAGCCGGTGTTGAGACCATGTCTCCTAAGACAAATCCAAACTGTCTGAAGAGCAATGGAGGGACACAGCACTTGCCTACTATAGGCCAAACACAGGCTCTGCTCCTCACCAGAGCAAAAGTGACTAAGGACAAATTCACAAAAAGCTTTTCTAGTAAATCTTAGTTTTCATCCAGAAAGGTGGGATTTTCAGTCTGAGGTCAAATGGGCTACCTGGGACCTTATCCCACAACAAAAGTCAAATGGCTTTTATATTTCCATGAAGTACAATTTCTATGTGTCTATATGTTAAAATTAATTGAAATAAAAGCAGAGCCACAAGGCCACATTCACAAAGGGAAATTTTCAACTTTTTGTAATAGCCCAAACCAGGATATTACACAGAAGGACCTGTTTGCCACACCATCACAGGGAGAGGAACAATTTTGTTTCTTCCCTCTGTAGCCCTGGCTGTCCTCGAATTTGCAGATCCATCTGCCTCCGCTTCCCCAGGTTAGGAATAATCTATACATTCAGAAAGTAGCTAAAAAGCTGGTTCCAACCATATTCTTTCTCCAAAGATGGCAACAGTGTTCTGAATTATTAAGTTTCTAGTGAATTTTTTTCAATCTTTAAGTGCCAAATGCAATTAGGCCCTAGACAAATCCCACTTACTTGTCCATTGTCCACCACGTAGATAATCTTATTTGCTTTTTCCTCAAATAGTCTCTGTTTGATAGCAGCCAGATCAGATGTATCATAAGTAAAGCCCCCATCGGATTTCACTATGGTTAATGGTATGGAACACCCAGGAACAAACACAATTTTCCTGCCATCATCCACTTGCACAAATCCTAGAAATAAAGGAAAACAAAAACAAAACAAAACACACACACACAAACCTTCATTAACAAAGCTAAAAGAGCCCTCCTGGACCCAGAATCCTAGTTTATTCTAGGACCACATAAATACTTGGCCATTCTATGAACATTTTGTTTTTTAAAAATTGAGCTTATATATTTGTGTGTGAGAGAGTGTGGTTCATGTACTACAGTGTGAATGTGGATGTCAGAAGACACCTTTTGGGAACTGGTACTTTCTTCCCACCATGTGGGTCTCAGGGACTGAAGTCAGGTCATCAGGCTCGGCAGCAAGTCTTCTATCCGCAGAGTCCTCTCACCAGCCCTCTGGGTATTTTAAAAGATTATTCCACATGATCCACGGCCAAGACTGACTTCAGGGCACGGTCAAATATAATGCTCTGCACTCACACACACATCTGGTCAAACTCTGATCCAACACACAGCAGACAAAATATGAACATATGTGCTTTGCTCTCTGGGTAGAACCATAACCTTCTTCTGGAAGGAAAATAGGTCCTCTGAATGTGCTCAAACAGCAAGATTTAGTATCTGGAATAAAGAGCAGGAAGAAATAAAACTGTGTTCAGGTGCTTATAATAAAGAGCAAAGTTCTCAGACCCAAGAAGAGAGAGGGAGAAACATTCTAATAGCTCTATTTGGATTTTGTGTCACCCATAGTATTAAATCCCAAATTTAATGTTTATAGTTGCTACAGTCACTATTCAGTTTATGCTACCGTACTAACTTACAGTTTAGGAAACAGACTCCTAGGTAGTGGTTGAAACTACTGCTTGTGAAGGAAGACTGTGTGAATCTCAGATTCATTGCTTATGGGCTCTGACTTTGCCTGTGCTGATCAGGGCTGGGAGAGGAGCTACCAGGAGTATACACTTGACAGTCTACATAAGACCCAGTGTTCAATCAATCTGCAGCTCCACAGCGCCAACAAACCCCCATGGACATTGTTTTATTATCTTCAAAGTATGGCTCCTAGACTCCATCCATTTCCACCTTCAAGAACCAGGCTTCAGGACTGAAGGATGGCTCAGTGGTTAAGAACACTTATTGTGATGTAGAGACCCACAGCTAAGCACTGGGCTGAGCTCTGGAAGTCCAGTTGAAGAGGGAGAAGGGATTATATAAGCAAGTGAGTGGGTGAGTGGGTGGTGGGTGGGCGGGCATGTGTGTGAAGATCATGATGGAGAAACCCACAGAGACAGCTGACCCGAAAAGCTCGTGAGAGCTCATGAATATTAGATCTCTAGGGAGCCTGCATGGGACCAACGTAGGCCCTCTACATGTGACAGTTGTGTAGCTTGGTCTGTTTGCAGGGCCCCTAGCAGTGGGATCAGGATCTGTTCCTGGAGCATGAGCTGGCTTTTTGGAACCTACTCCCTATGGTGGGATGCCTCGCTCAGCCTTGATACAAGCAGGGAGGAGCTTGGTTCTGCCTCAACTTGATAGCCAAGCTTTCTTGACTCCATGGGAGGCCTTACCCTTTCTGAGGAGTGGATAGAGGGGAGGAGTAGAAAGGAGGTAGGGGGAGGGAACAGGAGGAGAGGAGGGAGGAGAAACTGGTTGGTACGTAAAATAAATAGAAAAAAATTTAATAAAAAAAAAATACTTGCTCCTCTTACAGAAGACGGACCTGGGTTAGGTTCCCAACAGTCACATGACAGACAACTCATAACCAACTGTAACTCCAGCTCCAGGGAACTGATGCCCTCTTCTGGCCCCCAGGAGCATGCACATGGTGCATTTTCTTTCTCACTCACACATGCAGGCAAGCACTTATACACACATAAAGATATATACATCTATTTTGTTTATCAAGATAGCGTTTTTTTCTGAGTAGCCCTGGATGTCCTGGAACTCACAGAGATCTGCCTGCCTCCCAAGTGATGGGATTAAAGGCATGCACCACTATGCCCAACAAGATATGTAAATCTTTACAAAAAAGACGATCATGAACCACTGTGGATCTGAGACTGACTGGAGTAAGCAGTGAAACTGTGTCACAAAACCCTAAAATTATTGGGCAATTTTTTGCACAAAATTCCAGTTAAAAAATAGAGAGGGAATGAATTCTATAAGCCTTCTTTCTTTAACAATAAAAGAAAAATATCCAGACATGGTAGAGCAATGCCTGTAATTCCAGTACTTCGGAGGCAAAAAGGGAAGAGTACTACAAATCTGAGTCCAGCATAGTCTATATAGAGCAAGTTCCAGGCTAGCCAGGGTTTCCCTTTTTTGTTTTGTTTTATTTTTGAGACAGGGGTTTCTCTATGTAGTTTTGGTGCCTGTCCTGCATCTTCTTCTGTAGACCAGGCTGGCCTCGATCTCAAAGAGATCTGCCTGCCTCCGCCTCCCAAGTGCTGGGATTAAAGGCGTGCGCCACCACCGCCCCAGGCTAACCAGGGTTCCTTCCTTACAGAGCAAGAAAAAAAAAAAAGTACACATGAAAAGGAGGGTTATTATGTATTACCAGACCACAAATAAATATTGAGAGTCCAGAAAGAAAACAAACAAACCAAAACAACCCTATGATTAAAAAAACTATGAAGTCTGACATAGTTCAAACATGCATTTGAGAAGCTGAGGCTGGAGGACCGTGAGTTCCAAGCCAGCTTGTGGATTCAGAGAGACCCTATATTCAAATGAACAAATGATGGAATTAAAATAAATCCCACTGGAAAATCTAGATTGTCTACTGAATGGCATTTAGACATTATCATTGGAGCTGATAGCAGAAGAGTGCTTGCCTAGCATGTACAAGGTACAAGTCCCAGGGTTCAATCAAATTGGGGGTGGGAAATTATTACCAAAGGCAGGAGACAATTTGAGAGTTCAAGGTCACTGTGGTCTACATATTTAATTCCAAGTCAGCCAGGGCTACATAGCAAGACCCTGCCTCTATCCTACACACACAACAAGAAATTAAGGCATTATTTCCTTGGTGAAATAATAGGAGTAAGCACAAAGCATATGTTCTTTCAGGGACAGAGTGGTAGATGAAATTATGTAAACGTGTATGGATAGAATAAGGTATACCCTACATATAACATTTGTAACTGTTGAAGTTCTGTGATGAGTTTATGGTCTTTTCAGTAACTATAAATTTCATTCTGTTTTTGTCTGTTTGCAAGTTTCAGTAATAATAAAACAAGTTTAAAGAATGTAATACTGGGCTGGTTGGTAGTGGCACATGTCTTTAATCCTAGCACTCAGGAGGCAGAGGGAGGTGGATTTCTGTGAGTTCGAGGCCAGCCTGGTCTACAGAGTGCGTTCCAGAATAGCCACAGCTGTTACACAGAGAAACCCTGTATCAGAAAAATAAACAAACAAACAAAAACCCAAGGGGGGAAAAAAAAATCAAACTTCGGGCTGGAGAGATGGCTCAGAGGTTAAGAACACTGGCTGTTCTTCCAGAGGTCCTGAGTTCAATTCCCAGCAACCACATGATGGTTCACAGCCATCTATAATGAGATCTGGTGCCCTCTCTTGGTACGCAGGCATACATGGAGGCAGAATGTTGTATACATAACAAATAAATAAATCTCTTAAAAAAAAAAAGAATGTAATACTGGGGGCTGGAGAATTAGCTCAGCAGTTAGGAGCACTTGTTCTTACAAAGAACCCAGGTTCAATCCCCACCACCCATGTGGCTAGCAACCAGCTGTAACTCCAGTCCTAAAATTTAAAAGAATGTATTGCTCACCTTTATCTTCAAATTCCTTTACAATATCCTTCATCCTATCTTGATAGAAGGATTCTCCTCTCTCTATTAAAGTGATGTCCAATGCATTGTAGATTTTACTAAATTCTAGAAAATACCAAATATAGTAAATAAACATTTAAGCAAAAGGGGAAAAACACAACATTTAGAAAACTTGTTATCTATATAACACACACAAAAAAGAAATTCATTACACTGGCCATGTACAATACAGAACAATACATATGCTGCCATTTGAGAAGAGAATATGATACCATACCTAAGAAAACACCGGGCCTTAGGATATAGCTCAGTGGCATAGGACATGCTTAGCCAGCATGAGACCCTGGGTTTAATATGTAGCAGACCCTCACCTACTCCCAAAACATCACTATTTATTTATTTATTTATTTATTTATTTATTTATTTATTTATTTATTGCCTACCTATAAGAAAAACATCCTTCTAAAACTCTCCAGTGAAGGTTACAGGTGCAGCATTTATGTGGCCTGCTTCACTCTTCAGCACCAAATAAAGTAGGCATGCATTCCATGAAAGACTGACACTGGATTTTGATCCTTGGAACCCATGTAAAAACCTGGATGTACTGGCTAAGAGATGGCTCAGCAACTAAGAGCATATACTGCTCTTGTAGAGGACCAAGGACCTAAGTTCAGTTCCCAACAGCCTTTCAGTAGACTCACAATGACCTGTAACCCCAGTTCCAAGGGATTCAACATCTTCCTCTGGTCATTACAGACACCAACACTAATGTGCACAAACATAGATAATTTAAAATAAATCATATGCTGGAAATGGTGGCACATGCTTTTAATCCCAGCACTCTGGAGGCAGAAGAAGGTAGATCTCTTGTTTGAGGCCAGTCTGGTGTACACAGTAAATTCCTGGATGTGGTGGTGTGTATCTGTAATCCCAGTGTGCTACAATAAGACGGACTGGTTTGTTTGTTTTTTGAGACAAGGTTTCTCTGTGTAATGGGGCTGTCCTGGGGCTCACTTTGTAGACCAAAGTGCTGGGATTAAAGGCATGGACCACCACCGCCTGGCTCACTAGGATGAGATGGGGTAATTGTGGCCAGGACAGCCTGGAGTACAGCATGAAGCATGGCAGACAGAAACAATAGAGATCCTGCCCCAGTAAGGTACAAGGAAAAGACTCCCCAGAGCTGCCCCTGTCCGCTCATCTCCATGTGGGCTGTGTGCAAAAGCACACACCTGAATTCACACAATCATTCAGAAAAAGTATATGGGAGGTCTGAAGAAACAGGCAAACAAACACCCCAGTTACAAAAACCTAGACTCAATCTTGAGTCAAAACTCGAGCTAGCTAATGGCCCCTAGAGACTCACCTTCTCGGGAGACGTCACAGATGAGATTCCAGGCCTTTATGAAGTCTGGGTCCTTACTCTGCAGTGCAACGACACACTGATAGGCTCGCTTCTTAAATTCCTCCTCAGTATCAAACCTCTTCTTAGATTCCTGTTTTTAAAAGAAGAATATACTCATTTCTGTACATATGCACACACCACAGGAAGTAGACAACAGAGAATACAGCGCTCTACAAAATCAAGAAGATGGGGTCCTAAAAACAAACACAAAGCCAAAACCAACCAGCGTAGCCAGGTGTGGTGGTCCACCTTTAAATCCTAGCACTAAGGGGCAGGGGCAGGTGGACCTCTATGCAGTGCGTTCCAGTAATTCCCTGTCTCTAAAACAAAAAAACCCAACCCAACCAACGGAGAGCACCCCTCCCCCCAAAAGAGTTCAGGAGTCAGACACAGCTGAACCGGGCAGAGAGCTCATAGGGTAAAGTGCCCATCCTGCACTCGAGAACTAACGTTCCATCTCCAGAAGTCAAGTACAGCTGTGCAGTCTTGACAGCACCTATAATCGAGAATTCTGGTGAGGGGTGGGGGAGAAGAGTATGCTGGGAAGCTGGCCGGTTAGCCCAGATAGAACTCAAGAGACTCTATCTCAATAAATAGCGATCAAGATACCAGATGTTAACGTAAGCCCATACACTCAAGTGTGCGTGACAGACATGACAAATAGCCCAGTTTTTTTTTTAAAATGAAATTATTTTTTCTTAAAAATACAAAACTCAGCTGAGCATGTGGTTTCTGCTTGTAACCCTAACATTCTGGAGGCAGTCAGAATACCAAGTTTACAGGCCAGCCTAGTCTACAAACTCTCAAGATCAAAACTGAGCTGGAGAGGTGGCTCAGAGGTTAAGAGCACTGGCTGTTTTTCCAGAGGTCCTGAGTTCAATTCCCAGCAACCACATGGTGGCTCATAACCATCTGTAATGAGATCTGGTGCCCTCTTCTGGTGTTCAGGTACATGCAAGCAAGCAGAACACTGTGTATAGATAATAAATAAATAAATCTTTTTTTTTTTTTTTTTTTTCGAGACAGGTTTTCTGTGTAGCTTTGTGCTTTTCTGAACTCACTTGGTAGCCAGCTGCTCGAACTCACAGAGATCCGCTGGCTCTGCTCCGAGTGCTGGGATTAAAGGCGTGCGCAACCACCGCCGGCTAAATAAATAAATCTTAAAAAAAAAAAAAATCAAAACCACAAAATCCTTCAGTGTTCCATTTCTATTCTGGTAGCACATGCTTTCAGGGAACGCTTCCTAGTGTTCCTTTGCAAATAACCTTTCAAGAACATCTTATGGGGCTCATAAGATGGTTTAGTTGGTGAAGGAGCTTGCTGCTCAGCCTAAGTACATGAGTTCAATTCCCAGGACCCACATAGTAGAAGAGAAAACTGACTCCCACAAGTTGTCTTCTGGCTTCAGTGGCTAACACAAACATGTGTGCATTTCCCCCATTCTAGGCACACAAAAAAACAAACTTTAAAAAACACTGGAAAACTGATCCATTACCAAATCAGTAAATTTTAGCAATGTACTGCAAAATCACACATTAATTAGCAAATCTGTTTCATTATGTCCAAGGCAATTCTAACATGATTAGTTATTTTCATAGTTTTCAAATTTTTATTAGAAAATAACAAAACTCAAGTGTTTGCTTTTTATCCAGTAGTCTAACTTGGTTCATTTTGAAAACATAAGACTGTATGTACAAAGCTGCTTTCTGGGAAAGAGCCACAGAAAACTTACAGTAGGGGAATAAAAACTGTAGTACCCAATTCCAGCAGAACTCTCATCAAAGTCATCATGCGATTAAAACAGGGCTGGACCCATTATTATAGCTGAGGTTAACTTTGAACTCTAGATCCTCTGCTCCTAGCCCCCCAGTGCTGAGATTACAGGCATTTGCCCACCTCCCCCCCCCCACAGGTATATGATTGTCTTTTAAAAACTGCTCTGGCAAGATGGTAGGTCAAAGTACTTGGCTTCTGAGTCAGAGTTCAACCCCAGGACCCACAGGGCGAGAACTGATTCTTGCAGGGTGTGCTTGGACCTCCACACATAGGCCTTGATGCACGACTGACCCCTAACATACAAGCATAATATTTTAAAAACCAAAACACCACCACCACTTGGTTTTAGCCAGGCATGGTAGCTCATGTGTAAACCAAGCTCTTGAGAGGCTGAGACAGGAAAACTGCTATTGAGTTTTAGGGTGGCCAATGAGACAGTGAGTTCCAGGTTAGTCCAGGCTACACAGAGACCACATTTCAGAAGAACCCATACAAAACAATACAAAACTCAAACTGTTCTTACCTGCTTACACTACAATGGATAGCAGGTAATGTAGAATTCATTTTTTAAAAATAGTTACTTTATTTTATGTGCACTGGTGTGAGGGTGTTGGATCCCTGGAACTGGAGTAACAGACAGTTGTTGAGCTGCTGTGTGGGTGCTGGGAACTGAACCGTGGTAATACAGGAAGAGCAGCCAGTGCTCTTACCCGCTGAGGCATCTCCCCAGCCCATCACTTTTTTTTTTTTTTTTTTTTGAGACAGGGTTTCTATGTAGCTTTGGAGCCTTTCCTGGACCTCACTCTGTAGCCCAGGCTGGCCTCGAACTCTCAGAAATCCTCTTGCCTCTGCCTCCCAAGTGCTGGGATAAAAGGTGTTCGCCATTACCGCCCAGCTCAATTTTTAACATACATCAATAAACAAAGCAAAGACATGTAAACGGACGGGAGACAGCTATTTCTATGACTAAACACAAAAGTAAATGGACGCCAGGGTGGCTGTTTCCAAGTACACAAAACAAATAAGTATCTAGGAGTGAAAAAAGAATTCAGTGTTTCAAGTAAGTAAACTTTGTGAATCAGCTTCTGTTCTCACTCAGTGCAATGCAGCATTACCAAGGTAGCCACTGTATGTGGAAAACTATGATCGGTAAGCATCTTTCTTTTCTCTTAAAGATTTCAATATGTATGTTCCTGTGTGTGGGCTGTGCACCTGAGTGCAGTGCCCCTGGAAGCCAGAAGGAGGCATCAAATCCCTACAACTAGAGTTGAGAAGCAGTACTGAGCCACCTTGTGGGTGCTGGAACAGATCTCAGGATCTCAGGAAGAGGAACACATGCTTAAACCACTGACCCATCTCTCCAGTTTTCACGTTATTCTTTTCAGTACACAGTGACTTCAACTATGGTTTTGAACTTCCTTTTGGAAAGGTTAGCAGAAATACAAATACACAACAATCGTGCCAAACCTTATAAAAGGCCTGAAGATCCCCAATAGGAGGTGAAACTGTCAGATAATCTGGAAATTGATCTTGCAAGTGAGCGATGAGCATGCCAAACTGGGTCCCCCAATCTCCTACATGGTTTAACCTGATAACAATCAGAGAACAAGAATTTAAAAAAGGCTGAAGTACATTCCATTAGAAGCCATTAACATCTAAGTGTCAACATGCCACTCTAACAGCAGCTGCTTCCTCAGTGGACTGCCAACTGCCAAGGTCAAGTCTGGGGCTCTTTCATTCAACTCTGTGTAACTAGAAACAGCCGACTAGGGTGAGAACTTAAGATTTACCGAATGAATACATTTCTAATTAATGGGCTATAAACTGCATATTATGTGGCTAACTAGGAACATTATAGCTGAGCCAATGTTAATCATTGCCATTAAGCCTGAAGACCTGATTTCCATCCCTGGAAGGAGACACCCAACTCCCCTGAGTTGTTCTCTGACCTTTATCAGCCTCATTCACCCCCAAAAAAACATATATGTAAGACAAGAGGAAGGAAGAAAATGTAACTTTCAATCAATTACTGTAGGGAATAAATGGCTCCAAAATGCCAATGGGTAACACCCTTCATCTCTGCCTTTTGACTGCTGAACCACATGTTTTCTTTATTTATCTAGCTTCTTCACTACCACCAGAACAAGTTTTCAGATCATATGGCTCCACTAGTTAGAATAAAATCCCAGTTTCATATCATGGCCTACAAAGCCCAATCAATACAAACACTCTTGATTAGGCCTCTCTGACTACTAGAAGGTAAGTTCTTGTTATATCTGAGGCACTCAAGAAGTATCTGTGAAGGCTGGAGAGATGGCTCAGCAGTTAAGAGTACCCACCCACTGCTCTTGCAGAAGACCTGGGCTTGGTTCCCAGTATGGCAGTTCACAGCTGCCTTTTTCTATAGTTCTAGGTAAATATAATGCCCTCTTCTGGCCTGTATGGAACTGCACGCACATGGCACACAAAAATAAATGAATGAAAAGGTAAATCTTTTGTTGTTTTCAAACAGGAAGTCTACAAAAAGGATAAAGTTCAGATATGGGGTAGGTGCCAAGATATATTTTTATAAGATGAAGATTGATTTTTATTTATATGTATGATATTGAGTCTGTGCACATGCAGGCACCACCTGGATCCCTTGGAGTAGGAGTTACAGGAAGCTGTGAGCCACATGATGTGGGCGTTAGGAACTGGGCAAGAGCAGTAGGTGCTTTAACCCCTAAGCCATGTCCCCAGCCCCAGGACATATTTTTAAAAGATTAGAAAACAGAACTGAGCTTTTGAGCCTGGGCGTTGAAGATACTTCAAAAACGAGGTGTCATTTTTAATAGACACCTTTAATTTCCAAGCAAAAGCAAGAGAACACACCTTAGCACATCGTATCCTGCAAATTCAAAGAGTCGGCTCATACTTTCTCCTATGATAGTTGACCTGAGGTGGCCAACGTGCATCTCTTTAGCTATGTTGGGAGAGGAAAAGTCAACTATAACCTAAAACAGAAAAAGAGTTTTAAAAGGGGGCATAAATATTATCATTCTATCATATAAAAATTAGTCCTAAATATTAGTCTAGATTCTAATTCATGCATTAGATTTTTTTGTGGCTCTTAATTGCATATTAATTGATAAAGAATCAAATTAATTTATACAAATTACTATTCAAGAATACTATTCAGCAATAGGTGCATAAGTACCAGTTATAAATCTGAAATGCCTATGGAATGAGATTAAAAAATTATAAAACACACCAGAAATCTACTTCCAAGTTACACTCATGATCTCAATATAAAGTGAAGGTCACCCCCAATAAGGGCATTTGCCATGCAAGCCTAAAATACTAAAGTATTAGCACACATACCTTTTTATTCTCTCCAAGAGTGGGTAGTTGGACTCCATTTACTAGGAGATTGGTCAACTGTTCTGACACAAAGTCCTTTCTCAAGTGGACATTAATGAAACCTAAGAGTAGTAAAAAATGATCAGTCTCCAGGTCACTTATGCTGGCTCCAGAAAGTGTGAGAGAGCTGAGTAAAACTCCTCAGGAGTCCAACAGCAATCAAGACAACTACTCAAGCCCTTCTGCAAACACCTGCCTCAGCATCTATTTCAAATCGTCACCCGCCCCCCCTGCCCCTCCCCCCCAAAAAAGCTGCTGTGTATTACTCCAGCCCATCCACTTTGGTTGGCTCAACTTAGAAAACAGAAGGCTCTTCTATTGCAGGCTTAGTTAGCCACATTACCTAGCCCTTTTGCTGATGAAAACCTGATCAGTGGAAGGCAAAGTAAACCATCCAAAGACAGGTCACCAAAATGGTAGCTCTTAATTAATAATGCAGGTTATTTTTAACACTTGGATCATGACATATTAAATGTCTGGGCCGCTCTGTACATATCATGCCACCTCCTGAGTAGATGGAATCACAGGCATGTGCCACCATGCAAGGCAACTTTTTTAAAAATTAATTTTGGTGGCCCCACTAGGATATGGCCAGAGACCCTGTTGTTATACATGTTAGGAAAGCACTTTACCACTGAGTTAGCCACACCCCAAGATCCAGCACTGAAGCTTTAAACAGTTTTAAGTCTCAGAAAGCACTCATCATCAATGCAGTACTAAGAAAGCTAGCATATCATACCAGGACCCGCAATTTCAACCTTGTCAATATATTCATTGCTCGGCAGGTGTTTGGTGATGTTTTCTGCAATTTCTCTAGGATTGACCTTCTGTTCCTTTGCTTTGAGCATCTACAACACAAAGTCAAATAATTCATTAGCACCAGGTAGCAAGTTCCTAGGGAATTCGTCACTGACAAAGCATGAGCTACATTTGTACAATACTCAAAAAGTAGATGCAGAGCTCAACACCAGTGAATGGATAAACCAGAGCATCACCAGTGCCAAGAGGAACCAAAGCATGCCCAAACCACACATCCATACTTCACACCTACCCCCTCAATACACAACAAAGCTTACAGCTACAAAGCCCGAGCCAGCACATCCACATTCTTAATTCCAAGTCATGAAACTGTCTACTCTTCATAAGCAGCACTCTTGGGCTGAGTGGTCGTGACTCCCTGGGTTGGAAGCCCAGCAAACAAAACAAAACAAAACCTGCCATGTGGTGATGTGCACGCCTTTAATCCCAGCACTCAGGAGGTGGAGGCGGGTGGAACTCTATGAGTCCCAGGACAGGCTCCAAAGCTATACAGAGAAACCCTGTCTCAAAACCAAAAGAGGGAAAGAAAAAAAAAAAAAGAACCACCACCACCACCACCAGTGAAAAGCTCCCAGGAGCATTAGAGAACAAAGTCCGCTCAAGAGCAAACCCTTCCCGATCAACAGAGAAAGTGAAGGAAACAGATACAGGTCACCCGCAGTCAGAGAACGCAGCTGCTGCAAACAAGGACCAACTCCTCAGCTTAGAAAGGAACCCTGGCTGTCTGAACAGAACATGCCAGAAATCTTAGCACCTGAGGGCTGAGTCAAGACACCTGGTTACAAAGTGACCACGTCTCAAGAAACCAAAATAGAAAAGGAAAAACAGACTACAAAGTCTGCTTCAAAAACATCCTAGATGTAGCAAGTAATTGATGGTGGTGATCTTCAGGTACCTTTAAAAAAAAAAAAAAAAAAAAAGAAGAAGAAGGAGGAGGAGGAGGAGGAGAGAAGAAGAGGAGAAGAAGAAGAAGAAGAAGAAAAGAAGAAGAAGAAGAAGAAGAAGAAGAAGAAGAAGAAGAAGAAGAAGAAGAAGAAGAAGAAGAAAAGAAGAAGAGGGGCCGGGCGTTGGTGGCGCACGCCTTTAATCCCAGCACTCGGGAGGCAGAGCCAGGCGGATCTCTGTGAGTTCGAGGCCAACCTGGGCTACCAAGTGAGCTCCAGGAAAGGCGCAAAGCTACACAGAGAAACCCTGTCTCGAAAAACCAAAAAAAAAAAAAAAAAAAAAAAAAAAAAAAAAAAAAAAAAAAGAAGAAAAAAAAAAGACAGGGTCATTGTGCACCCCAGGCTGCCCTTTATTTGTGGCAATTCTCCTGCCCCAGGCCCTGGAGTGCTGAGATCACAGACATGGCACCATGCCTGGCAATAATTTGTTAACTTTTAACTTCCTTTTCTAAATGCCTCTAGCCACACCCACCAATCCAGAACACAGCAATAAGTAGCAGACAAAACAACACACACACTGCTCTCACTGAGCTCCGTGTAACCTTTCTTGAAGATGCAAGAATTGATGCAGGGCAGTGGTGGCGCACACCTTTAACCCCAGCACTCGGGAGGCAGAGGCAGGAGGATCTCTGGTGAGTTCGAGGCTAGCCTGGGCTACAGAGTGAGTTCCAGGACAGGCACCAAAACTACACAGAAAAACCCTGTCTCGGAAAACCAAAAAAGAATTTACTGTTATTTATGTTCATAGGAGTGATGATATGTAAGAAAATCAAGTCAAGCAGGGCCAGGCAAACAAATGATACATCACCTGAGAAATACCCATGGCACTATTACATTGATAGTCTCCAAACTTGGGCTGCTGACTTGGAGTTACGACCAGAGGAGGGTTGTCCAGGTCTGGATAAGCAGCCTTAATGGCACAGCCAAAGACATCCTGCAGGCGGCTATTGATGTTAATCATATTTTTGGTTGGTCTTCTTCTCTTTTCTGCCTGAAGACTCTGCAGGAAAAGAACAGCAGTGTCTTAATAGAGTAATATAACATCACACAAAACTCTAACTCTGCTGAGAAAAGCCAGGATAGGAATGCTCAGACCCTCACAGGGTTCTAAGACATTCTCGGGAACCATCGAGAGAGCGTCCATTCTGTAGTTACCTTCACAGAACACAAACAATAAAAAGTGGTGACTGAAAAGAACACAAGTGAAGCCCAGCACCCAGGAGGCAGAGACAAGCATAGACCATTAAGACAGGCTTTGCCTCACTATAAATAACCCCTGGCTCACCTACCTACTCATTGTTTCTCAACAGCTTTTAAGTGGAGCACAGTCTTTAAGATAGAATATAATTACTCCTATCATCACTCACTACACCTTCACAAAATCGCCTCCACAACCAGACTGCTGAATGCAGGAAAGTATTTCATTCATGGTGCTATCCAATATGCCTGGCGTCACACCTGCCATAAGATGGTATCAAAACAGATCACAGAACAGACTGCAGAAGGTAAGAGGAAGATTGATCTACATACATATCAAGCACCAGGCCAACTAGGGCTACACAACTAGGGCTAGACCTCATCTCAAAGAAGGGAAAAGGAAAGGATGTGACCTGTCAGCAGAGCACTGGCCTAGCAGAGATCCTCCTGACAGGAGTGAGTAAACACGTGCTTTCTGTGGAGCATAAGGAAAACACTTCCTTTACCACTGAGCCACCCACAGCCCAACTATATCACTAACTTAACAGTAATCAAAAGGAATCAGCCGGGCGGTGGTGGCGCACGCCTTTAATCCCAGCACTCGGGAGGCAGAGGCAGGCGGATCTCTGTGAGTTCGAGGCCAGCCTGGGCTACCAAGTGAGTTCCAGGAAAGGTGCAAAGCTATACAGAGAAACCCTGTCTCGAAAAACCAAAAAAAAAAAAAAAAAACAAAAGGAATCAAAGCCAGGCCCAGAAGCTTACCCCTAAAATCCCAGCAGTTAGGAGGTTGAGATAGGAGCAGTCAGCTTGGGCTACGCAGTAATAACCTGTTTCAAAATGACAACAAACTGAAAGACCACCAGTTTAAATATGAATTCAAGAGCAGCTAAATAAAATGGATGTAGTGTTCAATTCTGTACTAAGTGTTGTGTATGCATGCTTTTTTACTTTAGCTACATAACAAAATGGAACCGTCACCACCATCATTACCTTCACATGAGTCAGTGATTGACAGATTACAAACAAGGTGGACAGGAAAGTAGAGGTCAAGTCCTATCCTCCCCATCACTGCTACAAAATGAAAACTTTCATACACAAACTATCTTCTTTTTTTAATTGGAGACAGGGTCACTTTATAGCCCAGGCTGGCTTGAAACTTTCAACAATCCTCTTCCTTCAGTCTACCAAGTTATATTTTTTCTCCCCCCCCCCTCCCCCCAGTTTCTCTATGTAGCTCTGGTTGTCCAGAACTCTTTATAGGCTAGGCTGTCCTTGAACTCTGAGATCTGCCTGTCTCTTCCTCCACAGTGATAGGATTAAAGCCATGCAAAACCACACCCAGCAAAATCATTTTTTTGACGAGGTGGGAGGCAGAGTTCCAGGACAGCCAGGGCTAGGACTACACAGAAATTTTGCTAAAATGTTAGGTCAAATACTGAAGAGGGCAAGGAATGGCTATTAAGGGGGCTCACAACAGCCTGAGACAAAGTGTAATTAGGTTCTGGACCTCTTCCCTAAGTTCCGATCAGTCAATTAGCCTTGCAGAAGGCTCAAGGTAAGGTGTGGTTCTTTCTGGGAACATTTGTTCTCAAAGTATAATTCCGTCCATGTTTATGAAAAGATTGCTATGATACAGAGGCAAAACAACTTTGTAAAAATAAAGCCTGTTCTTTGGTTGAAATTTACCATACCAGAAAATTAAACATTAACTCAGGAAACAAATAAACAAGTTGGTTTAAGTTTTTTTTTTCTCCTTCCTTCTTTTCTCCTCTTTGGTTTGTTTTAACAGTCTCCAGCTGCTGAAGCTGGCCTAGAAATCCTGATTTTCCAACCCCCACCTCCAAAGTGATGGGGATACAGGCATCAGCTCCCAAACTAGATCAATTTTAAGTTTTTAGTTTATCAATTTCTTACTCATGCTTTTCACAATCTTAAGATTTTCTTTTTTGGGGTGTGTGTGTGTGGGGGGGGGAAGGGTTGATTTTGAAACATAGTTTCTCTGTGTAGCCCTGGCTGCCCTGGGATATGTAGACCAGGTTGGCCTCTGCCTCAGAGTGCTGGAATTAAAGGCATGTGTAACCACTGCCCAGCTCAATCTAAAAATTTCCAATAGAAAATGTCATTTATGCATAGTCTTAGGTCCCCAAAATCAGTAATATGTTTTAACTTTTTTGTAAACTGGAAAGATATTGATATGTATCTTTTGTAATTAACTTGTACACATACACAAGCTGGTCTTGAACTCACAGTAATACTCCCCCCCCCCACCTTTCAGGAGCTAGGATCACAGAGGGGAGCCAGCACATGAGGTTCTTAACTTCCTAGCTGGCCATGGTGCCACAGTCCTTTAATTCCAGCCTTGGGAGGCTGGAAGGAGGACTGCCACATGTCCAAGGGAAATGGGGTATACACCGCACACTAGGACAGCCAAGGCTAGAAGGCCAAGACTCTGACTCAAAACCAAAAGAAATACACATCTTGGTACAATCACCTTTACTACAGTAAAGTAACTTGACTGTATGCATTTTGTAAGAACAACAGCTCTGAGGAAATGAAGATTAGAGGATTCTCTAATAGCAGCACTATCATGATGGCAATCTTAAAATCGCCAGTGCGACAAACTTTGTGAATACCTAATTAACTAAGTAGCCAGACTCTGGAGGTGGAGGCAGAGGCAGGTGGATCCACGTGAGACCAGCTTGGTCCACATAGTGAGCTCCAAAAAGGTCAGGGCTAAAAAAAAAAAGGCGGTTTAATGAAAAGGAATAAAGGGAAACCGAGGCTGCAATGTTCATGAGAACATGGCTAAAATACCTTGCAGCCAGAACATCTGGTGTGTGCTTTCAAGTTGGAGCATGTGGCCCGAAGAGAGGAAACAGGCAGGATGAATGGCTATTGTACACAATACTTTCTTTTTGAGACAGGGTTTCTCTGTGTAGCCCTGTTGTCCTGAGACTCGCTCTGTAGACCAGGCTGGTCTCAACTCCAATCTGCTTTCCTCGACCTCTAGAATGCTGGGACTAGAGGCACCACCACCATGGTGCTCTTCGTAGTCTCTTTGTGTTATCTTTCTTTCTGCCTTCAGCAGCCATAAGCATTTAAAAACACATCGGAAATAGTGCACACCTTTAGTTCCAGCACTCGGGAGGCAGAGGCAGGCAGATCTCAGTGAGTTCGGAGGCCAGCCTGGTCTACAAAGAGTTCCAGGGCAGCCAGGACTGTTACACAGAGAAACCCTGTCTTGAAAAACCAACACACACACACACACACACACACACCCCTGAATTTTAAAAAAGCAACTATAACAGAGAATTGAGTATAGATAAATTCAGAACAAACGATGTAACCAAAACCATGTTTCTTTTGTGAGGAGTCCATGAGAAAGGAATTCTGTGTTAGAAGATGTAAAGACAAAGTAATTTAAGCAAAACAGATCCCAGATAGGTAATAAAACCTTCAAGGGAATGGGTCAGGCAGCCTAAGATGAGTAATGCCTGTGCAACCCAAGGAGTAACACACACACACTGGAGAACAATTATGAGAATGAGGTAATACTCTGGGATGTGTCATTAGCAAACTTGAAAGGCAAGACAAAAAACTCAAAGTAAGCTGATTTATTTTTTCTCCGACATGGATAGCTGTTGCTGGACTACAAGGCCATTAAAATGACGGCATGGTAGCGCACACCTTTGAGCCCATCACTAGAGAGACAGAAGCAGAAAGACACTGAAGGATGGGGGTTAGCCTGGAAGCCAGCCTGGGCTGTAGAGTGAGACACTAAGAAAGAAACCCAAGAGATGCTATAAAATACAACAGAACTGTGAAATAATCAACTCCATAGTGTAGAAGTTATGTATGAGTGAGTATATTTTAAGACATCCCCATTAGTTAGTTCCTAGGTTTCAGTACAAAAACTAAATAAATGAAATATTTCTTTGGTAATGCTTCATCAAAAAACATTTCTTTGAAAGCATGGGCATAACCCGTTGAAGAATATCAACTCCCAAGACAGTCTTTAAACCCACATGGTGAACCACTTCAAAAGCTAGGACCTCAATTTTTCCACCATGCACTGAATGAGTCTTAACTTGCCTTATTCAGGAAAACAGATTTTTAAATATTAACTCCTCTTTTCGGTTTCTGTTGGGTATAATTTTAGAATCTTCAGTAACAAAAAAAAAAAAAATGCATTAGAAGACACACAAGAGAGAGTACTCACCCTCCGAAGAATATTCAGTCTATACTTCAACTTTAAATTTTCTTCTCGTAACTGGTCCAAACTCGGAGACTCTTCTAAGTAACCACAGTTCTTCAGCCGGTCGATCTCCTCAGTCAGAGATTTAATCTCCTTTTCCTATAAAGGGAAAGGCACTTTCCCAGTCCAGGTCAAAGGGCAAATTGTACCAGAGAATTACTTCCTCATTTCAGTTCTCCACAATATGAGAATGAGCTTTCCTTTTGATACCAATGGTTTTACTAACATCAGCAATTATCCCTCATAAAAGGAAAGAGAGTCTACATGTGAGTGCTGAGAATATAACCTAATAAAGTGTTCACAGTCGCACACAGATATAATCCTAGCACTTGAGAGGCTGAAGCAGGAGGGCTAAAGTTTGGGGCCAGCCTACGACAGATATATAGCAAACCCTTTTCTAAAACACAGAAGTTTCTTCCTCAGCTCAACAATGCACCCTGACTTGGTCAGAGTACAAGTTTCCAGCTTTACAAACTACCTATATATTCCTAAATCTTATGACTTGAACTACAAAACAACCCAAACAAAACCCAAAACAATACCAACAACAAAAAACCAACCGGTGAGAGCTGGGGTCCTAGCTTACCTGTTGCTTGCCTAGCATATGCATGGCTCTGGGTTGGATCCCCAGTGGGACAAAAGGAGAAAACATCCATATTCAAAATCACTCAAGTGTCTGCCGTTTCTAGGTCTAAGTAAAGTTCCCATACATCCCCCCCCCCATCTCCAGTATCCGATTCTATAAACAGGGCTCTCAGCAGTAAAGCGCTTGTCCCTTTAACGTGTACCTAGGGGCTGCTGATTTGCATAAAGCAGTTGCTGTAACAGGACAGGTTTCCTATCACTCTTAGCTAGGACCGGGAAAAGGAACGAAGTTGGTCCCACTTTCGCTTTCTAAAGTTGTGACAGTGTCCCGGACCGACGCTGGCGGCTTCTTGGAAAAGTTTCTGGCTAGGTCCCACGGCACACATGCTCCGTCTGCCACACCCGGCCTTGGCCGCCAGCCCTGCACACGTGCGCAGGCGGCAGGGCGAGCCTCGCCGTCCACACCCTAGGCCCTGCGATACCCGCTCTTCTCAGTGTGACAGTCGCACGACCCGGCCAGGGATGGGGTTTTCCTCTCCTAGCCAAGAGAAAACGGCCGCCCAGGATGCGTGGGCCTCGCCAGCACCGAGGTCCGGGGCTGGGACGCGGCCGCCGCCTGTGGAAGCCGCTGCTGAGCCGGCCCCGCTGCCGCCGGGTGCGAGCCCTCCGCCCCACCCAGAGGACAAACCTGCTGCAGCAGCCTGGCAGAGCACTGAGCCACCAGCCCGTCCATCCTCCTGTCAGCGACCCACACGCCAAGTGTCCGGAAGCGGAAGTGGCTAGTGGTTGGCCGGAAACGGAAATTCCTGCCCGGACCCATTACTAGTTTCAAGTCGTTCACAGTGCGCCCTCTGCTGCCCCCTGGCGGGATCCAGGAGGCACTGCGAGAGAGGCGGAGGACTGCGTGCTTGCTACATAGCTCACTGATGATGGGGCCAGGCAGGATGGATTTTAGGAGCCTGTTCCTAGAGTCACAGAACTCACAGAATGAATCTCTCTCTCTTCCTCTCCTTCTCCCCCCACCCCCGGAATTTACTGGAATGACTTACAGGCTGCAGTGCAACGATGGCTAGTTGTGAATGGAAAGACTCTAGTAGCTGCTCAGTCCCACAAGAATGGATGTCTCCACTGGAATGGATGTGCTGAGATGGCAAGGACAAGCAGGCCAAAAGAACGAACCCTTGCTTCTTTCATTGTCGTTCTATGGGCTTCCAGGAGAAGGTATGGCCCAGATTAAAGGTGTGCCTTCCAGCCTCAAGGTCTGGATTAAAGGCATGTGATCCACTTGCCTCAAGACCTGGATCACAGGGTGCCCTCCATTTCTGAATTATAGTTCATTCCAGATAGAGTCAAGTTGACAACCAAGAATAGCCATCGCAGAGCCTTAGGCCAAAGCTGCCCTGTGCTTGGACTGGTGTGGGGGCATGTGCGTAGACTCTGTCTCTCAAGGCACAGACTTGGGCACAGAACCCCTAAACCCACCCTCCTGGTAAACAAGCTTGTTGTTGTTGTTATTGTTGTTCACATGAATGAACTAGACACTATCTCCAGGGTATGAGGATGTCAAGAATGAATGACAGAAAAGGTCCTCAAACTTACAGACTGTCTGAAAGGGAAGGACAAAATAAGCAACAGTTTTCATTGTTATGTGTATGGAGTGTGTGTGTTTTCTGGAGCTGAGGACCGAACCCAGGGCCTTCTAGGCAAGCACTCTACCACTGAGCTAAATCCCCAACCTGTGTGTGTGTGTGTGTGTGTGTGCGCGCGCGTTTTGAGACAACACTTTGTAGTCCATTCTAGCCTCCAACTCTCCATGCCCCTGCTTCAGCCTCCTTAGCACAGTGACAACAGGTATGCACTACCATGCCACACTAGCAATCTGTTTTAATTACCAAGAAAGTAATATGATAGAATCGCTTGGGCCAGGCAGCTCCCTGCAGCTTCCCTCAGGCCCCACTGCCTTGTTTCAAAGAGGTAGCTCAGGGTAGCCTGGCACTGTGTAGTGGAGGGATGGTCTTGAACTTCTGACTTTTCTTCTACCTCCCAAGGGCTAAGAAAACTGAATTTACCACCAAGATGGACTTAGTTTACCTCAAACTTTCTTTCTTTCCTTCTTTCCTTCTCTTTTTCTCTCTTTCTCTCTTTCTTCCTTCCTTTCTTCCTTCCTTCCTTCCTTCCTTCCTTCCTTTCTTTCTTTCTTTCTTTCTTTCTTTCCCTTCCTTCCTTCCTTTTCTTTTGTTCTTTCTGTCCCCCCCCCAGGCAAGCTTTCTTTAGTGAAGCAGTTCTGAGTCCTGGAACTCACTCTGTAGACCAGGCTGGCCTTGAACTCACAGAGATCCACCTGCCTCTGTCTCCTGAGTACTGGGATTAAAGGTGTGCAACACCACCACCACCACCACCACCACCACCACCACCACCACACCACCCGGCTACCTTAAAATTTATTAATTTTGTCATCCTAAACAACATTTATGAATCTGTGGGCTTAGTATGCTGGTTATAGATGCTATATATTAAATAAATATATTGTTGGACTGGAGAGAAGGCTTAGTGGTTGAGAGCACTGCTGTTTTTCCAGAGGACCCGAGTTTGATTCCCATCACCCACATGGCAATGCACAAGCATCTATAAACATATATTTCCAAGGGATCTGATGCTCTCTTCTGGTGTGCAGGCATATGTGCAGACAAAACACCCAGATACAATAGAGAGAGAGAGAGAGAGAGAGAGAGAGAGAGAGAGAGAGAGAGAGAGAAAGGAGGAGGGAGGGAAGGAAGGAAGGAAGAAAAGAAGGGAGGAAGGAAGGAAGGAAGGGTCACAAACCACTGAGAAATGTCTCCATAACAAGACTGGAAAGACTGTGGCCTTCACTTCAGCTAGTCACTAAGTAATTGTTGAAGTATCGATCATGTATTAGGGAACACTCTGGCTCAGGAGCTGAAGTAGTGAACGAGGTATGTCTGGTGCATGAGACATTAAACGAGGGAATCAGGTACATGCAAGTATTGGCAAGAAGTTCCATAATGTCAAGCCTGTGACCTATTTCCAATTAGCTTCATTTACCCACTATGCTGTGGTTGATAGTAAAGGGATGACTGTCCTTACCATAGTCCCACTAATACATTTATTTAGTCCAAAGTACACTGGGAATAACTGTACTAATGGTAAAGGCCAAAGATATGAAAATGAGTTATCCCTAATGAGTAAACTATAAACTTTACTACTGTGGCTTAACATTGTGGGTCTACACCAGTGGAGAGTGGATCTCAGCACTGTGGGTCTGTAACAACAGAGAGCAGATCTCAGCACTGTGGATCTACACCAGTGGAGAGTGGATCTCAGCACTGTGGGTCTGTAACAACAGAGAGCAGATCTCAGCACTGTGGGCGACAACAGTCGAGAGTGGATCTCAGTAATTTGAGCCACAACAGTAGACATTGGATAAACAACACAGGGCTTTAATGTCCAAAGTCTTGTCTTTTCTGTTGCCTTTCAAGCACTGGGGACGATGACCATGCAGGAACTAAATGTCTGGGCAGCATGTTTTTTTAGTTTATATGGAGCTCTGATGGTGCATTTAAAAACCGTATGCAGTAATTTATCCACAGTGACAGTCAACACGTAAGAAAGGATGGACAAAGAGAGGAATTGGACAGAACTTATTTTCAATTTTTTTCTTTCTTTCTTTTTTTTTTTTTTTATCTTCTGAGACTGACTTACAGCTCTGGCTGGCCTGGAACTCTCTTACATAACCCATGGTGGCCTTGAATTTATGACCTGGTAAGTACTGGGGTTATAACCATGCTCAGCTTTGGCAGTGTACACATAAGTTAGCAATGACCTGGATGTGGCAGAATAATACATTGCAATCCTAGCATTTGGGAGGTGGAAGCAGGAGCATCAGGAGTTCAAGGTCATCCTTGATGAACATGGTAATCCATGCCTGAAATCCCAGAACTTGAGAAGTAGAGGCAGTAGAATCAAGAGTTCAAGGTCAGCCTTGACTACATAATGAATTAAAAGGCAGCTTGGACTACAAGACAATGGGTCTTTAATTCTTTTCTTCCAGTGCTGGGATTGAACCCAGGGCTTTGTGCCTCTTTTTTTGGGCAGGTGGTAGTGGTGGGGATAAGGTTTCACTACGTAGCCCTGGAACTTGCTGTGTAGAACAGGTTCACCCCAAACTCCCAGATATTGGTCCCACTCTGCCATGTGCTGGGATTAAAAGTGTGTGCCAGCTGGGTGGTGGTGGTGGTGGTGGTGGTGGTGGTGGTGGTGGTGGTGGTGGTGCACGCCTTTAATCCCAGCACTTGGGGAGGCAGAGGAGCACTTGGGAGGCAGAGCCAGGCGGATCTCTGTGAGTTTGAGGCCAGCCTGGTCTACAAGTGAGTTCCAGGACAGGCTCCAAAGCTACAAAGAAATGTTGTCTCGAAGAAAATAACAATAATAATATAAACAAATATTTGGGCTGGAGAAATGGCTCAGAGGCTAAGAGCACTGACTGCTCTTCCAGAGGTCCTGAATTCAATTCCCAGCAACCACATGGTGGCTCATAATTATCTGTAATAAGGTCTGGCGCCCTCTTCTGGCCTGCTGTCATATATGCTGTATACATAATAAATAAAAAAATCTTTTTTTTAAAAAAGTGAAAAACAAAACAAAACAAAAAACTAAAAACAAAACAAACAAAAAAAGCATTGACTTATCCCAGAAGACTGGAATTTTATAGCATCCACATGATGGCTAATAACTGCCTGTAACTCCAGTTCCAGGGGAATCCATTGCCCCCTCTGGTTCCTATAGGCACAGCACCCACATGGTACACAAGCATCCATGCAGGAAAAGCACCCATACACATAAAACAAAAATAAATCTCTCTCCCCGTGAAGTCAGGCTGATAATCTCAGAGAGGCTGAAGCAAGACAGTTGCTCTGAGCTTGAGGTCAGTTTGAGCTACATAGTGAGACCCCATCTCAAAACATAACCCCAGATCATAAAATAGGGATGATCATAATAGTACCTTCTGTATAGGATATTGCAAAGATAAGCCAGCCAAAAAATAAACTTTTAAATAGTGTTGAGATGCGTTGGTGAGGGGAAAGATGTGGTGCTAGAGCTATTGTGTAGCCTTTGGACTTGCTATGGTTAGGTATTACCTTTTACAACAATGAAACTAGGTTTAAACCTTTTATTACTTTTAATTGTGTGTCCTTGTGTGTGTCACATGTGGGTATGTGCACATGAGTGCAGGTAGAGCTCCAAGTGGTTGTGAGCTGACTGATGTGGGGTCTGTGTACCAGTCTCCAGTCCTCTGACAGAGCAGCAAGAATTCTTAACTGCTGAGCCATCTCGCCAGCCCCATTAGTCATTTATTTTTTTAGGTGTATGGGTGTTGTGTGTGCATGTATGTCTGTGTACCATGTGCATGCAGTACCCAAAGAGGCCAGAAGAGGGTGTCAAGACCCTGGAACTAGAGTTACATACAATTGTGAGCCACCATGTGGGTGCTGGGAATCAAAAACTGGTCACATGGAAGAGCATCCACTGAGCCATCTCCCCAGTCTCAGTTTTTTTTTAAGACAGGTTTTCCTGTTGAGAAGATGTTTTTCTTTTTTCTTTTTTCTTTTTTTTTTTTCAAGACAGGGTTTCTCTGTGTTGTTTTGGTGCCTGTCCTGGATTTTGCTCTGTAGACTGGGCTAGCCTCGAACTCATAGAGATCGCCCTGGCTCTGCCTCCCAAGTGCTGGGACTAAAGGCGTGCGCCACCGCCTGGCTTGCCGAGATGTTCTTGAACTCCTGCCTCTACCTCTCAGGTGCCGGGATCACAGGCATATGTTATCAGACCTTCCGTTCCCAAAGAGCTGAGCAGTCACATTAATCCAGTGAATGAATGGGTAGAAAAAGCAAAATAAAAGAGAAAACCAACAAACTTGGCAGGATTGGGAGGTGAACGAAACCAGAGACAGAAAAACGAAAGGATTTGCCAGGTGGTGGTGGTGGCAGCAGCACACGCCTTTAATCCCAGCACTCGGGAGGCAGAGCCAGGTGGATCTCTGTGAGTTCGAGGCCAGCCTGGTCTACAGAGCGAGATCCAGGACAGGCACCGAAACTACACAGAGAAACCCTGTCTCGAAAACAAACAAACAAGCAAACAACAACAACAAAAGCGAAGGATTCCAGGGAAACACATGACATGAAATGCTTTCTTAAAAGGCCACTTTATTGATAGAGAGAAATCCAAATGCAGTTCTCCACAGCCCTCCCCCCACTCCGTCAGCGGCTTCACTGGGCGTCCGAGTTGGGTGCAGCCTGTCACCGGTTTGGGCTGGCCTTGCTCAGCCAGCTCCACGCTGCCTGCTTCAGGTCAGGTGGCCACATTAAAAACACATCACAGCTCACAACGATCTGTGGACGATCTTGGGATCCCCCCCACGGTTTCTGTACATTCTCCTCTTTGTAATATTGTACAAAATACGTTAACGAGGGCAGGTTAGCTGTGCTGTGCCATCTACAGCACTTCTTTTTGAGGGTGATGGCTCCTCAAACACGACTTTTTATTGCAGGGAAATCTCTAAAAGTTGTTGCTGTACAAAAAGAAAAGTCTAGACAATTTAAAGAATAGCAGTCGCTTGATACTGCTTTAGTTCATTTAAATTTTCTTTCCCAAAAATACATTCCTAAATATACAAACTATACAATCTTGTCATTTGAATGCTGGTTTTTTTGTTTGTTTGGTTTTTTGTTGTTGTTATGGTTATTTTGTCATTGTTTAAATATAACAAGAAAACCTGAACTTAGAAGTCTGTCTGTCTGTCTGCAAACCAGTAAGAGAGCGTGGGGACTTGTGACTTGGTACCTTCATATAATGCCTCATAAATAACTTTAGCCACAGTCAACCTTCACAGCATGGTCCGGGCAACAAAGAAATACTTTTCTGGTGGTTAGACATCATCTGCAGAGAGAGCTGGGATGTTCATCCGAGGCCGGGTGAAAAATGCCATCTTCTCCCTGTGATGGAGAACAGGTAGGTGTCTCAGACTCCCTTGGAATATACATGGACAGGAGAAGTCTTTCTGCTTTGGGTCTGAAACTCAGGGCATCATGTTTGCCAAGCACACAGTCTGCCACTGAGTGACATCCCAATCCCTGGGCTGGGTCACTCTTGGCTATATACTGTAGGATATTTATTGATAGTCCCGGCTGCTGGTAAATGCCATCAGCAGGTCTGAACTCTGACTGTGAAATCTGAAACCTGTGGGCTCTGAGCATAGTGGTACATGCTTCTGATCCCAGCAACATGAGAGGCCGATGGAGAAACATATGGTATAGAACATAGACCCATCTCAAAAAAAAAAAAAAGTATTAACATAGTCACATGTCCCCTTCAGTGACATAGGAGACAAAATCATGCCTGGTTAGAGATCCATTAGCATGATCAACTATCTTTTGTTCAACACAGGAAACACACACACACACACACACACACACACACACACACACACACACTTCTCACACATTTGTGTGCATATGAACATTAATTTATTTTTATATTTTGGGTGTTTGAGACAGGGTCTCATGAATCCCAGGATGCCCTTGAACTCACAATACGGTGGATAGAGGGGAACTCTAAATCCCTTTGTTTTGGGAGGCCCGGACCAAATGGCATTTGTGACCCTCCTCTGACACGTATAGGCCCAGCAAGGCAAGCGCACAGCTGTGATCCTATCAGGCAGGCAGCCAGGCAAAGCCAGGAAATGAGGTGAGCATCCATAGCACCCCACCCCCCACCCCAGGCCCTTTTCTCCCTAGCCAGGCCTCTGCCATTACCAGTACCGGGAAGGCTAAGAGGCAAGGCTGGAGCAGGTGGCTCATTCATTAAACAACAGGATCTCACAAATTGGGCTGAGTCGTGCAGGGACGGAGAACAGCACCACAGTGCTCACAGCGTTATGGGAGCCTGGCAGAGAATGAACAGCTGTTCCAGTGCAGGCTACCGCTCTGCTTGCAACAGAGGCAGAGCCCAGGAGCGCGGCCTGGGAGCAGTGAGGCCAGCAAAGATGGGCTGGCTGGGTAGCGGAAGGCATCCTCGGGGATCATCGACTCACCTGAAAGACTGCACTTCCGGCGGCTCCTTACAGCTCTGGCCCCGAAGCCTGTGCACATCCTTGGCAGCCGCCCTCATCATCTTGTCTGTCTGCAGCTCGGTCCTGTGCTCTGCACGATCCACCTGCGAGGCAGAGAGAACAAGGGTTTCACATGGGAGAGTCCCCTGCTCTGTAGGACTTGACATCCGCGAGGTGGACTCTGTACCGTGGGATCTGCTTTATGTAGAAGGATAATGGGCTATGTGCACATCATCTACCTATGAGGCCTGAGCATGGGGCCAGGGAACAGAAGTCCCCTGTGTGCCTGTAGGAAATGAGACAAGTGTACTTTCTTACCTACTCCTCAGGTGCCCGGAAGGGGAGATTTTATGGTGGCTTCAATTTCACAGACCAAGAAAAAGATCGTTTTTTGTGTTTGTATTGGAGACAGGGTTTCACTCTAGTTTAGTCTAGACTAGCACTCACTATATGGTCTAGGCAGGTGTTGAACTCGTGGTAACTCTCCTGCTTCAGCCTTCTGTTAAGTGCATGGCCCACTTGGATGAGGTACTTGCTACATCCGATGAAGGATTATTGGAGAGTAACCCTGAATCACAATCACTCACATACAACCATCAACGATAACACCTGTTGAGCCAAGTCAAGGGCTGCCTGGGTCCCTGAACACCCTCGGGGGACCCGCGGTGGCATCACAGGGCTGTTAAAGGCAGCCAGCCAGTGGTACTTACCCTCTTCTCCAGCATCCTCAGCAGCAGGCGGAAGCGCTCATCTTCACGTAACCACTGTGGCAGCTCCTTCTCCCCACGGTTCTTGGCCTGCTCCAAATGCTCCTTCAGCTCCTTTAGCACCGAGATCTCCTGAGTCAGCTGGCTGTGCCAGGTCCTTGTGGCCTGCAGGTCTAGTTCCAGGTCCAGCGAGGTGCGGATCAGGCGCTCTGTGCGCAGGGACTTGACGGATGAGGGCTGCTGGGGTGGAGATGATGCGCACACCCACTAGAGGGCTTAGCCCAGAAATCCCACAGATCCTCGTCCCCCGAACCCCAAGACCTGCCTTCCTTTATGTGCAGGCACCCCCTCTTACAGAACACACTCTCACAGTCAGTCATACAGCGTGTGTCCGATGTACAAGGTACTCTGCTCCAGTGACCCTGCTTCACCATGGCCCTCCGAGGACCCAGCTGTTACTATCTGCACAGATGAGGCTCTACGTTAAAGTGGGCGGAGCCCGAGTGGGAAAGCCGAGATTCCAGCACAGTGCTCTCAGCATTTGCACAGTGGTGTCTGTTGCTGTCCTGTCCTCGGGTTCTGTTCTCAGCACACGTGGTACTGCACATCCCCTTGACTGTGAGCCTGCGGCAGCCCAACCCTGTTTAACTCGGCTCTCTGGCAGGAGGAGTGTCGGGCGGGCAAGAGGCCGCTGGTATTCTTTCAGTTCTTGGGTCAATCCATGTCTGAAGGCAGTCTCATAGCCTGTGGACATTCTAGGTTGTGCTATTGTTTGAGTGTGTTGTTTTATAGTACTAGCCTTCGCACACACTAGGCAAGCACCCTGTCCCTGATCTCTAGAGTCATGGCTGGGGCTTAAGAAGGCCCATATGCTAAAGGGTTGGTCACCAGTCATAGTGTTTAGTAAGGGGCCAGAACAGAGTGTTGGGTGTCTTTCCCCATTCTTATTGCCTTGAGATGGGGTACTGAGCCAGGACTTGCCATTTTGGTTAGGCCTGCCTAATGAGCTCTCAGGAGCCACTCATTCCCCCCCCCCTCGTTCTGGGGTGACAGGCAGACACAGGCATGCCTGGCTTTTTATGTGGGGATTCAAACTTGAGTTCTCATGCTTATAAAACAAGTGCTCTTACCCACTGAGTCATTTTCCCAGCCCCCAACAAGCATAAAATAGTTGAATGTGGAAGTTCTAGAATATTCTTCCAGAGTGAACACCTGTCTCTCTGTCTAGCTGTCATTGTGCATGTGCACGCACACCCGAGAATACAGGTGTGTGCATATATGGTGGGTATGTAGAGGTAAAAGGACACTTTTGAGAAGTTGGTTCTCTCCTTAGATTTTCACATGGGTTCCCAGGATCCATCTCAGTCATCAGGGTCATGCGGCAAGCATCTTTACCGGCAGACGCCATCCTGCCCGCCCCGTCCCACTCCCTCTCCCTTCTCCCTGACACACCAGCCCTGGGCTATCCACAGGCTTCCCAGAAATGAAGCAACAGGCACACGGAGAGCTCCAGGGTGACTCTTACCCGCTTCATCCGGACGCTTCGACGTTCCAGGGAGTTCCGAACAAAAGGTGGCTTCTTGGACAGAGTGGAACTATCACTGTCACTTCGATTCAGCTGCAAGAGAGAAAGCAAACCGGGCATGGTAAGGATGCATTCTGGAAGGTTCCGCAGGAACAGGAAGGAGATGACCTTCCTGAACTTGACCCAGACACTGAGCTCCCTGTTCCAGGCTTTGCTCTGAACTTCCCGCCTGTTTAAAGTGACCATTCGCTAAACATGTACTAGGCGTGGTGTGTGCTGCTCTATCTCACAGTCATCTCCACACGGTGCCAAATGCGACGGGGCACCTCACTGCGTCTTCACAGCACCGCGTGAGGACTGTCCCCATGTTGCACACAGGGCACGGGAGCACATGAGTCACAGAACACGCCCTAAGCTGTTGAACTGCTCGGCGGGGTTTGACGAGGAGAGTGCCACAGCAGGATACACCGTCCCTCTGTCTGACCATGGGAAGGGACGCTCACAGACACTTGTCCCTGTCATCCGGAGAGCCCACCCTTAGTGACTCAAATAGAACCACTTTGGAGACAGTGGGCCAGAGATGTAGCTCGGTGGTATAGCACCTGGTTAGCATAAACTAGGTCTCCAGTACTGCAAGCAAAGGGATGCAGGGGGGCAGAGAGGCTGCTCCAAGGCCGAGGAGCCACATCTTTACAGAGAAGGAACGTACAGGCTCTGCAAGAGGTGAGCTCAGCCATTTCCCCCCGTTCAAAGCCCTCTATCGGCTCATTTTTCATGTTTCCCTAGAGGGTCCCCATTCTCATCCACGATAGTCTTTTCCTATCAGATGAGGACAGCGTGATTTCTCGAATGAGTCTTATTTGCAAAAGGGGCAGGGTTGGCATGGCCCACATCACTGCACCGGCCTGGCAGCTGTCAGTTCACTGCTGTGGGACTCGACTGAAAAGCTATTATTTTCATGACTATTCATCATTATCAAAGATAATGACAATAACAGAGTCTGAACCATGCCACAAGCAGGGTAACAGTGATGCAAACATGTGTGGAGCCCCTAACTCCATGCTCGGAGTTATTCTCTGGAATGTTTGTCTGAATGACACTCCAGAGAGACAAAGATGGTTTCACAGTTCACAAACAGAGATCACCAAATGGACACTTCAAGGCCCAGTGTGCTACCACGGGCCCTGGCTGTGCATAGCACTGTGAAATTCATGTAGAGGAGCCAGTTGGTTGTGCGAGGGACCAGAAGAGGGCCTCACACTTTATTGCTTCAATTAAAGGTGACTCTGTTTTTTAAAATTGTGTCACAGCCCCTTCCTGCCCAAAGTTATTGGGACAATTGATCCTTAGGCCTAGATGTTTTTGTGTTATTAGACAGCAGGAAAAACTAGATGCATTCTTCTTCTTTTTTTTTTTTTCTTTCAAATACTTATTTGGCCAATCAGACGCTCAGAAATGTCCCTTTTGAGCTTTTTTCCTCATTTCTAAAATAAGGCAATACAGAGCTATTAGAAGGACTGAGCACGTTTTGTGATAGTGATATAAAACATATATAAAGTTTAGTGCTCTGAGTGCCAAGAAGTCACCACTGAGATGATACAGCCACAAATGCTGCCATTTGAATTCCAGCATCAGAAAAAAAGAGAGAAAAAAAAGAAAAGAAAAAAAAAAAAAAAGAAATTAATTCCAGCATCACCCACCACTGGGCAACTGAATTTAGCATGCATTATTTTTGAACTTCACTTTTTGTTTGGTTTTGGTTTTGGAGACATGGTCTCATGTAGCCCAGGTTGGCCCTAAACCCTCTATGCAGCTGAAGCTAGGCTTGACTCTCCTGCCTCCACCTCCTAAGTGCTGGGATCACATGACTACACTATCATGCTAGTCTTGAATGCCACTTCCCCCTATTTCCAGATATCCCAATAGGTTTAGTTTCACACATGGAAGAGAATCATTATATTATCACTGCTTCTACTTTACAAACTAGAAAAAAATGAGGCCGAGAAGTACAGTAATTTCATGTCACAGGGAGCATCAGACTCAGTGGTTGCAGACCAGTAATTCCAGCCAGTCAGAAGGCTGGGACAAAAGGATTACAAAGTCAATGTTGGCCTGAGCTGTAGAGTAGGCTCAAGGCTAGCTTGGGCTAAAAAATGAAACCCTGTCTCAAAATAAAAGGTGAAAGAGACTGTGGATATAGCTCAGTGGTAGAATATTTGCCTACCATACATGAGGGCCCTGGGTTCAGTTCCTTTGTGCTGTAAAATCATAATAGTTGATAAATAAAAATAAGGTCACAAAGAGAAGACTCCATCCACGCAATCAAAGTTAAAGGTAGCTAATAACAAACGACACAGTGTTGCTGATAGACCGAGGCTCTGTGGAACACTGCAGGCAATGTAATGACTGTCCCTGTCTCAGACTTAGGAATCCAGTGGGGACCCCAAGACAGGGCAGCTAAGCAAGTGACATGAAGTAAGTGGAAGAAGCTGTCCTCAGACTCAAGGAGGCCACAGGCAGCCTTTTAGGAGGTGAGGCTGAATGGCGGAAGGTAGCAAGTCCCAGAGACAGTAACCAGCATTGCACCTAGTGGCTCTGTGCCCTGGAGTCAAGTAGGGCGGACTCATGGAGCCCCAGTTTTTTCATCTATGAAATGGGTACAAACACAATGGGCCTTGTAGTGTAGATCCTATAGATGTCAGCAACTTCAGCATATGATAGTTTTTCTTTCCTCGAGTCAGAATGTTTGCCCTTTCACCAAGGACAGATGTACAGCTTCTGGGCTGCATCTCAACGGCAGGCTTCCCGACTCTTGTTCTTTGGGTCATTATTAAGTAAAATAATGATTACTGAACATAAGCATTTTGATAGCATGAAAGTCAGTCTGATAACAGATGGCTATCGGGGCTGGACAGATGGCTCAGTGGTTAAGAGCACATGCAGAGGACCCAAGTTCCGTTCTCAGCAACCCATAGCAGGTAGCTCACAGCCACAGCTCACATCTGTAACTCTAGCTCTGGGAGATCCAATAGCCTCTCTGGCTTCCACAGACACCTGCACTCATGTGCCACATACTCACATAGATGCATACACATCCAATAAAGGAGAGCTGCTACTAAATGGCTGCTGGACTGGTTGGATAGATGAGTAACACTTCTCTTATGTGCTTCCATTTTCCATCTTAACAAAATCCTAACGGTATTCTAATCCTGATGAAAGACGAGTCATGCATTCATTTCCCTGAGTGTAGCCAGCCACTGATTTCCCTTGGTGTTGAAAGACCCTAACCCTTCAGGCTTACACCCCTGAGCCCCAGGAAATAAGGAACTGAAAACAAAACTAGTTCCAAGGGCCACCTGACTCAGCCATTACTCAACCACCCCTGTAACAATGTAACAATGTAAAAAGATTTCTGTTAAGAGATGTGCTCAACTGTGACTGGGATAGTTGCAAGTGTTCCAGGAAGGACCACTGTGACCTTTGTGTAAACTCCACTCCCTGATACCCCCCTTGAGGTTTCAGGAAAAATGTACATGCGGACGTGACTACTCACTCTATGATCAGACCATGATCTTGTGAAACGAAATTGTATGGGAATTGTAATCTTATGGTTTTTGTGGGTTTTTCCTTTAAAAGCCCCCATGTGGCTACAGTAAGATGTGCCTCTTGCTCTCAGGACAAGAGTAGCCCGTCTGTACAGTCACTTCAATGAAAACCTCGTGCTGTTGCATCAACTGGACTGGAGTCTGGGTTCTTGGGGCGCCCACTCGAGACCCTAGATTTTGGGGTCTAACAGTGTGACTTCTGATGAGTGGCATCCATTTATTTGATTATCACCCGCATGCTTGGGAGGTAGTCAGTCTGCAAAAGCCGAGATCTTAGCGGTTACCCTAAAGCCTTCTCTAAATCCTTCGGAGCCCTCCTGTTTGAAGCACTGGTTGGGTTTTCCTCTCTACAGTTGTGAGCTGACTTAACTGTAGCATCCTTCAGGAGAAGGCAGGGTCTCCAACATCAGTGTCTGTGACTTCAGGAAATCCCACCTCTCCTACGAGCTTGGCAGCACGTGAGCTTGGCCTGTGTTACTCCCTCGGATACTGATCCACTTGAATGATTAGCTTGAGATTTAACCCAGAAGAGACGGTCTCCATTTTCACAGGGAAGGGCTTCAGGGAAGGTGGTTTTTTTTTTTGGGGGGGGGGGTGGGGGTAGGGGGACTAAACTGATAAGCACCCAGTGAATTTAATTCGTGCAGTTTGAGGTAATGAAAAGATGAGCCTTTCCACTCAGTCTCATAACTTTAGGCTTTTGAGATGGGCTCCTGGGACCCCGAGAAATTCCCTTCCTCCCCGCACAACAATAGCCAGGTTAAGTGGCCCCATCCGAGTGCGGTGCCTTCTGAATTAGAGGAGCATGAAGAAAGGCAGTTCGTGCTGACTCTTAGGACTCAGTGGGTCTGTAAGGGTCCGGCCAGGGCACGGTATAGCAAGCATCACGTTAGTCCAGGACTCAGGGAAGGCATGCGTCTGTCTTAGGCATGCTTCCCTCACTAGCAAGCATCTCCTTAGTCCAGAACTCAGGGAAGGCATGCTTCCCTCACTAGCAAGCATCATGTTAGTCCAGGACTCAGGGAAGGCATGCGCCTGTCTTAGGCATGCTTCCCTCACGGCTGGATGGGAGCGGCAGCTGATTCTAGAGCCCAAGCAACCAGAATGTCTCCTGGGACTCGGTAGGTGCTCAGACCCTCCACGCACAGTAGCAGGAAGGAAAGTAGACTGGCCCAGACAGGGTTCGAAGAGTTGGGTAACCAGGAAAGCGGTGAGGACCTCGTCACCGGGTGGAAGGGAGAGACTGCGGGTGGGCGTGGGCCGGCAGGTGAGCTGCAGAGCCCAGCCCTAGGCCAACTGCTGCCAGTAGAGAAGATGTGGCCTCAGGGGCCCAAAGAATCCCTTCTTCTGCTCTTCCCACCTCCACCAAAGGACTGAAGTTTAATGTCAAACTTTATCACTTTTTAATTTCTTAAGCTAAAATGTTAACACAAGCAGCTAAATCGAAAGAATGGAATTGGACTGAGGTAGATCTCCTGCCTAGTATGGGTGAGGCCTGGGTTCAGTTTCAGTAACTCAAAAGCAATCAAGCTACCACCTACCACAACAGTGTGTGGCCAGGCACCTGGCCATGTCTGTGGGGGTCTATTAGAATGTTTGGAGGTGGGGGAGACGTTCACTGGTCATTCCGCAGGAAGGGGAGGGTGTGAACAGTGAGGAAGGGAGCTCACAGGAAGGACAGTACGGTTGATTGCAGGCCTGTTTACCAAGCCTTTCTTATTTTTTGGTTTTTTGAGACAGGGTTTCTCTGTGTAGCTTTGCGCCTTTCCTGGTAGTCCAGGCTGGCCTCGAACTCACAGAGAACCACCTGCCTCTGCCTCCGACTCCGAGTGCTGCGATTAAAGGCGTGTGCCACCACCCCCTGGCTGCCTTTCTCTTTTTTATCCCCAGCACAGAGCATCAAACCCAAGGCCTTGCACATGCTAGGCTGCTGGGCGAGCAGTCTGCCATCAAGTGAAATCTCCAGTCCTTACCTATCTTTTTGGAGGGTGTGTGCGGGAGGAGTGTGGGGATGGGGTTTTACAGCCCAGTCTGGTCTTGAATTCCTGATATTCCTGCCTCATCCGCCCTCCTACAGCTTAGACTACAGGTAGGGTGTGCAACACCATCAAGCCAGCCCCTGGTTTCTGAGATAGGGTTTGCTATGTATGCCAGGCTGGCCTGAAACTCAGGATCCTCTTGCCTCAGTCTCTCTGATTCCTGGGGTCATGGTTTGCACCACCACGTTTTCCTGTCTTCCCATTCTTTATCTAAAACATTTTTCCACTGGGTGGTGGTGGTGGTGGTGGCGGCGGCGGCGGCGGCTAACGCCTTTAATCCCAGCACTCCGGAGGCAGAGCCAGGTGGATCTCTGTGAGTTTGAGGCCAGCCTGGGCTACAGAGTGAGTTCCAGGAAAGGCGCCAAAGCTACACAGAGAAACTCTGTCTCAAAAAACAAAAAAAATTTTTTTCCTCTATAGGAACACTTGATTTCTGTTTGAGATAGGGTTTTATGTAGCCTAGGCTGGCCTTGAAATTGCCAGGCAGCCAAGGATAGCTTAGAATTCCTGATCCTGTCTGTCTCTCCCAGTAACTGGGATCGCAGGCTCATGGCATCACACCCGGCCTGCAGCTCTCACAGGTATGGGTCATCACCCTCAGCCAGGCCCTGGGTTTCTGTCGTGTTTTGTGGGATACAGAGCCAGAAAACAGTGATGTTGCAATGCAATTCAAAACCGAAGCTGCCAGGAGCATCTGTGGTGGTATAGATACACAAAGCCTTTGACATGTCTGCACAAGGAGGATGTTAAATGAAGAGGAAGCAGTTGGTTAAAGAACACTCTGGGAGAGGTCCTGAGTTCAAGTCCTCCATGGTGGCTCACAACCATCTGTAATGAGATCTGGCGCCCTCTTCTGCATAAGTAATAAATAAATAAATAATTCTTTTTTTTTTTTTTTTTTTTTAAAGAACACTCTGGGAGGACAAAAGAAGACCAGCTTTCCACTTCTAAACATGGCTGGACCCATCACCCTGGAGTGGGACTTCTTCCAAGTTTTAGTCTCTGACCACTCTCGCCTGGCTTGGCTTCTTAGAATCTAAATTTCTAGCATTTTAACTCCTTCTATGGGCTAGAGAAATGGCTCAGTGGTTAAGAGCATTGGCTGCTCTTGCAGAGGACCCAGGTTCAATTCCCAGCACCCACATGGCAGCTCACAATTATCTCTTAACTCCAGTCCCAGAAGATCTGACACCCTCTTCTGGCCTCTCTAGGCATCAGAGACACATGTGATGAATAGACACACACATGCGGGCAAAATACCCATAGACATTAAATTAAAAGCAAAACAAAACAATCAAAAAGTGAAAACAGCCTTCTAGGACCTTTTGTTCGTTAAATAACTACATTAAAGAAATCTATACTGCCGGGCGTTGGTGGCGCACGCCTTTAATACCAGCACTCGGGAGGCAGAGGCAGGCGGATCTCTGTGAGTTCGAGGCCAGCCTGGGCTACCAAGTGAGCTCCAGGAAAGGCGCAAAGCTACACAGAGAAACCCTGTCTCAAAAAAACCAAAAAAAGAAAAAAAAAAAAAAAAATCTATACTAACGAAAAGGGAAGAATATTGAACAACCAAAGTGAGGTGGGTAACATTGCTGCCTGTGTTTGCTTTTACAGTTTCTCTAGGTAAGCCTAGGCTGACCTTGAACTCATAGCATATTCGTTTTTTTCTTTAAAAAGCTTATTTTCACCGGGCGTTGGTGGCGCACGCCTTTAATCCCAGCACTCGGGAGGCAGAGCCAGGGGAATCTCTGTGAGTTCGAGGCCAGCCTGGGCTACCAAGTGAGCTCTAGGAAAGGCGCAAAGCTACGCAGAGAAACCCTGTCTCGAGGAAAAAAAAAAAAGCTTATTTTCTCTCTCTCTCTCTCTCTCTCTCTCTCTCTCTCTCTCTCTCTCTCTGTGTGTGTGTGTGTGTGTGCACCTGAAGCTAGAGGATTATACAAGGTGCCTTCCTTTATTGCCCTGTGTTTTATTCCCCTGAGACAAGGTCTTTTCATTGAACCCAAAGCTTGGCTAGGCTGGCCAGTATCGAGGTCCCAGGATCCATGTGTTTCTGGGCCCCAGAGCTGAGGTTGTAGGCACACATCTGGCTTTGACATGGGTGCTAGGAGATTCTAACTCAAGTCCTCAGGCTTGCACAGCAGGGGTTCCTACCCACTGAGTCATCTACTCAGTCCCACATGCCAGCTTATTCTTACATCCGCCAATCAAGCATAAAACTGTCCTCTGAAGTGGGCCTGTGTACTCCACGTGAGGGAAACTGAGGTCCATAGAATTAAACCTACCAGAAGATGCCCAAGGCACACTGTGAGAGTAAAACAGGCCATGGGAGTGACCCTGATTTGTATCCAGAGCCGGAACAGACTCCTGGCTGTTCCGAGGGGAGGAGAAGGTACCGTCGCTTGCTTACCCGGCACACATACTGGCTCTGGGGTCCAGGTGAGAAGGTCTTGGAGCGGATGATGGTATTCCCTCGAAGAAATGGCCCTGGTGTAGGGGCACCCACCCTTCGGTCCTTGGGCCGCACCACTGTGGGGGATGGGGCCACGCTGTCGGTGTTGGTCTCTCTGTCCACCTGAGGAAGAAGTCAGTCTTGACACCTGTGTCCACTGAGTCTCGGGGCCCTCTCTCAGTCTACCGGTCTACTGGGCAACCTACTTCCGTTTCACTTTTGGCCACAGGCACAGATGAACTTCTTGGCCTCTCACCATGCCAGCTTAGTCAGCTGGATCTACCAGAATGGCATTCCAGGCTAGAGTGCTCATCCCCACTCTGCTACCGCATGCACTTCTGGGAGCTGGAGGAGGCACCACCAGCTGCAGTAAGCCACGATAGCACTCAGGTTCTGGTGCGCTGACCATCCATCCTCCGTACCTAAGCACCAGCTACATCTAAGACCATCGAGGTCTTAGCCAAGAACTCTAATGTTGTTTTGGAATCATGGAGGCAACTAGCAAACCTCCTTTTGGCTATAAGACTACGATAGAGCCAAGCATGGCAGCACGCGCTTATAATCCCTGCACTAAGAAAACTGAGTTCAAGGCCAGCCTAGGCTACATAGTGAGACCCTGCCAAAAATCAAAAGAGTGAAAAAGCAAACAAACACCACCCCCACCCCTCCACAGCCCAGTCTCAGGTTCACTACCAGCACACTGCAGCCACCAGCAAAGGATGGGCATAAACACTTAGCCCAGAACTGCCTTAGCAAAAACAGTACCTGCTTGAATGTGACAAGAGCGCCCTCTGGCGGGAGAAACTGCAGAGACACTCCTTGGTGTAGAGGAGGCAGAAAAAAAGCGCTTGGGTTTTGCTCTAGGAGCCCCCTGGCCAGGCACTGGAGGCTCTGCCCCAGGGCTCTGTTCAAGACCATCATGAGTATTAGCTGCAGGCATCCTGCAGGCTCCGAGAATAGAGATCTCCCTTCCAGGCCTATGAGCAAGGCTGGTGAAATGGAGGCTGGGTGGGAATGAAGCCATCTAAGACTATATAGGGAAGGGCAGAGTCGGGCTCTGATCTAAGACCCATGTGACTGCAAGGCCCATGTGATCTAACCAGAGACACCACAGAGGGCAGAAGAAAAGATAGGGACTCATCAGTCCCTTCTGGTGCACTGCGTGCGTCTCCAAATATGACTCAAAGTGCAGGGACGGCCACTTCTGAGTACATTGCCCATTTGGAGAACCATCCCCCCCGATGCCAGGAGCCTTTTCTGACAGCCCAGATGTTGGGATGAAATATTATCCTCCTTGGCAGGTTCTTTTTACCTTTAATGCTGGGTACTCCTCTGCCTCTGGGGAGACCTTTTCAGCGAAGACATCTTCCTCTCCCTCCTCTTCCTCCTCCTCAGCTACTGCCTCATTCTCGCTGGTCTCTTCCTCGTATGTCCTGTGGAGACAATGCTATATGGTTAGTCTTCCAGACACCATTCCACCTCCACTCTCTTGCTCCGCAGTCCATCCAGGCAGGGGTTCTAAGGCTTACGATTGTAAGGATATTTATCAAAAGAACCTTCAATACAGGGCTGGACTGTAGCTCAGAAGCAGAGCATTTTCCTGGCATGTCTGATGCCCCAGATTTCCCCACTAGGACCTCAACAAAACAACCGATTTGTGTGTGTGTGTGTGTGTGTGTGTGTGTGTGTGTGTGTGTGTGAATGTGCACGATGTGGGTGCACGTCCCCATAGAAGCCAGAAGGGGGTGTCGAGATACAGTACATTCCATGTCAGTTAAGGTGCCTTCTATCTACCCTTTCTACCTAGCCTCCCCTCTATTCCCTGGTGGCTATCAGTGGAGCTTTCTGGTATGACAGATCAAATTTGATTTTTTTCGAGTTTCACATAAGGAGAGTCAAACAACACACGCTCTTGCATCCTTGGCTTCTGTGAGTATGTTTCGAAATTCATCCAGGTTCTACATTCATCAGTAGCTCCCTTCCTTTTCATTACTGAGTAACATTCCACAGGATGTAGTGTGTTTATCATTTCATCAGTCCATGAACACCGAACTGCAACCATCTCTCAGTCACCATGACTGAAGTTTCCATGAACACCCGTGGGCAAGTCTTTGCTATGGAGCCAGGGTGTCATTTCTATCAGATATTACATTATTGGTTGAGGCTGCCAAAGTGAAACACACCACAGAACTGTGTTTCCCACAGTTCCGGAGGCTGATGTCTGAGATGGAGGTTCAGTAAGCCCCTGTCCTTGGCTTGCAGGCGACTCCTTGCTGAGCTCACTTGCTCTTTTCTGTGCTCACAAGTGCCTGGTGTCTCTGTGTGTCCACGGTTCCTCTTTTTATAAAGACACCCATCAGGCTGGATCAGGTCTACTGTACTTTAATTGCCTCTGCAAGGTCCTGTCTCCAGATGCAGTCACATGCTGAGGTACTGGCACTCAGTGGGCTTTTACCATCTGAATTTGGAGGGGTGGACAATTTAGCTCAGAAAGATACACAGTTCAGAGATTAGCTGAGTCAAGGGCTGGACGTTTACCTTTGAACAGAACCAGCAAAGGTAGTCTCCAGAATCGTTCCATCACTTACGGTTCCAGCTCCCCGCCAACACTTGCAGCTGTCAGTCATTCCACTGGGACTAGCCTTGCGTCTTATTGCTGCTAATTTTATTTTAATTATTATTTTTGAGATAGGGTTTCATGTAGCTGAGGCTGCTCCGAACTCCTAATAAGTCTGCCTTATTCCAGCTACAGCTTGTGCTTTTTTGCATCCCACAAAAATCTTTGTAAAACATTTCCTATACACTTATTTATTATTATTATTATTTTAAAGATTTATTTATTTATTATGTATACAGAAGAGGGTGCCAGATCTCATTACAGATAGTTGTGAGCCACCATGTGGGTGCTGGGAATTGAACTCAGGACCTCTGGAAGAGTAGTCAGTGCTCTTAACCTCTGAGCCATCTCTCCAGCCCCCCACTTATTTAATATTTGTTTGTTTATCGCTACACTGGGGACTGAATTCAGGACCTTAAGCACACTTAGGCAAGCACTCTCCCACTGAGTTAAATCACAGCCAACAGAATTTCCTGTACTGTCTGCTAAAGCTTTATCATTCAGTTTTGATGTTTTAGCTCTATGATCCAAACCAGATCAATTTTTGATTGAGGTGCAATAAGAATAAAAATTAATTTTTTCCATACGTATAGCTAACTGTTCCAGTACCAGCTCTGAAGAGCCTCGGCCATGTTACTGCTCTCTGCCCCCGGGGCTCCAGGGCTAGAAGGATTCATGACACTGATAGACGCACATGGTGGGTGGTAATTTACATCTCATCCCATCTTGACTTCTCAAAGATGCACATCGCTGCCAGGCCCTGGCCTGTGTGTAACAGTGTGTCACCACGCTGAGCCACAAGAATCCCAGCCAAAGCCGAGCATGTGCCACACGGTCTGCTGTGAGGCTCACTGTCGGGGAAACACAGCATCTCCCCGAGGGTTCCCCGACGGGGAGAGTCAACCTCCATGTCTGTTCACAGCCCGGTGATGGAGATTCTTCTCCACTGCGAGGGAGCTTGCGATAAGGGGAGGTCTTCTCTGTAGCCCCAGACACAGATCCACAGCGAGTGCGCACATAGAGCAATCTGCAGGATTCATTCACCAGCCCTTCTGGGCTGCTTCGGAAAGTCAGCAGTGCTGAGCGAGGGTGTGGTCACCCCACAGCGTCAGTGTGAGTTGCACAGGCTCACAGCCTCCTCCAGTGTCACAGGGGAACTAGGTGGCTTAGCCCAACTGAGCACATGACCGCTGGGCTAGGCTTTACTATTTCACTGTCAGTCTGATTGAAATGTTCCAGGACAGGAAAAAAAACAAAACAAACCAACCCCACTCAATCTCAACAGTGCCGAGAAACAAAACACACACACGGCATCTTCCACCCAGTGCAGCAGACCAAACCACCAACACAAAATGCCAGCTGATGTCATCCCGTGTTGGTGAAGGGTTAGGAAACAGACCTGTCCCTGTGCAGAGTGAGAACGCCAGCAAGTGACGCTCGCTCCGTAGGCAAAGCGGTCAGTGGTATCTGTCAACTCATGAACAGGGACTTCATTTAGTCTGTATTTCAGCCGTGCTGGAGACTGAACCTCTTTATGCTAGGCCACTGAGCGATATCCACAGCCCGAAACGTACATATTCTAGGTCAGTCTAGTAGTTCAGTTAAGTGCTGGAGAGCGTAAGTTCAGGATATTTTAGGCACTGTTGATGGGAGTGTTCCTATCTAACAGTCCTACCCGAGAGGCACTGTGCCTCGTGTGTTAAGAGGTGACGCGCTCAGGCTCAGGGGCACAGTAGTGCCTCCTGTGAACATCACCCCAGAGAGACACACATCAAGGCTTTTTGCCTTCCCGAGGTTTGAGACTCTCTTTTCCTGAGTTTTCTTTCTAGTTGATTATTTTGGGTATGATGTATGCAGGTGAGTGAGGTCATGAGCCTGGCACGGAGCACACGTAGAGGGGGTCAGAGGTCAGAGGACAGCTTTCGGGAGTTGGTTCTCTCCCTTTACAAGGTGGATCCTGGGGACTGAACTCAGGTCGTCAGGCTTGGTGGCAAATGCCTTTGCCTACTGAGCCATCTCGCTGGCCCTTCCGTTTTCTAATAACCAGAGGATCGTTTTGCCTGCGACCCTTCAACAGAACTAATGCAGTTTTCTACTGAGGTGTGGTGGAGTACACCTGAGCTCAGCGCTTGGGAGGCAGAGGACCGGACAGAGAGTCTGAGGACAGTGTTGCCATAGAACAGACCGAGAGAGAGAGAGAGAGAGAGAGAGAGAGAGAGAGAGAGAGAGAGAGAGAGAGAGAGAGAGAGAGATGCTCCTTTGATGCTTGCAGTAAAGGCACCAAAACAGTTAAAAAGAGAGAGAGTGTGTGTGTGTGTGTGTGTGTGTGTGTGTGTGTGTGTGTGTAGCTGAGATTCACTGGATCTTACTACTGCAGATCAGTGCCCTAGTGCTGAGGGCTGCTCTCTGGGAGACCTCCACTGGACTCCGGAGCTGAGCAGGTGCACCGAGGCTAGAGACTGCCCAAGGATCAAAAGCCACCTCCAGGCTGGGGGGAGGTGCTGAGGGGGCTGCAGATGGACCCACCCGACCCACCCCACTGGAGCGGCTCTGAGAGGCCTGGGGCCCTCTTTGTGAGCTGGCATCTGGGAAGTGTGAATGGCAGGGGGTGGGGAGCAAGGGGGCCACAAGGGGAGCAAGAACAGAAGGTGGTTGCTAGGAGACGGCTTGAAAAGTTTCAGCACTAGCTTGGAATTCAGTAGAAACCACTGATCTCATGCCAGGGTGTGGGGAGAGGGGACCTGGGCTGGTTCTGGCATCAGACCTTAGCTGGGGGACTGTCAGCCTAGGGCTTGCCAGGGACAGGGAGGGTGAGGTGGACACTGTGACCAAACCAGAAACAAAGGAATACAAAATTCCAGTGGCCTGGGACACTCTTTATCACATGGAAAAATGGTCAAAGAAGAGCGTCTATGTCAGCAGCAATCGCCCGTTGGCCCAATCCAGCCTGCTGCCTTTTTTTTTTTTCTGGGCAGTTTGAGCTGTGGATTGCTTTTACATTGATACTCATTTTTATGTGGAGATAGGGGCTCAAAGTATCCCAGGCTAACCTTGAACTTATTATGTGGCCACCTGGAAATCTGATTCCTCTGCCTCCACCTCCACAGTACAATTGCTGGAATTATAGGTAATGTGGCATCACACCCAGTTTATGGAGTGCTGGGGAATCGAACCCAGGGCTTTGTGTATGCTAGGCAAGAATGTACCAACTGAACTACATCCCCTAGCCCTTTTTTTTAAATGGCTGAAAAACAAACAAACAAACAAACAAACAAGGCGATGATCATTGTGGCGGGTACAAATGTTAAGAAATGTCAGCTCCAGTGTCCATCCATGGGCTGTCAAAGGAACACAGACGTGGCCACTGGTTACTCATGGCCCATGCTGTTTTCACACTGTACAGGCAACTTGAGGAGACGTAGCGGAAGCTGTGCGGCCACAGCAGATGGCATCTGCCATCTGGTCCTGTCCAGGAAACATATGGTGACCCCTGGAGCCAAAGATTGGAAGGCAAGGCTCCCTCCAAGACCAATGACAGAATTTGGGACTATAACAATGATAATACAAAAGAGTGATTGACCATGTCTTCCAGGTTGCTGGCTGCAACAGAAAGTGTGGTCACCCCCTGTTCGGTGAAGCGCTGTTCCCAGCAGCCAAGGTATGGGACAAGCCAAGTGTCCACCAGGAACCATGGCCTGTGTATATGGAATGCTAGCCAGCCACAGTAGCGGTCACCTGTGACAACACAGAAGGACCCGGAGGACATTAAGCTAAGGGAAAGAAGCCAGGAGCAGAAAAACAGACACTGCCCATTCCCCCTTTGTGTCTGGAATCCGAAAGTTGACCTCGCAGAGATGAAGGGAGAACGGCAGTTCCAAGAGGCTGGAGGAGGGAGGGTAAGAGAGGTCACATGGTGAGCACCACATGACTCAGAGAGGAGAAGTTCTGTCTGCTGTGCTACTGCACAGCTTGGCTGCAGTTGAACAGCAGGCTGTGTGTAAGAATGGGGAAAAGAAACCGGGCTTAGTGCAGGCAGGGGCTAGAGGATTCGCCATGAGTTTGAGGCCAGCCTGGTCTGCACAGCCGACTGTCAGGCTAGCCAGGGCTCCACCGTCAGGCCCCATCTCGAACGAAACAACAGAACTAGCCAACAGAACGGCTGGAAGGGCCGAGGCTGCATGCTGCTCTACGACAGTGGTTCTCGACCTTCCTAACACTGTGACCCTTTAGTGCAGTTCCTCATGCTGTGGTGACCCCCAACCATACAGTTGTTTTCATTGCTACCACACAGCTGTAATTTTGCGACTGTTATGAATCATTATGTAAATATCTGTGTTTTCCGATGGTCTTAGGTGACGCCCCCAAAGGAGTTGCAACCCACAAGTTGATAAAATGCTGGTCTATGAAGTAGATATGTCAGTCATTAGCTCCTGTGGCCATGACACACTGCAGTTACCCAAATATGTGTACAATTAATTACGTGCCAATTTTTTTTTTTTTAAATAAAAGTGCAGCTGGGCATAGTGGCATGCCTTTAATCGAGGTACTCTGAAGGCAGAGGCAGGTGGATCTCTGGTCTATATAGTGAGATCCAGGACAGCAAGTGCTACATAGTGAGACCCTGTCTTAAACAACAACAACAACAACAACAACAACAACAACAACAACAACCAAAAGGGTAAAACTGCTTTGCTGAGGGATATACAAAGGCAGGACTGAAACCCCAGCAGAGGTCCTGGCTGCTGAAGTGTGCAGTGCCGTCTTGCAGTCTTTGAGAAGGAATCCAACAGCATCGAACCACACAGTGTGGAACACTGTGTCACGTGCTCTTGTCTAGACATTCTGATTGGCTCAGGGAGGAAGCCTCCCTGTCAGGGACAGTTCTTCAGCCTCGCTGGACAGCTCCGTCTTTCCTTTTAAATACAGGAAGATGGCAGGCTGTGTGAGCAGTGTTGATGCTGTTGTCTTTTACAAGGCTACCCTCTGAGGCAGAGCGGGCTCACTCGCCTCAGATCCATTCCTGCCTCTTTGTTTCAGAGGCAGAAGCTTGATGTCCACATCAGGGGCCACAGTGCTCACATCTCAGTCTCCCTCGCAGTGGGTAGGCCTCACTGCAAAAGGCCAGCCAATGGGAAGCAAGTGGAAGCTGCTGTTTGTGACATGCAGAAGAACTTCTTGGCTACGAGATGCACAAGCATTTCATCTTTAATCTTTCCTGATGGGTGATTGCCACAATGGTGAGGTCTCAGTAAAGACCGCAAACCAGAGAAACAGAAGAAGCCTGAGTTTCCAGTCCCACCAAGGAGCTAGGCGATTAGATTGTTTCCTCTTATCCTTAAGTAACAAAGGAACAACTTCAACAATTTTCTCTTCTTCTCCTCCTCCTCATGCTGGGAATTGAACTTAGGACCTTATGTGTGCTTGGCAAACATTTTACTAGTGAGCTGCATTCTCAGACCAGAACTTTCTCATTTCTTTCTTTTGTTGTTGTTTTGAGCTGAGGATCGAACTCAGGGCCTTGTGCTTGCTAGGCAAGCGCTCTCCACTGAGCTAAATCTCCAACCCCAACCTTTCTCATTTCTATTATTTCTTCTTGCTATTCCTAGCAACCAAGTACAATTCTTACTGAACAATAAACAATTTATGGCAAATGATTCAAATTTAAAACTTATAGTAAGGTTTAAAAAAAATTCTTTTTTTTTGTAACCTAGATTGGTCTCGAACTTAGAGCAATCATTCTACCTTAGCATCCTACGTGCTGGGATCACAGATGTGAGCCACCATGCCTGGTTTTAACTTTTTTTTAAAGCCCAAATAAATGTCAGCACACCAAAACAAACAATAACATCAGGCAGGAAGAATGCATGCATGGGAGATTTATGGAACACAAACTGGGAAAGGGTTTTAGGTACCACTGTGCCAAGCTAGCCTTGTTGCCTGTGCTGACTGTAAGCAGAGGTCCTTGATGCTTCCAGGGAAACCTTCCCTTGGCGGCCCAGTGGTCAGGGATCTCCAAATCCAGCCCCCGGGGTGGGGTGCACTCACTTACCAGCTGCCCTCCAGGGTCTGGGAGCTACTTCTTCCCTCTTGCCTCTTCTCTAGCTCCACGGCTGTCTGTTCCAGCAAGGCAGATACGGCATCCTGCAGAGACAGAGGCCGCCAGGTCAGCAGCGGCTCTGGGCGCCACCTTACCTACCAGTGTCTTGAACATGCAACCCTCCTAGAGAACACAGGGTAAAATCCAAAGGCTGGAGCAGCAAACATCTGACCCATGGTCACTTATACGTGGGAACCATCGTTTTGGTTTTGCTGGCCAGTTCTGCAGAACATTTCTCTATGTGTGTGGACCTACATAGAAGAATTCACTTAGCAGTGAAGGGAAAGCATTATAGTTCTGATTGGAGGAGATCAGAGAGCTATCTGTCAGTCTTCATGTCGCCAGGCGGTGGTGGCGCATGCCTTTGATCCCAGCACCTGGGAGGCAGAGGCAGGCCGATCTCTGTGAGTTCGAGGCCAGTCTGATCTACAGAGTGAGATCCAGGACAGGCACCAAAACTACACAGAGAAACCCTGTCCCGAAAAACAAAACAAAACAAACAAAAACAACAACAAAACAGTCTTCACGTCACATGAACCATCAATAACACAGCAATGTAATAAGGATCGAGAGAGGCAAGCACTGTGTCTCTGGGAACAGAGACATGGTGGCAAGTCGGGGGACTGCATATGTGGAGGGCTTCCAGGAGAAGGAACTGAGTGGTACCATGCCTGAGGAAGAAGGTGTGACCTGAGAGAATTGGTGACTCTCTCTGACCCTCATTTTCTCCCAAGAAGCATCAGGAAAGGTCATTATGAAGATTAACTGATGATCTTACACATGAAGAGAAGCCTAGCAGACAGTATTCAGTAGACAGCAGCCGACACCTGAGCAAAGGCAGGCTGTGGCTTTCTGATCACATGGTTAATTTACCACTGTCCTCAGCTGGGGCACAAGGTGGAGGTCACAAGGCTAGGAACCTCCTGACCAGTTCTTTGGGGAAGGAAAGAAAGATCTAGAATTAAGCAAGGACCATGACTGGTGGTTTGTTCATATACAGCAGCAGCTCCCTGAACCACACAGCCATCAGGGTCTACAGAGAGAAGCCATGAGCTGTGGGCGGCTTGTTGGGTGCATGCCCTTTTTTGGTTTTGGTTTAGAGACAGGTCTCTTTGTATAGCTCTGGTTGGCCCAGAACTTGCTTTGTAGAGTAGGCTGGCCTCAAACTTTCAATGATCCTGCTGCTTCTGCCTCCTCATGCTGGATTACAGACTTGCCAGAGATGGTTTAGGGATGTTTTCAAGGACTAGTACTAAAACATAGTTTCAAACCACAGCAAGGAAAACATTTTCAAGTGAGTCAAACAGGCCAACTGCTATTGACCCGGCCTTTGCAAGAAGCACTCACTATATCCATTTCTTCAAAGTTTCCCAACAACCGTATCTCAAGCTCCTTACTAGACACGAAAAACAAACAAACAAACAAACATGGAGGCTCAGAGAGGTGATATCCAGCCCGGAAGAGCCAAGTTATGAACAGCTTTCCCTAAACTCCCTCCAGTTTCAGGTTTTCTTTCTTTCTTTTTTTTTTTTGGTTTTTCGAGACAGGGTTTCTCTGTGTAGCTTTGCGCCTTTCCTGCATCTTGCTCTGTAGACCAGGCTGGCCTCGAACTCACAGAGATCCACCTGGCTCTGCCTCCTGAGTGCTGGGATTAAAGGCGTGCGCCACCACCGCCCGGCTCAGTTTCAGGTTTTCAAGAAAGAACTATTTCCTCCATCTCTCAGCTTTCTCCTTCCATCTCAATTCTTTTATCCAGGAGCTAACTTGTGTAAGGCTGGCCCATCCCTGAATCATTCACATCCCCTCCACATCACTTTGTAAAAACTTCAAGTTTTTTTGTTTTTTTTTTTGTTTTTAAGTTACAGAGGCCATACAAAGTACAGCAGAATATAGAAGAAGAAAATGAAAACCCTCAAGGAGCTGGGTTGTGACCACTCAGGGAAGACCACTCCTGTATGGCCCTCTCCTCCTGCCTGTTTCTGTTTCCTCCTACCCCCGGCTCCTCTCCTCCACCACTGCAAGCTGGGCTCATCGGGGCTGCAGGTGTGGGCATGGAGGGCCCACTTAGTCCACTCACCATGTGGTTGGCCCCGGTAGCTCCTGCTGGCTGGGGCTCCCTGCATTCTTTCTTCAAGTATTTGTAGCTTAGGAGGTTGTACCAGCGTGTGGACCTCTCCCCAGACCGGCAGACCTCAGCCAGGCTGATCTGGGCACCTCCCTGGTAGGGGCAAACAGAGAGAAGGGTATAAATATGTCAGCTAATGGAGACAATATGGAAAACAGCAATTCCCAGGAGAGAGGGGTGGAGCTTCCTAACAGGATTTCACTATGTTGCCCCGGCTGGTCTCAAGGGAACTTAAGCCACTCATGTAGCTGGGACTAGGTGCATGTCACCACACCTATTTATATTCTCCACCCCCTTCTCTTTTTAAGGTAATTTTGCAGGTTGACCCTGAATTCACTACATCACCCACTCTAGTCCTGAACTTAGCCTCTTGAGTGCTAATTTTACAGCCATTTTGCCTCCATGTTCAGCTTCTATGAATGTATATATCTAGTGTCTTCTGACACAGGTCTTCATGTGGCCAAGGCTCACCTCACGCTTGCGGTGCAGGTGACGATGACTTTGAACTTCTGATCCTTCTGTCTCCACCTCCCTAGTGTTGGGTTTATGGATGTGTGCTACCATGCTCATGCTGGCCCATTTCTAAAAACTGGGTTATTTGGGATTTTGATTGATGATACTTCTCCTGCACTAAACTGGGTCAGGTTCTGGGTTGAGTACTAAGGACAATAGGGTCCCTACATAGTTCCACTTTCCAGCAGCTAAGAGTCCCAAGGAGCATAACACTGAACAAGCAATTACAAGAGAAGTTGCTTTTACATTCCTTATGGGAGGAATTTGCCAACACTTAGCAAAAATATGGATGCATTTTACCCTGTGGCTTGGGAATCACATGTGTAGGCATCTATCGCATAGACACAAGTACAAAAAGATCCATCCACTGGAACCTTCATTTTGCTTTTTTAATAGTACAAAAAGTTGCTATGTAGTTGAGACTGAGACTGGCCTTGAATTACTAATCCTCCTGACCTTAACTTTCTGGGTTTATAGGTGCACATACAGATGCAAAAATAATCACACACACACACACACACACACACACGCACGCACGCACGCACGCACGCACACAGGTATACTTGCACTATGTCTGAGGTACAAAGGGTAGATGATCGATCATGTGTTCACCAAGAAATAACAGGCAGATATGGAATAAACAAATCCAAATGGCTACCAATATGAGGTACATGGTAGGATGGGGGTTGATGTCAGAGTGGCAGCTTTTTGTGCACTTTTTTTTTTTGAAGCATACAAACGCACTCCCTAAGTCAAAAATGAAGTGCAACAGACTAAGCTACCTCACCAAGAAGGGAGCTGTTCAAGTACAGTCTTCTCCAGTCCAGCCCCAGCAGGAAGCCCTGCAGGAAGCCCTGCAGGCTGACTTTACTCATGCCTTAGACATTGAGGTGTCTCACCCAGTCCTCTTCTGAAGAGCTCAGGACAGACAGGTTTGGGGTTCAACTCACCCACCTTCCCCTTTGTCTGCACACACCAGTGGCTGGGTCAACGAACGGCAGGTGTATGAGAGAGCAGTCTATAAAGCGGGCTTCTGGCTGGGGAGGGCTCAGCTGAGGAAGGGGCTCTTCAACCCACCTCAGAGCCTGGCTTCTACTTTCTCCTTCTCCAGGATGGGTATCTCTAACGCCCATCTGAATCTAAACTGCTCCAAAACCCAAAACTATTCGAGCAGCAGCAGGATGCCACAAGTGAAAAACACCATGCCAAACCTTTTTCTCATGCACAAAGTTACTTAACATAGTCTATAATTACCTTCAGGCTAGGAATACAAGATGTATCTGAAACAAACAAATTTCCTATTTAGACTCGAATTCCAGCTCCACCGTATCTCATTATATATGCAAATTCTCTAAACCAGTCAAAAAACCCAAAATCCCCGAACAAACAAACGACCCCGCTGAGATCTGAAATAGTTCTGGTCAAGTATTTCTGACAGGGATATCCAACCTAAAACTGGAGGTGCCAGATCATGGCGCAGACTGCTAAGCCTGGGTGGGTGACTAACAGAACTTTCTGGGAGAAGAGTGTCGAGCAGGGAGAGGAAGTCAGCATGTCCTGACACTTTACTGTTTTGACACCAGCTTCCTCACCAGGGGAATGAGGAGACTTAGCTGCTGTACGCAGGGCTGGGGTGTGTGTGAGTTATTGTCAATTCAGGAATTAAGTGGCTGGCATGCTCCAGGCACCAGAATAAATGTAAGTATATACAAGAATATGTATATTACTCCTTTATTCATTCAACAAGTATTCCCTGCAGCCAGAGAAACATCTAGAACACGATTCCTCCCCAAGGGGATGACAGTTTCCTGGGGAGACATACCAACATACTGGATATTGCAGTTCAGAACATGACAGGCTGTGTTTGAGGTACAGGCTGCAGAGGGATCATGAGAACGGTTTGGAAGCATGACGCCTTCATCAGGTTATTATTAATGGCAACAAGATGCACTGCCTGTTGGCACAGGCAACCAGGTTTGACTATTATTCACCTTCACCAACGAGAAGCATTTGGAAGGCATTTACTCATGCATGGATTCAACAGACACGATTTGCCAAACAGCCTCTAAGCGCCTAAGTGCGCAAGTCGGGGAGCGAACTGTCCAAGGAGCCAGGGTGTAGGGGTGAGGGGCATCCAGGGTCTGTGGGAAAACAGTGGTGAATGGTAGCTTTCACAGGATGCTGCACAGCACTGCTCAGGTGTGTTTTCTGTCCGGCCCCACAGGCGGGGGTGGGGCTCACATCGGGCTTTGCCAAGTTAGTGACACCAAGTGATAAAAGGAACAAGGGGGCTACTGTAACAGCCGATGCCGGGGTGTGCCCCGGCAGGACCCGAGCTGAGTGACACTGGCCTCAGTGGCTGGGTGGCGCAAGTGTGATGCCACACTGACCCAGGTGGTAATATTGCTGTTGACAGTCTTAGGGAAGGCAGGCCATGTGTTGCCCTTAGCCCTGCCTGAGGTCTGGGAAGGTGAGATCCTTTCGTCACCCCGGAGTGTAACACGGTCTAACAGGAACGTGTCAAGAAGGTGAAGGCGTCCAAATCCATGTTGGTCCTTGATTATCTCCCTGGATGACCTGGGCAGGTAACTTAGCCTTTTGGGGGCCTTGTTCAGTCTCTAAAGTGAAGATCACCCACACACCTCTTCCTGGACTGTGCTGAAGGTTACCTAAGGAGCTCTTGGCCCCATGGTGAACACACACACACACACACGCACGCACGCACGCACGCACGCACGCACGCGCGCACACACACACACACACACACACACACACACACACACACACACACACACACGCTGCTTGTACGGCTGACTAAATGGCTTACAACAGGCTGGGGATTCCGCAGCCCCGGCAAGACGCTCCGAGTGGGAGGAGAGAAGCCCTCTCCTTCCCTGTCTCACAGCCTGTCCTCCTCCAGCCACCCAAACCCACACACACTTCAAGTTCCCAAAGTAGCCAGGCAAGGAGGTTTCCCATTGGTCACGGACAGCAATGAGCCACTGTAAGATGAGCACGCTTTTTTTTTTTTTGGCTGTTGCCATGGCAACCAGCAATGGCCAGACTTCAATTAGGAAGGTAGAATAAAAGGCACCCACTTAGGAGAAGAAAACAGGATTTAGTCTCTTCCCAGAGCCGAGGCAAAGCATCACCAGAGGAGCCTGGGTCTGGAAATGCTTTCCTTCAGTGTCCACCATGTTCTCTAAACCTTTTAAAAAAAAAAAAATTTTTTTTTGTGGCATCTGTGGCCTCCAGGGAGCCCTAAGCTAGCAAAGAAAGGACACTGAGGGGCTTCAATGAATGCCCTGCAGACAAGGGGTCCGGATACAGCTCTGCCACTGTGTAACTGTGCAACCCAAAGCAGAATCTTCATCTCCGTGACTCAGTTTCCCACTGGTGCAAAGTACCTATTTATAAGTTGAGTGACATCGATGGGGACAATGCTTGTCAGGGACCTCATTTAGTGTCTGTCAGAGAAATGTCATCCAACTGGCATTTACTGTGGCATTTGTGTCCATGGTAACATCACCGTAAGAGGTGGGGTTTCTGTCATGGGCTGAGCAGGAAAGTGACTGACGCTTATGTCCACTGAACCACATTGAGCCAGTGTGGAGACTCCGTCATTCTGTGTCTGTGTTACAGAAAGTGTGGCCTGGGTTGGTAGCATCCTCAAGCCCTGGGAACATGTTAGAAATGCAGATTCCCCAATTTGCTGAATCTCCCTCCACCAGAGTGCACCGAGCGACTCACAACACCTGCCCGTGTGCACCAAGTCCGGGCAGCATGGCAGTAGGTTGGCAATAAGAGCCGCATCACAGATTTAGGAATGGAGACTGGGCATTGGAGACTCTCAGGTGGCAAGGCTGGGAAGGGATAGCCTGGTGACTTGTCCTTATATCCTGAGGATGCAGTCCCCAAATTCCCCAGCAGAAAGGATTCTCCATCACAAGCAGACCCAAGTGAAGCTCGACAGCGAAGTGTCTCTCACTCTCGGCAAAGACCCATGGCTGCCACCAGAAGAAAAACCAGCCTGCAGGGGAGGCAGCAATTGCCATGGTAACTTTCTCAGCTTCCAGACATGGATGCAGGGAGAAAGCTCAGTGCCATGGACAAATCCCCGGCCTATCCTCTACATGAGCGCCACATTTTATTCAGTCACTTGAACCCATCCACTTCTAACACAGCCCACACCACAGGTTGTCTGTGTGTGTTAGCTGCCAATGTTTGCCCACTGTATAGGGAGGGGCTCTCTCACCAGGTCTCCAGTGCCCAACACAGGCACACACACCTAATAGGCTCCCAGCAGAGACCAGGCTGAGTAGAGCTCTCTTTTAACTCCAAATCCCACATTGCTTTAAAGACACTGGAGCTGTCATTTAAACACTCAGAGATGGCATCAGAGGTAAGAAAGCCTTTCATTTCCTTCAGTTCATTTGTATCCCAGAAGCCCCCGGGGAGGGGTTACTCAAGGTTGAACAACCTCGCTCTGCCTGTATTTAAGTGCATGGCTTTCACAGGGCCAACGTCGCATCTCCAGTCCCAGCTCGAGCCAATGCAGAGAGGAGGAGGGAGCCGGAGGAGCAGGATAGGTCCCGTTAACTGAGAACCCGAGTCAGACACACCCGTAGGTGCTTTGTGTGCGGGCTCGTCAGCCTCGGCCATCAGGAGACATTGTAGACAAAGAAGGTGAAAAGGGATGGTGTGAAGGAGCTGGCCCCTGGCCACTCAGCTGGACCTCAAGGGGTAAAGGCGGAATTAAAGGGCAGGCTGTCTACACTCCTTCCCGCTTCTTGTCTGATCTCCAATGCTGCACCGTGAGGGCGGGTGGCGTGCCCTTCCAGGTCCTTTCAGGGCTGTTATTCCTCTCACACAAGGGACTCACGCACACCACAAGCCCGAGACCACTATTGTCTGTGGAGGCATCTCTGCCTGAAATCCAGAACGAATACAACACATACTCCAACCTGTATCGCTTTATCCGCTAAGGACTGAAGGCCAGGCGACAGACAGACAGACAGACAAAGACTCAGCCCTCACCAGGCACTCCTCTGTATGGCTCCTGTCAGTAGTGCAGACATCTACTCGTAAGGTCTTCTGGTGAAGGGCTGGGTAGGACATGGACACCCAGAATGCCTCGTTGAACACGAGGGTATCTGCAGAGTCCAGAGGTCGGGTTCTGAACAGGCAGGTGCTGCTTTCAGAGCAAGGCAGGATGGCTACTCGAATGTTCCTGGGGGGGGGGAGACAGAACCGTCAGAGAGCTGGGTCAGCTGTCTGGGGCTAACATATTGCAGGAATCCCCAGGGAGACAGCCGTGAAGGAGAGAATGCAGAATATCTCATGTGAGGGATTCAGGAAGGGCTCTGGGGTACCAACTGCTCTTCCTGCCATGGGTCTCCAAATTCTTAAGAGTCTCAAAGGTTGTGGAGGCCGAGGCACAAACGTTGATAGGAAGCAGTTCACTAGCACTGAGCAATGTTGGGAACAGGGATGATGGTGTGCTGAAGGCAGATGCTCTAATTTCTGCAGGCAGGAGTTTGACAATTCTGTTTTGTGTGTACATGTAAGTGGAGGTCAGAGGTCAACCTTATGTGTCAGTCATCAAATGCTATCTACCTCGTTTTTTTAAGACAGAATCTCTCATTGGCTTGGAGCTTGCCAAATAGGTGAGGCTGGCTGGCTGCTAAGCCCCAGGGATTTGCCTATCTATGTCCCCCCCACCCGTCCCATTTCTGGTCCTGGCATTGTTTGAGGGGCAGAAATGAGACAGTCTAGAGCTCTGGTCTAGCCTTCCTTGGTTTTTGTCAGCCTTCTCTCCCCCATCCCCCATCCTTTCCCAGGACACTGGCTGAATAGAGCAATGGCTGTCTTCAGACCTTATGGTCTAGTTATGGGAGGAAATGTACAGGTGGATGAATGCAATCTAACATAAGCCCGGTCCACAGCAAGGATGCATGCAGACGGTGCAGATGCTTGCCATCCTAGCAACCTCCAGATCACACACCGGTCACATCCTTCCTAGAGAAGCACATGGACTGGTGGTGTTGAGTGGAGAACCAGAGACTCGTTTCTGCGTGGAAAAGGTAACAGGGACCTGACCGTTCTCATGAGCTCACAGCCCAGGAGATTTCCAGGAAGGCCCAGCTTGCCCAGCGTTCCTCGAGCAGCAGGTGGTGGGCAGCCAGGCTGTACCAGGAAGTGGGGAAGCTATCTACAGTGCCACTCTCCAAAGCTGGTAGGTGTGCCATTGTGCGTGTGTATGCACAGGCAGCATGTGTTTACATACTATTGTTTAGTAATACCCGCAGCGGTATTTGGCGTTAGAGCAGGACACAGCCCCAGGGAGAGGCGCAGCAGGTGAGAGGGATCTACAAATGCAGGGCTCCATACTCACACTTTCTGGTCTTGTCGCAGTAACAGAGCAGAGAGGTTACTCAGCTGGATTACTAATATTGCAAATTGCCTGTTCTTCTCATCATACCTGAAACGAAGGGGCGGGAAGAACATCAATCAGCAAATAATTTATTTCCTTCCTTCCTCCCTCCCTCCTCTCCCCCCCTTTTTTCTTTCAAACAGGGTCTCACTGTATAGCCCTGACTAGCCTAGTAGACCAGGCTGGCCTTAAACTCACAGAGATCCTCCTGCCTCTGCTTTCCCAGTGCTGGGATTAAGGGTGTGTGCCACCATATGTCAGGGCTGCTGGCTGCTGTCAGGTGTGGTAAACTGAACAGCACTCATCCTCAGGTTTATTGCTATGACCAGATACAGGTCCAGAACTGGCAGTCATCTGAATTTTATTTGCTTGTCTGGCTGTTTATCTCTGAGATAAAGTCTTGCTATATAGCCTTGGCCAGCCTGGAACTTGCTACATAGACCAGGATGGCTTCAAACCCATAGAGATCCACCTGTCTCTGACTCCACAGTGCTGGGATTAAGGATGTGTACCACCGTGCTTGGCTTATTTTTATTTTAAAGATTTATGTATTTTTAATTATGTGTACTTATGTGTGTCTGAATGAAGGGAAACGTAGTACCTGCAGAGACCAGGAGCATCATTCTCCTAGAGCTAGAGTTACAGCTGTTGTGACCCTCCTGTATATGTTGGGAACTAAACTCAAGTTCTCTACAAGGGCAGTTTAACTGAGGACTTTTAACCACTAGGTCATCTCTCCAGCCTCTTTTTATTTTTTTCTAAGTTGTAATGTTATGTTAAATTTTTTTGCATAAGAAAACATGGAAGTCATCCCTCAGGAAGAGAAAGCCAGCAGCAACAACCGTGCCGCGTCAGTCAGCGCTGGGCTGTGGTCTCCAGGGCCAGTGATCCTGAGTGAGGATCACTGGAACCTGGATAGGAGTGGAAAGGCAACCACCGGAAGAGTAGATACTACCCAAGCAGAAAGCGGATGCCCTCTGCACTGTCCAGATCAGTACCAGACTCAAGGGCTCAACATCAGTCATAAGAAACTTGGCATTCCTCATCTAGAGCGAAGGAGCCAGGAGCCCTCGACTGAGGTACCCACCAAGGCCAGCGGGTCTGCCGTCTTCCAAGGATAGCCATGAAAGTACAATATTGTCGGTGAAGAAGAGGCCCTCTATAAATTCTCCCTCCATCCTTGTCCCCTGCATCACTTACTTCAGGGCAATTTGAACCCGAGGGGCTCCCACGGCTTCCGACTCTTCACCGTCGAATGTAGCAGCTTCAGAAGTGCCCAGTCTACAAGACACCAGGGGACGGGGTTAGCGTCCCCATACCTGTCTACAAACAAAGGCGGCGTCTTCTGCACTCAGGGTTCCGGCTGTGAGACTAGACAGCTGGCTGTGCGCTCGGTGCATCTCTGGACCCTCATTTCCCGAGGTGCTTGGGACCCCTCTCTAGAATGTCCTTCCTTTCTCTAACATCCATTTCCCTGGCATACACTTTTCAGTTGTCACGCCGCAAGCCACATTTGCCCTAGGGGCCTTGGGTACCACGTGCATCTTTGCTGCCTGCACATTGGGCGTGGCTCCAAAAGGGACTGCCAGGGGAAAGGCTAGGTCACTGGAAACGCCCTTCCGCGGCCCCACCACATCCTGTGGAGCTTGGGCTTGAACATCCAGAGCTCACAGACTCCCCATGAACAGAACAACACCCGGGGACCCACCTCTGCGCGGAAGCCTCGTACACGCCGCTGTCCCCGGCCACGGACTCATCGGACACTGCAGCGGATACACAGGCCACTTTCAGGCCACACCCTGGGGCCACACTTGCAGCTGTATCAGGCAGGGGAAGACGAAAGAGGAAAATGTCAAGTTCGGAAAGTCTGACCCGCTTTCCTGATGGTCCCAGTGAACTCCAATACCTCTGAACACTCAAGAAAGGTCCTTCTCAACCTGTGATTTCATGTCTGTGATGGCTAATCTTGGGTTGTCAACTTGACCACATCTGGAATTAACTAAAACCCAAATGGCTGGGCACACCTGTAAGGGATTTATCATTATTATTATTAATTAAAATTATTTGATGAGGAAAGATACACTTTTAGTCCAGATCTTTGAGATGGGGAGATCTACCTTTATTTAACCTGGACCACATCTTCTGCTGGCAGTTTATATAAAAGAAATGGAAGAAGGAAGCTTACTCTCTCTCTTTGCCTGTTTGTTCTTGCTTTTGCTGGCAAGTTCATTCTTCCTCTGGCATTAGAGCCTACTTATTTGGGAATCTGGGGTATACTGAAGACCAGCTGAGACATCCAGCCTCATGGACTGAACAACTACTGGATTCTGGGACCTTTGGTTCATGGGCAGCCATTGTTGGGTTAGCCCGTAAGTCATTCTAATAAATCCCCTTTCTCTATATATATACATTCATACATATATATACATATACATGCATACATACATATGTACACACAGAGACACACACATAGATCCAGGGGATCTGCCTCCCTCTTCTGACCTTCAAAGGTATAGGCACAAATATGGTGCATGTAAATACAAGTGGGCTAACCATAGAATAAAATACAAAATGTAAAACTTCCTGGTTTCAAACATGGCTGTGCCATATGCTGCTTTATGACCCCGGCACACTGACTGAACCCCAGTAAGTTCCAGGCTCCTCCTTTGTGAGGTAAAGATAAAAATACCTGCTTAACAGGGCTTCTGTGGGCACTGAATGTGGGAAAGTCCATAGTATGGAGACTACTAATTCCACATTATAATGTTCAGGGTGTGTGTGTATGTGTGTGTATGTGCGCGCGCATGCACAAGTGTACAGGTGCGTGTGTGATGTATAAATATATGTTCAGTCCCAGAGATCAACTCAAGTGCTGTTCCTCAGGTGCCACACTCCTTGTTTTTTTGAACAGGCTCTGTCACCCCTTTAGAGTAGATTAGTTGGCCAGCAAGTCCCAGGGATCCACGTCTCTGCCTTCCCAGTGCTGGGTTACAAACACACACTACCCACACTGGCTTCTTTTCATTTGTTTAATGTGAATCCTGGGGGTTGAACTCAGGCCCTCATGTCTGTGAAGCAAACACTTTACGAGTTCCTCAGACCTGGTGGTTTTGGTTTTTAAGACTGGGTTTTGGTACGTAGCCAAGGCTAGCTCCAAACTCCTGATCTTTCTGCCTAAGCCTCCTGAGTGCTAAGACTGATTATTAGCCAGAGTCCGAGCCCAGAGAGTAGTATTGTTTTCTAGGTCCTCCCTGAATACCTGGGACAAATTAACAGCCCTTTGCTTCTTAAAAGAAAGCAAGGGAAGTCATCCTCCCTTCATCCATAGTCAGCTCCTCCTCCTCTCCCCCATCCTCTCCTCAGCAGAAGTCTCTGGCTGGGGTTCTAATTGGGCTCTTGGCACGTGGTACACATTTCCTCCATGCCCAAGTAATGGGCACCTGTGGTGTGCTGGACCCACTGCCAGGTCCTGAGCTACAAAGGGGAAGAAATCACATCTTGCCATCCGTGAAGGCCAGTCCCAGGTATTTGACCTTACAGCCAAATACTCCTAAGCACTGATGCCTGCCAGGCCCTGGGGCAGATGGAGTCGACCACCCAGGGGCTTGATCTGTGGCGCACAGAGACTGGGGTTTTGGCAGGCCAGTGGTGAGGAGAGCCTGGGACGCATCAGGCGCTGGAGATGAGAAAAAAGCTTTCCCAGCCTCATGCCACACCTGCTGAGCCCTGGGGGAGACTTCCCACCTCCAGCCCCACACATCCCCACCCTCTGCTAAACCACTTAAGGAGATTAATTTGTCTGCTGACTGAACAGCAGCACTAATCTCATAACCTGCTTAGTGGCTGAGCTCTGCCTGGCACTGCTCGCAGCAGGGGAGGTTGCCGGAGCCGGCGGCGGCCTGAAAGAAGCACATTGTCACCTCGTGCTATCTCTAGCCCTGGAGTCCCAAGACCACTGTCGGGGAGGGGAAGGTCTCTTTCCAGGACCTGATTGGAGTCTGAATGTCCTGATGTGGCCCTGGATCCCAAACAAAGACTTCTCAAGCCGAGGCACAGGTTCTACCCACACCCCCTTCTCTCTGGGGATCAATTTGCTGAGGCTTGCCACCTGCAGTAAGAGGAGGCTTGTTTTTATTTTTGTTTGAGAGAACTCAGCGAGATGCCCTTCCTGACGAGGGAACCCCAGGGATCTCTCTGTCCCTCTTTAAAGAAATGGCTGACACTCAGAGTCTTTAGTTAACCGGGAAGCCTCACCTCACCGCACCCCGCACCTCGCACCCTCACACACTGGATCCTAGGCATTGGCAATTCCCGGAACAGCAGGCATGCTACTGCTCATGCTAAAAAAAGACAATACACACTTCACAGAGGTATGAGGTTTAAATGGATAAACTTATGCAGCAGGACCCGAGCCTTGTATGCCTTGACCCAAACACAAAAGCCAACTCTGTTTATTGTTGCTAGGACACCGAGGGCACAAGGTGGAGCCCACAAGTGAGCTTCAGGAGCACTCTGCTGCGTCATGTCCTGGTGGGGCTAGCAAGTATCAGGACAGTCACACATGTGTGGGACACTGAACATCCAGGGATGGGGCTCTGAGACAAGAAAGACCTAGCTTCCAGGGCTAGCTTGTGAGGGCAACCCCGGCCCAGGGATGTTACCTCTGGGAACCTCAGCTTCCTCATCTATGAAATGGGCAGAGAAGAAACAACCCATGTTCTTTTCTTTTTTTAAATACAACACATCTCAGATAAGTGTGGAGAGCTGCAATTTATTCTGTGACAGCTGCTAGAGTTTCCTTCTCATAAAACTAGGCTGTCACCAGCAGCACCCAATCTGAAGGCTCCCAATTGAATCCTAACCAACTCCAGAATGTTCTTTTCGATTGCCTGAAGAAATGCAAATCATTCCCAGGCTTCCTGGGTCCTTGCTATCATTAGTATAAAATCCACATCCCACTACCAGGTCCTGTGTGATCAGGATGCCGCCACTGAGTCATAGCTTCACAGTCCGGAGTTATGTCCACTACTGTGATCCCAAAGATTTCACTCCCCCCTGCCCTTTTAAATTAAATTTCTTATCACCGTGTGTATAGATGTGTACGTGTGCACGTGTGGAGGTCAGAGGACAACTTTGGGGAGTCAGTGCTCCTTTTACTGTGGGTTTAGGGTACTGAACTCAGACTGTCAAGCTTGGGCAGCGAACGCCTTTACCCACTGACCAGCCCATGTTTTTATATATTTTGAGGTAAGATCTCAAAGCTTCCAACCAAACTGGGCACACATTGGAGGCTGACTTTGTACTCCTAATCCTCACGCCTCTTCCTCCTACACGCCGAGATTGTAGTGAATGCTGCCACACCCCCTCACACTCCCCCCAGCACACCCCCTCCTCCATCTCATCTCTATCCATTCTGAATCAGCCGTCCCACCTCCATCCAAAGGCTCTACCACATACCCTGCTGTGTTTACTTCACATGCTTCCGTCTGGTACGTCGTATCTAGTGGCTCCAGCTGAACCCACGCTTTTCCAGAGCAGTGTCTATCATCTACACGGAACCTCAGCAACTAAGTTTGCCATACGACTTATCCATGGAAAGCTTAGATGAATTAATCCATTAGCCCAGGACCTGGGACTCATTTTACTAGGTACTAGATATCTGTCGAATGAAATCCACCACAACAAAACAAAACTCTAGCCTATTACCTAGCACGTTCTGCATTTGTCAGTATCTAACAATCAAATAAAGACCCAGCCATAGACAGAGTCAGGAATGATCCCAGGAATCCCCTTGCCTCCTGGTTCCAAATAACGACACTGTACTCCTTACCTTGGCCCAGTGGCTTGCCCTCAGGTCCTGGTTCCTCCAGCCGGTATCTCTCCCGGGCGCTGCTGCCGAGGCTCAGCTCACAAAGAGTGGTACTCAGCCCGGTGTCTTCAAACTCCAGCGGGGTCAGAAAGGCATCTCCAGCCAGGAGGGAATCAGTGATGAGAGGGGAGCAGGGAGGGGATGGGGAGGACAGAGAGGAGCGTGGTGACAGGGAGGTCATGGATTTTGGAGTGCCAGACAGGGAGCGCAAAGCCTGCAGGCGGCTGCCTCCCTCTGCCTTCTGTGTCTTGGCCACTTCATCTTCATGGATGGTGGTGATGCAGCCTGAGGGCCGGAAGCCTGTGGCGCCCTCCAGGAGCAGCAGTTCCACTTTGCTCTGGAGCTCCGAGTCCAGCTGCTCGAATGGGTCGTAGTAGAGGTCAGTGAAGCTGGCTGAGGTGGAGGAGTCCAGACTAGAGGCAGCCAGGGAGCCCCGGCTGGATGTGAGTGACCCAGGGCTGCTGCCCGAAGACAGTGACTGCATGCTGCTTGAGAGGCTGGGGACAGGGAAAGGAAGAAAGGGATGGTGATGGAGTGAGGTGGCCACAGGGAACTCCCCCAGGCTCTGGAAAACACTTCGGGTACCAATACGCCTCCGTCTTCCTAGCCAACTTGACAGCCTAAGCTGGACCAGGGACCCAATTTCACTAAGGAGAAAATAAAGATCCCAAGAAAACCATGGATCCAAAGTAGCAGAGCTGGGATGTGGACCCAAGTTCAGTCTCTTGCTGTGTATGTCAGGCTGGCCTCAAACTTTTGATGCTCCCTTTCGAAGCTCTGAGTGATGGGATTACAGTTGGAGCCACACACCTGGCTTCCACACTTCCTTCTATCCCTGATGTCATGTTGAATCGTTACTGAGATATTTTTGTTTGTTTTCTTTTATTGATTGATTGATTGAGATGGGGTCTCACTGTGTAGCTCTGGCAGGCCTAAAACTTGCTATGTGGAACAGGCTGGCCTTGAAATATTTCTTAATATCTTTCTTGAAACGAACTCCCAATTTTTTTTTTTTTTTGATAGTCTTATGTCACCTAGGCTGACCTTGAACTTACTATGTAGCTGAGGCTGGCCTTGCAGGTGTACACCATCACATTCAGCTCAATTCACCATTTTTCCCCTCCAAAGATAGGATCTCTCTATGTATTCCTGGCTGTTCTGGAGCTTTCTATGTAGACCAGGTTGCCTCAGAGATCCACATGCCTATACCTTCCAAGTGCTGGGATTAAAGGCATGTGACACTATGGCCAGCCTCACTTCACTTTTTTTTTTTTTTTTTTTTTGAGACAGGGTTTCTCCATGTAGTTTTGGAGCCTGTCCTGGAACTCACTCTGTAGACCAGGCTGGCCTCGAACTCACAGAGATCCACAAGGCTCTGCCTCCCGAGTGCTGGGATTAAAGGCATGCGCCACCACCTCCTGGCCACTTCACTTTTTTAATATGTTAAAATATTTAGCTTAAAAGGAGGCCTTACATCCTAAATGTCCATTGAAAGACAGTATCTATTGCTATAAACAGGAAGAAACCACTTTTGTTGGGGATTGGGGGGGAGAAATTTAACAATATACTTCGGCCCTCCAGGCCTACTACATGCTGTAGATGTGGGCTGGCAGGCAGGAGTGGTATGCTTTCAGACACATGGGCATCTTCCTGGGGGCATCTCTTTGTGCACAGTCCCAAGGGATGAAAGACCACAGCCAGCCACCCTGGCCAAGCCCATATCTGCTAGAATAACCTTCTACGCTTCTCATAGTCAAGGAGGATCGGTGAAGGGCAGCATGGAGCTGGACCACCTCCTGGCCATCCCCATGGGAACAGTCACCACCCACCACTCACCTTTTCAGCTGAGAGTGCAGAGTGGCCACTTGCCGAGTGGCTTCCTCCAGTTCTCTCACCAGCTGATTCCTCTTGCTGCTTAACTTCAACCTGGAGGAAGAGAAGCCGTGAGGACGATGCCCCAAAGGGATCCAGTGCTCCAGGTTCTTCCCCTCTCGATCTCCAAAAGGAAAGCAAGGTCTGTGCCCTAATAGAAGGTCACGCCAAAGACACATGCACAGGAACTGCAAAAGCATCTTACTAGGGTGTCGGGAAGAGACACAGCCTCTTTATATATACATTCTATAGTGACTGTGTTGTCCACCCGCCACGTATTACAGACTAGGAACCTGAACACGTTGCGCCGATTGAATTCATAATGTTATGTGCAAGTGAAGATTGATTCTAACCGTTTCACAAATGAAGAAATTGAGGCCCCTAGTAAATTATGGAATTAATGGAAGAATTAGGATCCCAAAGTACCATTCCCTCCCTCTCCTCTTCCTGTCTCTCTCTTCCCTTCTCCTCCTCTCCCGCCCTCCCTTCTCCTTTTCATCAATTATTATTTGCTGAGTACCCAGGTCACACCAGATGCTGTCCCTGGCGTCAGGGACACAGCCGTGCGGGAAGAAGAACTCATTGCCACTCTTACAGAGCATGGAGGGTGGAAGACAACAGGATCTAATTAACGCAGGGTGTGACAAGGTCCAGAAGAATTGAAAAGAACAGAGGAAGGGATCCTTAATTTAGACTTTGAGCAAATGGCCAAGATTTCTGGCACCCACCCTCGCCTGTGTCCTGGGTTCCCAGGCTCAAAGCTAGATCACTTTCCCAGGCTCCCTTACAGTTGGCCGAGGCACAGGAACAACTTCTAGACAGGGGGATACGAGCCGAAGCCATGTGTATCAGGCTGAAGTATTTAAGGGAAGTGTCTTCCCCAGACTCTTCTGGCCTTAAAGGGGAGGTAGAAAGGCTGAGGGCTCTTCAATGAGATACCCTATGGGGAAGAAATAAACTTCAGTAGTGTTTATCCACAGAGATTTGGGGCTGTCTCTTACAGCAGGTGGATCCCCTACTAGTAAGGAAATTTAAGGAGTTGGGAAGGAAGTAACACTTTTTTCCTAGATGAAGTGGCTGAGATTCACCCTGCTGTGGGGTCTCGATGATAAATTTTCATGTCCAGGTGACTTCCTGCTACTCTCTGCCACCCTGCTGGAGAAGGAACTGACTGATCCTTGCTCCCTGGACTCAGGAAGGCACCAAGAGCTCAGCCGACCTTGCCTGGGGCCTGAGGGCAAGGGATGGTTTCCACACAAAATCCAACCAAACCAGGCTGTCTCTCTACCGCAACAGCCAGGCCTCTAGCACATGAGACCAGAGGTGGCTTTAGACACAGCTCACGAGCGCAGAGGGCACGCTGAGCTTGTCACTGGGTAAGTGAACCTGCGAAATGACTGACAAGAGAACCAGAATAGTAAGCCACCGCCGCCGCTGCCGCCACCGGGTAGGCTGACTGGCCTTGGCACAAGTCTTGGCCAACTCAATCTCTAGAGATCCCCTCCCAGATTCTTGCCTGGGGCTGATGGGACCAGAGAGCAGGCTGGCAGATGGGGCCTGTAATGAACAAACCACAGAATTCTCAATGGAACGGACGAGGCTGTGCCACGTCCCATTGCTCTGTAAGAACAAAGCTCACAAAGGAGGAGAGGTCTGAGGTCAAGAAGTGGAGCTCACGGTGTCTACAGAGCGAGCCTGGGAGCCAACGCAGGTCCCCACTGGAGCCTGGGCGGGACAGTGAGGGAACTGTCGTGGGGCTGACCTGACTTCCTGAGCGCGGCAAGGACAGCCACCGACAGTAACATGCAGGTGCTGCGGTCCTCTCCCAGAGGCAACAGGCTTAGCAGGCCAGATGGCATGTGAGTGATGTGCCCGGCACATGCTGGGAAGCCATGAATACATCAACTGTGGAAATGGGCAGAAGACCCAGGGGGTGGGGGCCTGAGTGGCCACAAGCTGTAGCTTGGCACCTGGGGTGCTGGTTAAAAATGCAATAGCCTGGGCTGACTGGTCCCCAGGGTGGGGCCATGGTGACCACGACCTAACAAGCATCCTGTGTGACTGCACACCAGCTCTGATGCACGGTTGAAAGCGAGAGCGAAGCGTGGGATCGTAAAGGATGCGAAGACAGTTCTAAAGGAGAAAGAAAAGAGGGGAGGGAAGGAGGAACATTAAGAAAGGCACAGGGGCGCTAAAGGGAAGAGGAAGAGAGAGAGGGGAGGGAGGGAGGGACGGAGAAAGAGAGACAGAGTCAGAGACAGAGAGAGACAGAGAAAGAAAGCAGGACTCTAGAGGCCCAGCACGGAATACAGACAGCAGGGATCAGAATCACGTGGCTGGAGAGTCATCAGTACTCTCCCCACGGCCTCTCTCCTCAGACCCCTCTCAGGGCACACATGGCATCTTGCCCCCGGGCTCACTGCCTTCCTGACTGCTGCATTCCCCCAGGACCTCTGTGTGGCCTCGTTCTTCCATCGGAGCTCCTGGACCTTTGAGAGATGGGGTTGGAAGCAGTACTGAAAGGCCCTCTGAGTGGGCAGCTGCCTAAACGGAGTAAGGGCTTGAATCACAAGCTTGGAGGCGTCTAATCCCAGCTCTGTCACTGGGTGATGTCAAATGAGCCTCGATTTCCTCATCTGCAAAAGAGAGGTTGCTCTCCAGTTTCAGGACAGAGTAGAGGGTCTGGCACACCTGAGGGGTGCCTCAAGGAACTTCCAGTTCTAGCTTCAGGAAACGAAAGCGTTCACAGCAGGGAGATATCTCAATTCACAGTCTGGTCCAATGCCCGACTGCAGACTCCCGATACTCGGGGCCTCTGCCTTCTTTTCTCTCTATGAGGCAGATGAAGCCCATATTGGTCAATAGTTTGCTCAGGTATCTCTTTTGACCTAGCAAGAGTCGAGTAGGGTTGTGATCAGTGTGTTCTCTCCAGCCAAAGGCTCTCAGGGACAGTCACCGGATCTAGTTACAGGTGAGAGTCCAGGCCCTGACACAAAGGTCCAGTAAGCACCTGCCCAGGCCACCCACCCGTTTATACTTTCAACAAACACTAAAGGCACAGGACATACCGACAGAACCCTTGTCCTCAAAGGGTACAGTTCCAGGGGAAAAAATCAGCATAGTGCCTTCGGGCAAGTGCTTGAGCGCTATAAAACAACAATTTTTCAAGGTCTGTTGTTCTCCTTATACTAAGTTGGTGATGGGTCAGAGCTGGCCAGCCACTCCTGCTAGCAGAGGATAGAAGGCAAGGGGAGAGAGATTTTTGGATGTCCCAATTAGTAGTTCTGAGAATGTGCTTGTCCAGGAAAGATTGGCCCAGTTAGCAATCACGGATTCTTTGAGGCCCCGGGGGGCAGAGCAGGGCCTGGACAACCATCCAACACTAGTGAACACAGAGCTTACTCAGTCGCTAGGATGCTGCGGCGAGCTGGGCACTTTAGAGGTTAAGGGCTACAGGGCTGAGTCTGTGCAGAGCACACACAGGCACCAGACTGCTTCTCCTAAGGCATGTGCATGTTCTGCTGCTTTACAAACTAGGCTTATGCCTAGCATGGATGGGAAAACAGATCCCCTCACTAATTCCTGCTCCCGAACAATTACACACATTCGAAAATCACAGTGTGGGTGTGTGGGTGTGTATATGCTGGCACAAATATTATTAAATCATAAAAAAAAAGAATGAAATGCTGTCATTTGGAGTAAGATAGATGGATCTGGAAGATGTTCTGTTAAATGAAATAAACTGGGTACAGATAAACACTGCATGTTCTCATTTTAGAAGCTACAAAAATCAATCTCAAAGGAACAGGGAAGAACCAGGGTCACTGGGAAGGCTAGAGGGAGGTCAGATAATGAATCCCGAAATACATTCACATGGGAGAAATTAGTTCTGGTGTTCCATATTGCACTGGACAGCTTATTTCAAAACAGCAGGAAGAATCTGAAAGCTCCTAAAACAGACATGATAAATGTTGACAACAGAAATGCCAATTATCCTGGGGGGGTCATTATTCAAGGTGGACATATGCTGAAAAATCATCCTGCTTTGTAAATATTGACAGGCACTATTCACGTTAATATAAAAAGTGAAAATGAAGAATCACTAGCTTCAATCCTGCACTCCTTAAGTAGTAGGCGGGGAGATGTTGCTCAGAATCTGCTATGGACAAAATGAAAATAACCGGAAGAGACTCTCAGGTTATTAGAAGAGTGTTTCCACTCTCCCTCCTCCCTGCTGTGATCCCAGTTTCTCTCTCACACACATGCACACTCACTCTGCCCTGCTGTGATCCCAGTCTCTCTCTCACACACACATGCACACTCACTCTCCCTCTTCCCTGCTGTGTTCTCTCTCTCACACACACATGCACACTCACTCTCCCTCTTCCCTGCTGTGTTCTCTCTCTCACACACACACATGCACACTCTCCTGCATCAGACAATCTATTTCCTATGGTCCTAGAAGCTGGAAGGTCTGAGGTCAATCGTCTAGCAGATCTGGTTGCTGGGAGGAGTCCCTTTGTGACTGTGGCGGATTGGATGAGAATGTCCTCCATAGGCTCATCTGTCTGGATATTTGGTTTCCCACTGGTAGAGCTATTTGGGGACACTGAAGAGGTGTGGCCTCACTGGAGGAAGTACCTCACTGGGGACAGGATTTGGGAGCTCCAGGCCTGGTCCTCTTGTAGCTTGCCCTCTCCACGTTCTGCTTGTGTTTCAAGACACGAGCCCCCCCTCGGCTTGCTGCCCCAGCCACTTGCCATGCTCCCCTGCCAGGATCAACTCCAACCCTCTTGAACCGGAGGCCAAAATAAACTCTTGCTTCTTTAAGTTGCCTTGGTCACACTGCTTCCTCACAGCACCAGGAGGGTAACCAGCACGCTGATTCACTGACAGCGGCCTTCTCACCCTGACCTCAAACAACAGTCAAACAACTCCTGAACGCTCCAGATCGCCACACATGCAGATGCCATGCTACAGGGCAGCCTTTAAAGAATGAATGATAGCCAGAATGAATGAGTGAGTGGATGGATGGATGGGTGAACGTTTGGGGACTAGAAGACCTCCTTTAAATACAACTCTCTACTTGGTAATGTGGGAGTAGGGGTCGCAAGGAGCACCAAAGGAAATACAAAGAGTCTGAAACAGGTCTCAGCACCACAGATGAGGTTGGCTCCCCGTCTTTTTACAGTTTACACTGTCAGTATTTGAAAATTAAAAATCCAAGTGATAACCTTTTAAAGTTCACTGTGGTGCACAGCTCAGTAGCAGAGCACTTGCCTAGCATGCGTGAGGCCCTGGGTTGCATCCCCAAGCGCTAAAAAAAAAAAGAAAAAGAAAAGAAATATAAGAACCATGGGCAGTACAGAGCCCAGATCGGCTTGCGGGATCCAGGAGATGGCGCCCACTTTAGACAAGCCAGGGTCAGTGCCCTCCAGACTGACAGGTCTACAGCTGGGGGGGGAGCATCAAGTGCTTCCACCGTCTGCTTGGCCTGCAAGCATTCCAGTCAGCAAGCCCTGTGTGTACCACTGGCCTTCAAATGTCAGCCCCTCAGGACGTGCTGAAATCGGTGGGGGGGGGGAATAGCACAAGTCTGGATAACGACTCCAGATACCTCCATGGACAAGAAAGCATTCAGATGTTCAAGACTGCATATAAATAAAGCAGTATCTGTATACATATTCTCCTGTATGACTTATTATTATTTTAGTGTGTGTGTGTGTGTATACACTTGTGTCCAATTTTTCCTCTCCTTCCACCCTGTAGGTCCTGGGGATTGAACTCAGGTTGTCAGACTTGGTGGCAATCACCTTTATCTACTGAGTTCTCTCACCTGCCCTCCTTTAGGCCTTAAATTATCTCTATATCATCCTAACACAATGTAAGCATTAATTTTTTTTTTTTTCCCGAGACAGGGTTTCTCTGTGTAGCTTGGGTGCCTGTCCTGGATCTTCTTCTGTAGACCAGGTTGGCATTGAACTCACAGAGATCCGCCTGCCTCTGCCTCCTGAGTGCTGGGATTAAAGGCGTGCACCACCACCGCCCGGCTCTTATTAGTTTTTAATCTACTCTTCCAACATTTTCAATCTGTGATTGGTTTCCAGGATATGGAACCCAAGGGCTGACTGTCTAACATAAGAGAGAAAACATCACCAGACATCCCTTGCCCCAAACACCCACACCGTGATTTCCAAATGTGTGTATGTGTTTGGGAGCAGGAATAAGCAAGGGGATTCATTTTTCCCCACGATACCAGGTACAAGCTTAGTCTGTAAAGCAGAAAGGCTCACTGTGTGAAACCTGTGAATTTGCCATCACATAAGAGACCAAGAATCACTAGAACACTATCCTGGGTGATCAAGTGCTATGGGGCTTAACTTCAGCGAGCAGACACCCTTCTGGGAGCTTCCCATGTGAAGTACCAGGGTCCTGGTGCACACAAATGTAAGTCATCATTTCTGAGGTGGCACTCTGGAAGGCTAACATCACTAAATGTGGGTGCTCACCAGGTTGCTCAGGTATCCCCACCATGACCCCTAACTCCTGTCCCCTGCTGGGCTGCCGGATCAGATTGGCATGCTTTCCTTTTTCCCTGGGCCCATGGGACACATCTCTTCACCCCAGACCCACCTCTCTGTCAACGCCTTGCTCTGAGTGTCCCGGGCTGCCTGCAGGTCCTTTTCCAGTCGCCTCCGGGCCATCTCCAGCTGCTCCACCTCTCCCTGGGTCCATTTCCGGGGGCTGATGAAACGCATCTCCTTCAGCAACTCCTCCTTCTCATTGATGAGGATCAGTCGGTCTCTCTCTGAGTCTAGCACCCCAGGCCAGGCCTCACTGTCAAGTTTGGCCAGCTGGATTTTGAGGTTGGCGATCCTAGGAGTTGAGAAGGTGAATATGATAGACGAACAATAGCGTTGTAGGAACTGGGAAACAGGTGGTCTTTCTAAAAACATGAAGTACCAGGTTCTAGGACATCCTCAGAACAGACTTGGACAGTTACTGCTTTCTTTTTGATCAGGTCCCAGCCTGGTGCCGTAGAGACTGGACACCATGGCAGGCAACAGCGTCTTACCATGAGCTCTGGGACACCCTGGATGAGGTGCTCATATCTCTGAAGAGAATTATAAGATCTCCCTCCTGGGATGGTGGCTGAAGGTTTTGTATACATGCGCACACACACACACACATACACACACACACACACACACACACACACACACACACACACTCACAGCATAGTATTTGGCATACAGTAAGACCTCAATCAATGTTTCTATGCTACTACTATCACTGGGTGGACCACTAATCAGTTAGGTAACACTGGGAAAATGTCCTGAGCCTTGGAGACGAGGGAAGCAATTACTTATCCTCCAGAGTGGGTATGAAAACCAGTGGTGACGTATGCAGTGTGCCGTGTATGAATGGTGCCGAGTCATCAGCAAGGGGAATCACTGAGCTGTTGGCTACCTGTGTGCTTTCAGTTCCGAGTGTGGTAATGGTACTGTGAGAACAGTCATGAAGTTGAGGTTCAGAGACCCTGAGGTAGGAGTTCTGGCCTTGACTTTTATGATGGAAAGAATCATTTCTTGGGGGAAAAATCATTTGAGGGGCTGGGTATACTCAGAGGCTCTTTGCTTTCACATACACAAGGCCTTGGTTTTATTGTTATAAAAATCATTTTGGTATCAATATATTCTAGCACAATGCCTGGTCAACTGTAGGTACTTATTGAATATTATGGAAAGCAATCAGCATCCCTGAAACTTAACTTTTCTAAGACCTAGTATCCTCAGCTGTAAGGTAAAGACAATGATGGTAACCAAAGAGCCTACGAGCCCCACATGAAAAATTTGTCAAAAGAACTCTATATATTGCCAAGCGTTCTACAGACATTGGATATTATTCTTGTGTGAGTATTTCTATACACCTCCAAAAAGCAACCTCACCACTGTCTTTTAGGATCTGGCCTCTGCAAAGTGCTTTGAGGTCTTGGGCCCTAGTATTACTGAATCCCTAAGGGGCAGACACAAAAGACTTATTGATCTCACTGGACAGGCACCAATGGCTCGCTCAAGATCAATAATCACCACACGTGGCCAGTCCTTGTTGTGAGCCCAGACCTCTGGACTTGACATTTCAACTCACTTACATGAAATGTGGCCAAACTTTCTTTACCAAATAGTGTTGGATTTGAGATGCCTTATGATATGTAGCCAAAGTTTTATTATAGAGAAACCCATCTAGCTCTTTCCCCAACCAAGGGAGGATCCTAGCAGAAATTCTGAGTTAATTATTTAATTTCACATTCATGTACACAGCAATTGATAAATATGTTTGTGGTTGCTGATCCCCAGTGCTTAAAGGCTTGAAGAATGAGATGATAAGCTCTGGTGGGACTCAGCTACAGGCAGGACACTGAGGAGTGACTGATGTCTTCCTGGGTGTACTTTCCAGGATGCCTTTCCCATGCTATTGTACTTTAAACTTTAGGTCATCCATCCTTGGGAGAATCAGATGTAACTACTAGTCCCTCCCTCAGACACGCACAGGAGATAAAACCTGGCACGCGCTGACCAAGGAGGTTTCCATGAATGACTGCTACATCTCTTCCATCCTTTACGACCTGTACCCTCTGTTTCCTCATCTCATAAAGTGCTGTCTTTTCTCCCAAATCTAGCTTTGAGTTGTAATGAGACATTTGATGTCTCAGTCTCAGGTGGGAAATCTCACTCTACAGTCTCTCTAGGACTGATTATCTAAGATAGGCATTGCACAGGTTGGAAGAGATCAGAAGATCAAGGATGACAGGCACAAATACACAAATGCTGCTGTCTTGCTGAGCCCCTAGGGGGAGCTGAAATAGTGCACACAGGACAGACAGTTTTCTTTGCACCTTCCATCATCCAATCCCTTCTTTGTTATTATCCCAACTTGTCCCAGGAAATGATATACCCTCAAGTCACTTGGTGAGCTGACCTCACTCCCCATCCCAGCATGAGCACATGACTCACGCCTGGATCTTCTGGGAGTGGTAATCCCCCTGTCCTCTACTGGCCCCACAACAATGACAGACCAGTCACACATGCAAGTGACTCTCAGACCCAGTATTTGTCAAGACTATTGGGAACACAGCCTGGGAGGATGTGGCAGCAGGAGGAGGAGGATTCTGAGACCAGCCTGGGAGTCATAGCAAGACCCCGTCTCAAAAATTGAGAACCCAGTTACACACCAACCCCAAGTCAGATAAACAAAAGCCCCCAGTAAAACACCCATCTGTTGAGAAAGAGAGGTGGCCTTTCCGCTGAGGTTCGAAACCTGGAGGTAGGTAAGCGTAGACCTGCTGCTGGGTATCCATCTTGCTGTTTGGATTAGGAAAGCCTGCTTGAGGATGAAGCCAACACAGAGGGCAAGGCACGGAGCAGGGCAGAGAAGATGAGACTGCATTTAAGCCGTGCTATCCGAACCCTGGATCTAGCTGAGCCTGAAGCTTTAGAAGTCCCTCTGCTGGGGGAGGGGTGGGTTTGCCTGCTGAATTCCTTTTTCTTTCTTTTTTCTTTTTCTTTCTTTCTTTTCTTTTTTCTTTCTTTTTTTTTTTTTTTTTTTTTTTTTTTTTTTTTTCTTTCTTTTTTTTTTTTTTTTTTTTTTTTTTTTTTTGTTCTCAGAGACAGGGTTTCTCTGTGTACCTTTGCGCCTTTCCTGGAACTCGCTTTGGAGACCAGGCTGACCTCGAACTCACAGAGATCCGCCTGGCTCTGCCTCCCGAGTGCTGGGATCAAAGGTGTGCACCACCACCGCCCGGCTCCTTTTTCTTTAATTCCTTTTGCGTCTGCTCAGTTTCTGACACTATCGTAAAGAGCTGTGCAGCTCACTGGGAATTGGCAGAGCTTCAGGCTGGGCACCTCTACATCCTAGCTGGCTCCACTGAGAAGCTTCCCGGACCGGCAAGTTGGTCTAGAAAGCAATGGATGGATGTCACCAAGTTTAGTCACCACCAAAATGACTGGTCGGTTCTTTCCCCATGACGCCGGCACATTATGTAGAAAGAATACCATGAACTCAAAGCCGGAACATCTGGGGTTCAAATTCTAACTTCACCTGGGAAAGCCATGGGACAGCCCCACCCTCTCACGGAGAGATAATAAGATAGGGACTCCGCATTGTTTTATTTTCTTAAGTTATCACATTTCTGTGTTTGTTTGTTTATGCAGCTATGTGTGTGGAGGCCAGAGAGTAATTTGCTGGAGTCAGATCTCTCTTTTAACCATATGAACCCCCGGGATCGAACTCAGGTTGTCAGGCTTGTTAGCAAGTGCCCTGACCCAGTGAGCCATCTCCTCGGCCCTGTGGAAAGTTTTAAAATTAGATAAGCCTATAAGTGCACACATAATCTTTTTACGCTTTCCCACAAATGCTGCAGGAACACCGGCTTTATTATGCTATCATTGTGGTGGTAAACCCCAACTGCTTACGAGTCTGTGTAGCCACAGAACATCTGAATCCCTGGAGCCCAAGCTGCTGAAAAGCACCCGCTATTGAAGCAGGAGGTGCTACTTCAGGATTTTTAAGGTTGATTTCATAATTAAGTTCATTTTCATTCACAAGAACATCTGTGGGGCTGGTTGGATTGCTCAGCAGGTAAAGGCAATTGCCACTCAGAGACATGGATTTAATCCCTGGAGCCCACGTAAGTGTGGGAGGAATGAACAGACTCTGCAAAGTTGTCCTCTGATGTGTGCACAGTGATGTGTTCCTCCCTACACTGTCCCTGCACACATATGATTATGTATCATAGACACATAATAACAATAAGTCAGATGGGAGTCTTAGCTCATGAGTAGACTATAAGTGCCCACCAAGTGCAAGGCCCCGGATTCAATCCCCAGGACCCCACCTTGAATCCCCAAAGCTTAAAAAGCCTAAACTACAGATCAGTTCAAGGCCGGCCAGCCAGCCTTGATAACGTGGAGAAACCTTGTCTAAAAACAAACAAGTTACAACAACACACCCAGAGATACAGTTGGAGACACAGCTGTTGCACTTGCTTGGCATGCACAGGGCCCTGGGTTCAATCCCCAGTTCAACAACCAAAAACTATCATCAATAGCATTTTCTTGGTGAAGTGAGAAATGTCCATAGTCGTCTTTAGCTTGTGGCTGAGCCAAGTCAAACAAAGTTACTGCTCCTTCAAACCAAACTGATTCCAAGAACATCAGAAAGCGTTGACTACGGAATCCAAGCCAGGTAAATAGAAAAATGACTAGGATGTGAAGTTAAACAGACCTGGGTTCAAACATAGTTCAACTCTGTCCAGCACAGTGTCCTGGGCCAGTCATTTCCTCTCTGAATTCAGGAGGATTAACATATAACGATCTTTATAATCTATGTGAAGATTAAACAAGAGGCATGCCTACAGGGCCCTACTGTGACTGGGAGTTATGACTGTGACCTTTCCCAGCTCCGGCCTTGACTTACCGTCTCTTAGCCTCTTCATACCGCAAGCGCAACCTGACCTTCTCGGCCAACTGATTGTTGCTGCTGGTGCTGAACTAGAGGACGAGATAAGAACAGACGGGAATTACCCGGTTACCACAGTGAGGCCAATGCTGAGCAAGGTTTCAATAGCTCACGGGAGACTTGACAGCTTACGTGGGCAGAGCCGAGAATATCCCCAGTCATTGGGCTGGCTGTGTGGACTGTGGGGAAGATGGGTAAACAAAAATACTTCTCTTCCTTTGGGCCATAAAAATGGTCTCAAACTCATATGCTTAAGTATTTTGGGAAAAGAAACTAAGAGGCGCCGGGTAGTGGTGGCACACACCTTTAATCCCAGCACTCGAGAGGCAGAGGCAGGCGGATCTCTGTGAGTTCGAGGCCAGCCTGGTCTACAGAGTGAGATCCAGGACAGGCTCCAAAGCTACACAGAGAAACCCTGTCTTGAAAAGGCAAAAAAAAAAAAAAAAAAAAAAAAAAGAAAGAAAGAAAAAGGAACCAAGAGGCCCACGATACCATCTTACAGCCACAAAAAACAAAAAACAAAAACAGCCAAGGGCCAAAACACCGACCTCAGGTGAGGGGGGTAGAAGCAAATAATACACAGTAACCAACCAGGGCACACAGGCAGAGCCTCAGCCCAAAACTCAGAGCTACAGTGAGGACAGAAGCCCTGTACAATCAGGAAAGTCCTAGAACGTAGAAAGCACACCTAGTCTGACTTTCAGGGAGCTTGCGGCAGGGTGAACGACTGGGACAGGGAAGCGGGGAATAGCCTGTTTCTGCACTTGCCTGTCAGAAACAAGACACTTCAGACTCACGGGACCTCACTCGGACAGAGTGTCCCCTCACCAGTGGGAGAAGAGCTACAGAGATCAGCCGGGGACAGCATTTAGCCAGCAGAGACTAGGAGGCAGAGTCACCCCGTGTTCTGTGCTCCCGGGGAGCAAAGGCTCTCTGGAGATCACACTCGCTGTGAGCTGGTCCTACTCGGCCACCTTCGTGACTGGCAGCGTTTTCACTACCCACGACTGGGACCAGGCTGAACCTTGGCACCCAGAGTCAGCAGCTGTCTGAGAGCGGTAAGCATTGTGTGGGGAATAATGAGAGAAATACACTCTGCTTTCCAGATGGTCAAAGAAACCCAGAATGGCGCTACAAAACAGTGTGAAGGACATGAGAGGAAGGCCCTTCCACATTAAAAACAGATTGTGTGCAGGGTCTAGAGGCATAAGCTCTTGGCTGGGCAGTACTTAGGATGGTGGAATCCCCAGCCCTGGCCTTTTCTCTTCACATCACATCTGGGGCCAGCTGAGCTCCACAGGGCTGAGTTCACAGCCATGGACCAGCTCCTCGGGTGATGAAGGATAGACAGCTACCCTTGCTAGGGCGACCTCCCAGGTGCCCCTCCCCCCCAACACGCACGCCTACTCACACTCCCAGAGATGTCCGTCTGTGAGCTCACGTCCAGGAACTGCTTTGGCATCGGGAAGCCGGAACTCTCCAGAGAGCTGCTGCTGGACCATAAGTCAGAGTGAGACCCTCTGTCTGTCCGGAAGCCATCCTTCAGCATGGCAAGGCTCTGCAGTGTAGGGAGGGGTAAGGGAGCAGTGAGTGGTGTGACTGATGGGCAGTGCCCTCAAACTCCAGAAAAGGGCATTGAATGCCCTGGGACTGGAGATACAGATGGTTGTATCGCCACCATGTGAGTGCTGGCAATTGAACCTGGGTCCTGTGGAAGAACAGTCGGTGCTCTTAACAGCTGAGCCATCTCTCCAGGCCCCTGAGGTAGAAGTCTTGCTGTTTCTTTCTCACTGTGTTAGAGCTGACTTCTCGCTCTGAGCTAGCTGATTACCTTCCCTACGCATCTACCTACTTCTCTGTGAAGTGGGAAAATTCCAGGTTTTACCGTGCTGGCTCGTTTTATGTCAATTTGATGCCTGAGAGGAAGGAACCTTAACTGAGATGCCTCCAGAAGGCAAGCCTACGGACTATCTTCTTAACTGGTGATTGATGGGGGGAGGGCCCAGCTCATCGAGGGTGGTGCCACTCCTAGGTTGGTGGTCCTGGGTTCTATAAGAAAGCAGGCTGAGGGCTGGAGGGATAGCTTAGCGGTTAAGACCATTGGTAGCTCTTCCAGAGGCCCTGAGTTCAATTCCCAGGCACCCACATGGTGGCTCACAACCATCTGTAATGGAAACTGATGCTCTCTTCTGGCATGTAGGCATACATGCAGATAGAGTACTCATACCAAAAAAAGAAAAAGCAAGCTGAGAATGGCAGGAGGATCAAGCCAGTAAGCAGCACCCCTCCATGGCCTCTGCATCAGCTCCTGCCTCCAGGTTCCTGCCCTGTTTGAGTTCCTGCCCTGACTTCCTTCAGTGGTGGACTCGCGGTGGAAGTGTAAGCCAAATAAACCCTTTCCTCCCCAACTTGCTTTTGGTAATGCCGTTTCATCACAGCAATTGTAACCGCAACTAAGACAATTACTTTACATGCGTGTCAGTTACAGGTGTAATCAATTAAAAGACAATGCCACGTGACAGGCAACCCTCAGCAGCCCAGCTTCACTGCAGTTTTACGGCATCGACCAAGCTCTCTAGGGAATCTTTTGATCCTCTTCACTGTACCAATGAGAAGCTGGAAGTAACAGCTCAGAGCTCGGTGTGGATCCCTTAGCTATCCACAAGCAACCCTGTGCTCACTGGGCCACAGTCCTCTTGTTTGCCAAAGTTTCCTCTCAAAGCTAGCCATGGCAATTCTGAGTCTTGGACTCCTGATGTGAAGTGATGGGAAGGTGTCTTCAGGGCTAGGTGGGTCTGGGTGGGGATTATATTCAGGGGTGAAGCAATGGGCTTAGGAATCACATGTTCTAGGGTCTGACTGATGGCGCTGCCACTTCCTGTCTGAGCCAGACTGTCTTTAGCTGAAGAATGGAGATAACCGGAGCTAGGCATGCAAAGCACTTAGCCCCATCACCAGGTTGTAGAACTGGCCTCCGTGGTTCAGTTCCCAGCACAGAGGACACAGGAGACAGACAGACACTGTCATGTTCAGGTTAAATGGCTCCATCATTTGGTCCCTTCAAAAACAAGCTGGAGGGGGCTGGAGAGGTGGTTCAGGGGTTAAGAGCATTGGCAGCTCTTCCAGGGGTCCTGAGTTCAATTCTCAGAAGCCACATGGTGGCTCACAACCATCTGTAATGAGATCTGGTGCCCTCTTCTATTGTGCAGGCAGAACACTGTGTACATAGTAAATAAACCTTTAAGAAAAAACAATAAACAAACAAAAACCAAGCTGGGTGGTGAGAGCTAGTGGTAGAGGTCTGGCTTTGATAGTACAGTCAGGCAAAGCTTCATTCCAGCTTTGCCACTGGCAGTGACTGTGTGGCCTCAGGCAAGTCCCTCAGAGCTTCTGAGCCTCCATTCTCTCTCTCCCTTGTAAGGGGGCGGGGTGGGGGTGGTGGAGGGGCAATCTCAAGAAGCCTGGTAGAGGGTAAGTATATCTTATTCAAAATACCTGTGAATCTTTCCTTTAATTTTGGACTATTGGCATTATGTAATAAGTTATTCTAGGGGTGGGACCAAAGTCTAAACACAAAATTGATGTTTCATGTATATTTTATGCTCACAGCCCAAAGGTGTCTTGATATTTTTGATGCACCCACACTGTGTCTTGTGTCTGTGCCTGCCACACAAAGTCAGGTACAGACTTTTCCATGGCAGTATCATGTTAATACTCAAAAGATGTCTGGACTAGGGAAACTCATCCTGTAATGAGAACTAAGTGGTTGATGTGGTATGTGAAAGTAGCCGGTATGAAGTCCTTATACACAGGGCACCAGAAGTCCGCATCCCTGGGGGCCCTCATCACAGGGTACCAGGGGCCCGCATCCCCGGGGGTCCTCATCACCTTGATCAGGTCTTGCTTCTCTTTTTCTCCGCAGGTGATGGCTTTCTTGATGGCTTTGGTTTCCCTCAGCACAGCCTGGGCCTCATCCAGTTTGTAGCCACCCTGGGCATCGGACATTTTCTTGTCAATTCTAGGGGTCAGGAAATGAGAGAGATCAGAGAGGCGGGGACACAGGGAAAGCAGGGGCTCTCAAGTCTCCTCTCTCCATTCTGCACAGCCATCTCCAGGCTCTGCTTGGGGAAGAAGGCGGAGAAGGATCTTGTCAAAGTGCAGGTGTGTGTGGCGGCAGAATGGAGGGGCAGCATGGTTCTTAGAGTTGGGCTCTTCTAAGTATGAGCTCTTACTGGCCATCTTCTCCAACCCCTCCCTGAGTCCTCCAGGCTGGGGAGGAGGCTCCCTATAACATGTCTCCAAGAGCTCAGCAACTTCACTTGTGTTGGTAACTTAGACTTGATGAAGCAGCATCAGAGTCGTTTTAACTGTGGTACCCTGGAGAACAGAGCTGGACATGAATGGTATTAGAATCTGGCATAGACTGGGGGGGAGTTGTTGAGGGTGAAGAGATGATGTGTCTCCTGTCCGTCACAGGCTGCTTAGCAGTGTCCCTGGAACTAATTCACAAAATGTTAATAATACCCCAGGCTTGAGTTGTGACGATTTCCTGCTAGGTGTGGTGGTGCACGCCTTTAAATCCCAGCACTTGGGAGGCAGAGGCAGGCGGATCTCTGTGAGTTTCAGGTCAGCCAAGGCTACATAGTCTCAAAAAGAAAGAAAGAGAGAGAGAGAGAGAGAGAGAGAGAGAGAGAGAGAGAGAGAGAGAGAGAGAAAGTTCCCAGATATTATCCAAATACATGGCCCGGAATCACTGTAGGTGGAGAACCACTGTGTCTGACTTTGGGGGAGCTCTCCCCTTTCGTCTTTGTGTGGTTTCTGGGGGTGAACTCAGGCTGTACCTTGCTTGGCAATCACTTTTCCCTGGTGAGCCATCTCACGCCGAGAACCCTGTTGGCAGTAAACGCGTGCAGAATTACAGGGCCACGACGAGGGCAAGGCGAGAAGAAGAACAGACTCGGCTGTTACACCGATCTGCAGTGCAGCCTCGGACATGGCTCCCGAGCACACGCTGCACCTCGGTGTTCTAAAGAGGCCTAGACGGTGGCATCTGCCTGGCCCTGCTCACGGTTTGTTCTCACCGTCAAATGGGATTTAAGTCCTATGGAGAACTGGGAGGTGGTGTACACATGTAAGGGATTAAGCACCTCTAGCCTGGAGATTATTGGCTGATCCGGGCTCGACGTATAGGTCTGTATTGATGAAAGGTTAAAAGAGAAAAGCTGAGTGTCTCCTGCTCTCCTTTAGCGGTGCTCAGATCACATCCAAGGCTGCACACAGGGGTGGCAAGCACTCTGCCACTGAGCTGTGACTTAAGGCACCAGAGATGGCCGAGGGGTGGAGAAGGTTCTGAGAGCAGATACACTTGATGCTTTCATCAAAGGCTGGCCTGAGGCTTCAGCGGAGGGCGGAGGAAGGGAAGTTTAACAGTCAAGGGAACACCACAAACCCATTATTCCAGGATCAGAAGCCCTCACAGGCATTCCTCTCTGGCTTCCTGCTACAGCCCAAACTGTCCAGTGCTAAAAATAGCCCGGGTGGGAAATCACTTGGGAAGGAGGAAAGCAGGTTTCCACCCTGGCCTCACGGCTCCGGAGTTGGGGAGAGGGCAATAGGGAGGGGTCCCCACACAGCTGCCCCCTGCGGTTACTTCAGCTTCTATGGACACCAAACAAAGCCCCAATTGTGTCTCCCACTAAACATAGCCGATCTATCCTTTCCAGGACTTAGGCCCAGGCCAGGTTGGCTAAGATCTGTCTCAGATTTAGCCTGAAAACGTTCCCATTGCTCCAGAATTCTGGGGGTGATATTCCAGAGAAGCATCCCCAGAGTTCGGGTAGGATGGGAGGAACCCCGGCCCAAGCTACCAGGGGGTTGTGCGGGCAGGGGAGAGCCGTATGCTTCCACAGGTCTGAAGGCTGGGCAGAGCTCTCCTCTGCCAACAGGGCAAGAATGGCTTTGCATCTCCAGAAGATGGACAGAGCTGTTTGCGTGCTGGGCTGCAGAGAGCTTTACCTGATTTCTCCAGGCCCTTGGCAACCCTGGCTCTGGAACTGGGCTGCAGAGAGAAGCTCTGAGAGGGGATACTTGGGATCCGGCTCGAGCGAGGGGGTGGGGGAGAACAAGGGGTCACCATTATATACGCAGTAAAATAGTCTTTTGGGGGTGGAGGGTAAAAGGAAGGAAAAGCTGTGTGTGCTGGGTGGTGGGGAGACCTGTTTTAGGATTTTCAAATGATGCAGCTGCCATTTCGGGCCTTTGGGGACTCTCTTGCTCAGTAGCCTCAGAAGCCGGACACAGCCTCTGACAATAGCTGGTTCATCCCGTCTTGTCCAGACAGTTCTGGCACAGGGGCTCTGTGGAGTGCAGAAAGAAGCCCCTGCCATGCCCGTCCCCTGTCAAAGGAATAGCCTAAGTCTCAACTCCCTCCTGCTCACAAGGGGTCAAGCTGCAGGCCAAAGCCCCACACTTTGGTTTTGATTTTTCTTTTTCATTGTCCTTAAGAGGTTTCTTTCAGTCTTCATTAACCTTCCCTCCGCCCCCCCCACTCCCTTTTTTTATTTACACAAAACAAAGCAGAAAACTCCTGTTGCTGAATCAATCACTACGAGCTCATGGATTCGTAGACATAGCTGCTCAACAGCTCTTGGCTGGTATCACTGCCATCATGGAGGCAAACACATAAGCTCTTGGGGGAGCGGAAGAACTGTATGTCAGTCCCTAACAGTGGTCGAGACATGTTGTCCAAGTCCTCTGGAAACTCCCTGAGGAATGAGGTTCACCACTCCCAGGTTCTCCAAACGTGGGAGGCTACGGGAATGCCTGAGTCATGTCTCACTAGACCTTGAACAAAAGCAATTCCAAGGGAGCCTGACCGGGCCACATACTTTTTGGGTCTGGGGAGAGGGTTATCTGAGGTGGTATCTAGAGAGGGACTGAGATGTGAACTTCAAAATCCAATAAATCTCCAAGCAGCTCAATAATAATTGATATTAATCCAACAGTTCTAGACTGGAGGTGTAGCTTGGGGAACAGACTGTGTGCTTATCATTAGTGGGGTTCAATTCTTGGGTATCACCCCTCCCTAAAAAAAAACCCAAAACAAACAAAAAACAAGTCACAAGACAAAGACTAGATGCCTCTCAATGGCTAGAACACATGTCCAGCATGTGTGAGGTCCTAATCTGTGCCAGGCTCTGCTACATCCTAGACAGGGATTTTTCTAGCTCAGTCTTGACAACCATGGACTTTTCAGATGAAGATATCAAAACTTAGAAGGGTTAGGTTATTTTTCTAAGGTCCCAGGTACCTGGGATTTGAACCTAGGCCTGCTGCCAGGGTGTGTGTTAGAGCTGATATCGTTCTCCACCCTAGACTGGGAGTCTGCTGCTTCTAGCTGAGGACTGTGAGCAGCCAGGGCTGCAAAGGAGTCTACCTGGGCCAGCAATCAAACTGGGAGGAAAAGGGGAGGGGCGGGGAGTGTTGTTGGTAGGATTTGCATTGTCAGCTTACCAAAGGACAAGATTTCCAATGCTGCTGCAGGGTGACAATGTGGTAAAACAGGTTTGTGGGGAGTAATAGGAAGTATTTTAAGTAGCGCTCTTGAGGTGGGGAAAGAGCAGCCTTAAACTATGCTTCCAAGCTTCCGGAGCTGCACACAGGTCAAATTAGGAATGTCTGTGCTCACACTACTGCCCTGAATTGTCTCCGATGCTCACTAAAAATTACTAAGGAGCAGAAAGCATAGCCCCTAGCTGGAACGAAGTTAGAATCTGGCTTGAAGGATATGATTGACATGTATACGTATGTAAATTACAGACATAAAGGCATATAAAAAGATATAAAAGCCAAAATTTTAAATTAAAAAAGAAAAACATTCCACACAATTTAGAATCTAATATAGGGCCATATTTGCAAATCCCTCCCCCCTCCCACTCCCCCGTCAGAAATAGGGGTTGAATTTAAGGCAGTGGTTCTCAATCTTCCTAATGCTGTGACCTTTTAATACAGTTTCTCATGTTGTGGTGATTCCCCCTACCATAAAAATTATGTTCTTGCTACTTCTTAGGAAAAAGTCAATTGGGAAAACTATGAAGGCACACATGATTTTCGTAACAGAAGACAGCTGATATATAACAAGTCAAATAACACCAAAAGCTCCTTGGAATTTGGCTTCCTCTGGAGGAATTCCCTGATCCCTCCAGGTAGTGACTTTGCCATAACCAGCTGAGTTCTTATGATATATTCCTGTGGCCGGCAGAATTCTTGCTACTTCATAACTGTAATTTTGCTACTGTTATGAATTGTAATGTCAATATCTGACATGCAGATGGTCCGAGGTGACCCCAAAGCATGACAACCGGCGACTTAGGCCTTGGGAATGCTAGGAAGCGCTCCCCATTGAGCTACCCCTCCAGCAGGTTATATTTCCTTTTGTTGCCGTTGTTTGATTTTGAGACAGGTCTTGCTGTGTAGCCCAACCTGGCGTTGAACTCTTCACCCTCCTGCCTCAACCCAGCAAGTGCTGGGAATGCAGGTGTGTGCCACCATCCTCCGCTCACACTTGCTCATCTCCTCTGTTGTGCTGGATTCCTGGAGGCTCCCTCAGGTGGTGAGAGGGCTTATGGGACAAGGGCAGGTAAAGGAGAACATGCTGGCACACGCCTTTGATCCCAGCACCGGGAAGGCACAGGCAGGTGGATCTGTGAGTTCGAGGCCAGCCTGGTCTACATAATGAGTTCCAGGACAGACAGAGGTATATAATAGAGAAACTCTTAATAAGAGAAAGGGAAGGATGAGGAGCATCAGTGGCAACCACTGCCCTCACCTAGGGGTTACATCCATAACTATATGTCACCCACATAACGCTTTGATCTATAGTTATGGCAGGACTCGCTGATAGGTCCCAGGGCAGGATATGGTACTCAATGAATGATGCAGATAGACTTGGGGGTGGGGGTGGATAATGAAATGGTATAGGTTGGGCTTGGGGTGGAAGAGAAAGCAAATGACTTTCAGAACAGCTGTCCACACAGGCACAGCCTCCGCAAGACTAGAAGTCCCTTGGAGCTAAGAATCCTGGTAACCTGCCTGGTGTTTCTGTGAGGGTTGCTAGGCTACCCATGTAATGATCACCAAGGGAGCCTGTTAGGGAACATTATTTTAAGGTGTGTTACTTTGTTTATGTTGCATTTGTTTAACTCTGTGAAGCTGTGTTACTGTGCCTGTCTAAAAAAACCTGATGGTCTAATAAAGAGCTGAATGGCCAATAGTGAGGCAGGAGGAAGGATAGGCGGGGCTGGCAGGCAGAGAGAAATAATACAAGGAGAAATCTGGGAAGGAGGGATCTAGGAGCCAGAATAGGAGGAGGACTCCAGGGACCAGCCACCCAGCTACACAGCAAGCCATGGAGAAAGAGTAGGATTTGCAGAAGTTAGAGAAAAGGAAAAGCCCAGAGGCAAAAGGTGGATGGGATCAAGTTAAGTTAAGGAAAGCTAGCTAGAAACTAAGTCAAGCTAAGGCCGGGCATTCATAAGTAATAATAAGCCTCTGTGTGTGATTTATTTGGGAGCTGGGTGGTGGGCCCCCCAAAAAAGAGTAAAAGCCCTCAACACCAGGAGCCACTAGAGAGACTGAACACAACTTAGTTAAACAAGGAGTGGTAGGTAGCACACCCATCTAATTCTAGTTCTTGAGAGCCTGAGGCAGTGGGATGCCTATGAGTCTGATGCCAACCTGAGCTCAAGAATGAGACCCTATCTCAAAAAACAAAAACAAACAAACAACACCCCAAACAGGATAAAAGTCTCTGTTACATGTGTCTAATTATAACAATAAGCTGATATTTAGCATACAACTCAGTTTCTTCATCTATATAATGGGGTTATAGCTCAAATCAAAACAAAAAACCCATTCCTTTGGGATTGCCACAAGGATCAGATGAACGTCCTCATACAGGAACACTTGAAGACGTTTCCTGGCATACAGCAAGGGCTCCACAAATCTTCACGGCCACGGTCAACATCGCAACAGTTAACACAGCGCACAGGAAACAAGCCGTACCCCTGACTTAGCCGTTAGCCCACTTCTTCTGCAAATGAAAAGGACATCTCTCTGTTTAGTGTGGAAGCTCTTTCTGTCACCCACGGGGGACTCTGCACATAGTCAGGTGCACAACTTTCTAGGAATGTGTTCAATGCCGGAAGAGGTTTCTAGTTCCGCAATGGGGTAGCGCTGAAGTGGCGGCTCACTTTAGGGGCCATGGAGCCAAAGGGTTTGCTCTGTCTGTGCCTGTCAGTCTAGCAGCCCATCAGCAGAGCTGGGCGTGCACAGAAATGCTTAACACCTGCTTTTAGGCCTGGGCAGAAAGACCCGGCTGACCTTAATGGGCTTAGAAGTTCAGAGGACGGCAACAGCTCCGTGTTTGAAATGACTATTTACCCCCACCCTTGGGTGATGGCATCTTCGGTGAATGCCAGTGGAAAAGAAGTGAAATAGAATTGTGAGAAGTGCATTGTGGGAAGGACTGAAGAGGAGAGGGGCAGAGAGAGCAGGGTGGGAGCCTGGGTGGAGACTGCCCCATGCTCTCTACTGCAGGACAGACTTACTTCTTCAGGGTCTGAAAGCCACGCTCTTTGAACTGTAGCTCGTGCTGAAGGTGGACCATCTCTCTCTTCAACTTGTTGACCTGGATGGCAGAGGACCACACAGAGGATGAAGTCAGAGGCGGATGTGGAGCTGTAGGCTGGGAAGGGGGGCCCAGAAGCCCTTGACTGTACTGCTACTGCATAAGGAGCCACCCACACCCCTGGGCACCCTCCCTTCACCGAGGTGGGCCTGGGAGTCAGCATCTCAGTCAGTGTCCCTTGGGTGCTGCCACCCAGTCTCCACACCAGGGAAACAGGAAGTAATCAGACACTGACTGATGGTCAGACCTCCCCACTTCTTAGCTATGGGAACTCTCTTGCACCACTGACCCCTTCTCACCTTTTCTTGCTTGTTGTGATGGATGAGGATGACAGTAACTACCTGGGTCACACACAGCTTAAAGCTGGTGATGGGTTGGAGAGCCCTTTGCATGGAGGTGAGAGGCAAGACATCACCAAAAGCCAGATCCCACTTGCAGGCCTTGTGTGGCCTCCAGAGTGCTGGAAGCCTTTCAATGAGAGCTACTAATTAAGGTCTAAGAGACTTCATGTACTAAACCTCCATATACTGCTCTTTCCAAAAGTACCTGACATCTAGAAACATGGGGCTCACATGCTAGTGTGGGCGCAACCTACTAGAGCTGAAAAACTTTAGCCCCTCAGACATGGCACACCAGCTTATTAGTTCCAAGTATTCCATCCTGCCTCAGGCCACTTCCCCTAGTTATGCTTTCGTATGTGGAAATTATTCAGAACCAGTGCTCAAAATACCCGGTGTGCCGTGAGTGAGCCACTTAACCACTCTGCCTCAGTTTTCTATTTCAGTAAAATGGGGGTAATGACGTGTATCCTCCTAAAGTCATCAGGAATGAAGATGATGCAGAGTGGGGCAGCAGCCAGGAGGAGGAAGAGGCCACCAAACTCAGATCTCCACTGAGGACTCTTGTTTCCTCAGGCAAGGTTCTTGGTCTCTGCTTGTTCATCTTTAAAGTGCAGGAGACGGCAACAGTTACTTCCAAGGGACGACGGACGTGCCCAACACTACACCAGGCACAAGGTCAATGCCTGTATATGGCAACTGTGGCACCATTGTTAATACAACAACCACCGCTACTATTACCCCAGGGGCCTTGTCAGCCCTGGCTGCCATGGCCTGGAGGGCTGGCTAGTTAATGGTCAGCGAGGACGCTGTGAAGATCCTTACCCGGGATTTTGCAGTGGCGATCTCAGCTTTCAGGATCTCAGGGTCATACTTTGAGCTGGATGACGACCCAGAGACCACTGCAGGGAAGAAAGAAGAGAATCTCAGTTGAGGAAGCACGGCCAAGTTGGCTTACTGAGTCATCTAGATGAACCCAGAGAGAAAGGACCACAAACGTGAACAGCCTACCTATCCAACAAAGGGGGGGGGTGTTAAATGTGGGACACAGGAAACGCAGATGACATGGTCAGGTCTCTAACTCCAAGGGACAGTGCATGTGTGCAGAAGTGATAGTGTTGGCTCAGCTCACATTGGACTACAGGGCTGCTAGGGGATGCTTTTCACTTTTCTCAGGAACCCGTGAAATGGTGAGACCCGCTTCCCTATCTCCCCTTCCTCTGGCTCCCTCTCTCTCCACACCCCTATGGTGTGTACCAAGCCAACGCTGACCTCCGGACTCCTCCTGCCTCTTCTTATGTACTCACTATGCATCTCAAAGCCCATGCTAGCCTTCTGGCCCTTCTCACCTCCTCTCCTACGCCAGCTCCCAGGCTGTTTCAGATTGCAGCTCACCTCCCACTCTCTTTATAACAACAGGGTTTCCCCTGGCCCTGGTTGTTCTCGCTTCTCTCATAGATAGCCCTGGGCATGTCCAGTCTTTGCTTCCTTTTTTCTGGACTCTTCCAGATGCTTCTGGATGTTCTCTCTCTCTTATCCACAATAAAAACCTTCCTCCCAACTCATGGAGCGGCCGTTTTGCTGGTCTCTTTACCACCCTTGCTTACAGATATGACCTGTGCAACTTAAAACCATGACGTAGAAAACCACAGAGTGAAATGAAAAAGTATCTGACACACACAGTTCCATGAAACCCAGCTGACAAAGTGTATGGAAAAGTTAAGTGAGAAGAGTGTACAATTTGTAAACTGATACACACACACACACACACACACACACACACACACCTTTAAAAAGACTGGATGCTGGGGACATAGCTCAGCTGCTTGCCTGGCATGTATGAGACCCTCGGTTAACATTGCTCTCTGGAGGGGTGGATGACAAATAAAACCAATTTCCACCTTTGTATTTTTTGGTCTTTTTCGTATTTTCTAACATGAACATCTACTTTTGTAATAAAGATGCTAACATTAATTTTTTATACTAACGTACATTTGAGAAGAAAATAAAGTACTCATAATCATACTACCCTAGAACAATTATTTTTGTCTTAAGTCATCTAATGCATAGCTGTAGTTCTAGCATGTTAAAACTCAACTGCCTTTTAATGGCACATATGTCGTGGCTTACGGAAATGAACACAATACAGTGTCATGTACTTCAAGGAAGAAAACGAGACAAAGAGAAATCACTGCATGCCACAGGCTCCCTAACTCAACCAGAGTCACCACAGGCTTGGCTCTGAGCATCCTGACTGGTGAGGTAAAAAGGGAAACATGTCTAGATATGAGACTCAATCATGTTCTAAATAAGCACACTCCCCCACTGTTGACCAGGTTTTCGTGGTAAGGACGGTATTTCTTGAGTGTCCTCAAATCACACTGGATGGGCTAGCTCATCTCCCCTACTGCTCTTGGTGCTCTGGACACTGCAGTGAGAACCCAAGCATAGACCAGGCTTTCGCGGAAGACATCCACGGTATTTTCAGCATCTGACAGTGATGGAGGGAGAAGCTGCTGTTTGGATTTAGTTAAAATAGTTTAGCGGGGCTTTGAATTACGTACGAGGGAGGTTCAAGTTTGGGAAATGAGAAAAACGACTCCGTGTAACGACAGTTGAGGCAGCAAAGCACTTCAGCGCAGATCACAGTGACGACCAGAGTGATGGCGTCTGGGCTTTACTGGAAGAGACGAGCAGAGCCACGGTGGTGACAAGAGAGCTTTGTGGCCTTTGTCTGGGGGCACGGGACAAGGACTCAGGAGCTCAGGATGTTTCACTGACAGTGTGAAGTTGCCGACTCCTGCATTCTAATTCTTCTAGTCTCCAGTGGGGTTGGGGTCTCTGAGACGAACCTGGCTGGATACAGAGCTGGAAAATGGCTTGAGCATATTCTCCAAAGAGGTACTTCCCAGCATTTTAAAGTGGTTCACATGATCTCTTATCCATGGTGGATAGTAAGAACACGATGAAAAGCCTAGATTAGTTGTCAGTGTGGGAAATAAGATGGAGATGTATGTGGAAAGGTCACCAGAGGGGGCTGCCTATTCTAAGCACCACATCCTACCACCGCCCCCACTTCCCATCATGCATCTGTGCTGCTGGGGACAGTAGTCCACTATGGGGAGACATTAAGGAGAGTGGTTAGGGTCTGAAGACATGTTGGAAATGGCAATTCCTGACCCAGGCTGGGCAAAGGTGGTTCTGGGTAAGTCCTTGTGAAAATACATTAGCATCCCTTGAGCATGCTCAGAAATTCTGGAAGCAAAGGAAGCCAAAAAAAAAAAAAAAAAAAAAAAAAAAAAAGAACATATTCCTACCAAGGGGGCTGTCAGAGACTGGAATTCCTACTCATTGGCGAATTCTTATGAAATGCACAATTTATTCACAAAGCTGCTGAAATAGAATACAGCCTGGTGCATATTTTTTAGGTAAATTTTTCCCTGAAGTTTTCTTTTTCTTTTTAAAGAGACTTCCATAAGCCAGGTATGGTAAAACAAAACAAAACAAAAAACCTATATCATTTCAGCACTCAGGAGCCTGAGGCAAGAGGACTTCTGGGAGTTCAGGGCGACCCTGGGCTACACTCTGCATTATCCAATCCCCCTGTTTGGAGTACAGGTGCTATGCTTTCTGCCAGTAAGCATTCTGGTTCCTTGTGACCTGGGAGGGGGTATGCACAGCCAGCACCCATGGGCTCCCACATCATGCTACTCCAGCCCTCTTCACCCCTCTCTTGTCTCCCCCATCTCAGCTCTCCCTTTCTAGGCCACCCCCATGACATTGCTAGAACTTCACTTGTAGTGGCTTCCTGGGAAAGGAGACAGGAAGGAAGCAAAAGTTTTGAAAATCCCACATGTCTCAAAATATCTTTATTCTACACTATACTTAAAGATAGCTTCACAGTTACGGAGTTTCAGATTGGAACTGCCTTTCTGGAGCAAGGAGAAGGTATTGCTCCTGTCTAGTTCTGTGCAGCTGGCGAGTGAAGTCTGGAGTACCCTGAGTCCCGACCATTTCTGTGTGACCTGGTCTTTCTCTCTGGATGCCTGTAGGATGTTGCACTGTTCCTGGGGTCCGAAACCTCCCAATGGTGGATGGGTGTCTGTTGACTCTCATCTACGGGGTTGCACACTTGGTGAAGCTTTTCAGTGTGAAAACTGTCTTCCAGGGCTGGGAAACGTGGCTGAGTTATTTCATGGAGGCTCCTTCCTCTGTTTCCTGAGTTCCCCTGGATCCATTTGGATCTGGAACAGGCTCTCTGCACCATCGCTTTGTTTCCCCTCTCCTTGCCAATCTCTCTGTATTTTGGCTCTGCTTCCTAGAAGATTTCCTCAGCTGTATTTTTCAATCTTCCAATATAACTGTTATGTCTCATGTTTTGACTTCTGAAACGTCACGTGGGACTCGGAAGTCTCCTTGGTTTGGAATACAGCCCCCTCATCTTGCCTCGTGGCTGTGCAGGCTTCTGCTGGGATTTTCTTCATGAGTACTTTCTGCCCTCAAGCCTCTCCATGTGTGGTCAGTCTCAATTTCCTCGGTTTCAGCACATCTGGTGTCTTGGCTGCTGCACGGGCAAAGAATGGAGGCCGATCTACTAGTTTGCGCACTGCAGGGTCCATGACTGTTGGCTATCTCACTCAGGAACCCTCAACATCGACTCCTTTTAATTTTACTCTTTCTTTACATCTCTCTTCTGCCCAGGTCTCCCAGAGTCCTACCCAGCCTAGTGGGTGATGGCCTGCCACCATTCTGGGCCACCCAATGAAACACGAGGGTTGAGGTCTCCAAAGCCTGTGTCCATGTTCAAATAATAAATACATTTTAGCGGGGCCTGTCCTGGCTTTGAACTTGCCTGGTATCCTCTAATCTTCCAGTCCAGAGACTCCAGTACATACCTTTAGTTTTTTGCCAGGTTAGAGACGGTAATCACTTGGCTGTACCGATATGGGATGTGGTCGGTCGGCCTCAGACAACCCTTTGAGGTGCTCTTTTCTTCATTTCTAGAGAGAGCTGCTGCTGGGTCAAACTCTAAAGCTACAGAAGTGTAGAGCTGTCAGTTTCCCTAATTTCTGTCCATTTCCCCTTTTCTGAGGCTGTCCAAGTAGGTGTCCGTCTGCTTTGTAGCCTCCAGATCTTATTGTGGCAGTTACAAAACAAAACAAAATCCACCATGACCCGGAAACCTGGGGAGGAAAAGGTTTACTTCCCCTTACAACTTATAGGGCATCATCCAGGGATGTCAGGACAGGAATGCACAGAGCTGATGCAGAGGCCATAGAGGAATTATCCTAACTGGCTTGCTCAGCCTGCTTTCTTACAGAACCCAGGGCCACCAGCATAGAGGTGGCATTAATGACTCATTAGGAAAATGCCCTACAGGCTTGCCTGCAGCTGGATCTTATAAGGCAGCATTTTTCTCAATTGAGGTTCCCTCCTCACAGATGACTCTAGCTGACATAAAACTAGCCAGCACACTCAGATTGTGAGGCATGTCAGCAGGTACTTTCACATGCTGAGCTCTCTCCCTCAGACCTCCTGCTGGTATTTTTTTTTTTTGCACCAATAATTTATTTTTCAGTTGGGATATCAAAGCCTGGAGAGGGGATGAAGGCTCCAAAGAGAGTCTTCACCTGCTTCAAGCTGGGAGGAACCAGATGTAGGCTAGAAACTTTGACATGTGACTTGACAACTTGGATTAAATGAAGGGAATCAAGGTTTTGAGACCAGACCTGCCTGGGTATCAAGGCACCTGCTACTTTTCAGTGGTGTGATTCTGGAGGAGGCCATTTGCCATTCTGGGGCCTCAGTTTCCTTGCCTGTAGAATAGGAATAATGCTATCTGGTAAGAGGGTTTTGTGCAAGTGAGAAAAGGGAACTGCTGCAGAGGGGCTAGCCTACTGCTCTCTAGCATACAGCGGAAGGGCTAGCCCACTGCTCTCTAGCATACAGCAGAGGGGCTAGCCCACTGCTCTCTAGGCATACAGCAGAGGGGCTAGCCCACTGCTCTCTAGGCATACAGCAGAGGGGCTAGCCCACTGCTCTCTAGGCAAACAGCAGGCACACATTAAATGTTGGTTTCTTTCTCCTTCCCCATGGGACTAGAGACTACACCAGAGAGATGGTGAGAAAGTCTATCCCGGGGTATGGCTCCACCTGTGACCGGCACCCACAACAGTCGAGGCCAAATGGCGAAATCTTCACAGGCCCCAACAGGCCATCTGAGCTAGAGGACAGGCATGTGGCCTCACCACTCCGTCACCCAGGAAAAGTTGACTTGGAAAACAAACTTGGCTTATCAAACCGAAAAGAAGACCAAGAGGAGGCTGCGGTTCACACCTCCTTTAACTGGGATCTGGGTCTCAGATCGAGGTGCCTGGCTGACCCCATGGAAGTGGCTTCCGAGGCTGGTGCAGCTCCTGGGGGATGTCTGAAAGTCACACTAACAGGCAGAAGAACCGCATCACTTACTTCCTGCCTTTTGCCGAGTATTTATAGGCAGAGCATTCCTATTTGAAATGTGTGGTGCTGGATCAGTTTCAGGTTTTGTAATTTTTGAATTTTGAAATGCTCGCATATTCATAATGAGGTATCTTGGGGATAGGGCCCAAGGCAAAAAAAAAAAAAAAAAAAAGGAAATTTATTCATGTTTGATATGAACTGAAAGAAACTTTATTTACTTATTTTGAGGTAGAGTCTCACTATGTAGCCCAGGCTGACCTACAACTCACTATGTAGACCAGGCTGACCTACAACTCACTATGTAGACCAGGCTGGCCTTGAACTCACAACTTGCCTCTGCCTAAGTGCTAGTATTAAAGATATGTGCCATCACACCTGGTTTGAAAGTAACTTAGTATTTTAAGTAACTGTGTGAATGACACAAAGTCCATGATATAACATCTCTCACTTGTGGCATCAGAGTGCCACTTAAGAAATTCTAGATAGATTAGGGAAGCTCTGGTTATATTCTTGGTGCCAGGGATCTGTTAAAATCCTTTTACAATACCAATGAATAATAATAATTTTATTGATGGATGAACAATGTGCTTTGTACCATTTCATAACCTCATTGACCGGTGTAAATCCCATAAAGTCCCGCAGAAGGCAGATCTAATATTATCATTAGATCAATTTTGTACATACAAAAAATAAAACCGAGGAGTTACAAGGCTACACAGCCGGCAGACCACACATCATGCATTTGAAGCCAGGCAGTCTGGTTCCAGCACTGCTTTTGAAAATATACGGAATCAAGCATGGTATAGCCCACGCCTTTAATTCCAGCAGAAACAGGTGGATCTCTGTGAGTCAGAGACCAGCCTGGTCTACGTCATGAGTTCCAGGCCAGCCCAGGGCTACATAGTGACAGCATGCCTTTAAACATATATAAAATATATCTCAGCATGCACCTAATAAGCTCAACACCCCACAAATGTCTATAACTCCAGCTCTGAGGCAGCTAAACACACTTTTGGCCTTTGCACATGCAGGCATACCCCATCCCCCATTCATACACATGCACACTATACATGCATGCATACACTTTCATGGGCACATACACACAAATTAATTAATTGGTCTTAAAAAATATTAACTATCTGGGCAGATAAAATGGCCTGGCAGGTAAAGATACTTGCTGCCAAGTCTGTTGAGCTGTCCTTTGGCCTTCAAGGTGCACCATGGCACATGGGTATCCATACTACACATGTACATAAAAAAGTAAAGTGTAAATCCTCTTAAACTAGCTTGGGACTTTGAGTGAAGTCTCATTTTAACCATGGAGTTATGTGTCAATGGGGATATTTACTTAGTCTTTAACATGTTTCTAAGGAAATTGTACTAGGTACTTTCCCTAGACCAGTGGCTTTCAACTGGAGCCAATTTTGCCTTCTATGGAACACTGAGATGTCTGGAAATGTTTTCATCTGTTACAACTTCCAGGGCAGGGACACTGCTGGTACCTGGTGAATGGAGACCAAAAGGAAGGATACTGAACACCCTTCCATACGCAGGGCAGCCTCTGTGCCCACTCTGAATGTCAACCGTGGCTAAAAATCTTGCTATGAAAATGCATCGTTACCACCTTCACAGTGAGACACATAGAGTCTGAGTCTGGTAGCTACGGTTTCTCACGGTCAATGTTGTGGCAACAGACTTGCGCCGGGCCTTCTGAGAACAGCTTTCCATGGCTGCCGTTGCCACACAGTTTTTTCTCGATACTCTTTACTCCTACTGCATTTGACTCTTTTTCCCATCTGACCTTTAATTTTATCAAGTTTATCCAAGAATGACATGACCAATATTGATACATCCTTTACCTAGATCATCCAGGGTTTTGTTTATTTTGGTGGTATTGGGGATGGAACCCAGGGCTTGCACATGTTAGACAAGCAGTCTATCGTTGAGTTCCATGTATCCCTACTCCCCTTTAGGTTAGTTCACACACACACACACACACACACACACACACACACACACACACACACTATGTAGCCCAGACTAGCCTCAAACTTGTGATCCCTGGTTTAGCCTCTGGAGTGGCTGGGATTCTGGGCATGCTCCACCATCAGTGATGAGATTCTCTAGCGTTTAACATTCCCTCATTTGTTTATTACTCTTTCTGCCTGGTTAGGAATGTTCCTAGTTCACAGGAACTCTTTAACATGGCTGGGGATATAGAATGTGCCTCGAATACACATGGACCTAGGTTTGATCCCCAGCATCCCTCAGCCACACACACACACCTAAAAGATAACAAAAAAAGAATTCAACAAATGATGTTTGGAAACACCAGCAAAAGCTGAAGACACACGCCACATTCAAAGCCATCAGTGTCTTCAACAACTACCGACAGTCAGCTTGATGCCATGGTTTATCCCATGCCTTCTTGCCCACCGAGAGTAGCTTCTTTAGCCTTTTAAAATCTAGACTAATTACCTTGCAGACTAATCTACATTATGGATATATCTGGCTGTGTTCATGATTAGAAAGATTCGGTATTTTGTGCAAGAACCTCTATGAAGCACCCATCTCACAGGGCTTGTGGTAGCAACTGGCTATTTACTAGTGGTGTTAATTCCATCCCATATATTAAGGCTGCAAATATCTCCAATAAAAAGGAACACTTGACAGTCTAAAATTAGCAAATGAATTGTTGGTGATTATTCTTATCATATAAGCATCTTATCACCCCCCAAAAAATAAAGAGTATTTGTCACCTTTCGAACTATGGAGCTTTAGAGAAAGGAAAAACACCAACTTCACCTATTTAAGCCTGAGTTTCACTAGCAACAATAGTGTCTCCATTTCAGGACAGTGGCAATGATAATATTGTGCACCGAAACCCTAAATTCCCATATAAAGCCTTAACTTCCAAAATGATGGGAGTTTGGAGGCAGGGCCTTTGGAAGGTAAGCAGGGCTGCTGTGCTGGGATTAGTGACCTTAGAGGAAAGACACCAGAGAGCCTGCAGCCTCTCTCTGCCTTGTGTAAATCAAGAGAGCTCTCACTGGAACCCCCCATGCCAGCACTTCATCTCTGATGTCCAGCATCTACGGCTGTGGGAGAACACAGTGGCGGAAGCCATCTAGTCTATGGTACTACGTCAGCTCCCACTGACTAAGTCAAACTCGGGGCTAGAAGCCTCCTAAAAGCACCCAGCATGTCATTGGACCCACAGATAGCTGAGATCCCGGGGGAGCTTCTGAGTGGTTAAGGAGGTCAGCACTGGGACAGTGGGCGGTCCAAAGGGCTGACTCCAGCCTTCTAGCTGAATGAACCTCCTAAATCAAGGGCATCACAACCAAACCACAGATGCCCAGACACCATGGTCACATGCCTATCCCCACTGCCTGGCAGAGATGACAGATGGGTTTGCATGTTATAATGGTCTCTCACCAGCCGTAAGACCGTGGGCACATCATTTTTGATCCTGAGCCTTGGTATCCTTATCTGTTAGGGTGCCTATTAATAGTTCTTAATTAATAGTTGAGTTGAAGAGAGGTGCCAGGAGGGTTGTTGGAAATACCAGATACAGATTGTAGGAACGTTCCTGGTGTGTAATAAACATTCAGTAAACGCAGGAAAGATTTGGTTAGTAAAGCAGTGGCATGTCTCCCATCCCAGCAATTAGGAAGTAGAAGCAGGAGAATTCCAGTTCAAGGCTAGCTTGGGCCTTATCCCTACCTAAACAACAACAACAACAACAAAGTGTTGAAATAAAAAGTTCTGATCCCTGAGGATCCTTGGCAGTCAGTGAGCTGGCATTACACAGCTCTAGGGGAAAAAGACAGGAGGACACAGCCTGGCTTGGTGTGTTTCTGTGACACTGGGGTAAATGAGGAAGGCAGGAGCCCTGCCTGTACAAATCTATAAATACCACCAACCTACAGTGCAAACAGATGCGCTGTGAAATGTGCAGTGACAGACAGCCACAGAGCTGAGGCTGGGGCCAACCTGGGGAAGGGGCTTTGGACAGAGCCATCAGAGCAGCCCGTTGGTGGGGATGGCCCAAGAGATCAGGCTTGAAGGGTGAGGAGGTGTTTGTCGTGCATGCCACAAAGTGTGAGCACAAATGTCCTGTGGTAGAAAATTGAGGGGCAAGCTGGAGAATGGGGTGAGAGAGGCTTAGTACACCTGGATGTTAGTGAATGGAAACCTGAGATGAGTCAAGGGTGGTCCGCAGGGACTGGTCACGCAGAGCTTTGCGGGCCTCACAAGAAGTAATAGGAAAACCTCTGGAGGCTGCTGGCTTGTTTGAAAGCTATAGTAAAATGTGTAGAACACAGGGCTGGATATCGCTCACTTGCTCGGATGCTTTCTCAGGATGCATGAGGCCCTGGTTCTGTTCTCAGCACTGTATTAAACCAGCATACAAACAGCACACACAGCTGGGCAATGGTGGCATACAACCATAATCCCTCTATTCTGGGGAGGTAGAAGCAGGAGGATGAGGAGTTCGAGGCAAGCCTTAGCTACACAGCAAATTAGAGGTCACTCTTCACTACAGAGGCCACCCACTCTGTCTCATAGTGATGAAGGGCATTAGCAAGATTTCTCAGTGGTGAAGAAATACCTGCCACCAGGCCTAACATCCTGAGTTCGATCCTTGAGACCCACTTGATGGACAGAGAGCCGAGTTTTATAAATTGTCCTCTGACTTCTCCACACATATGTGTGGGGAAGCATGTGTGTGCCTGCATACATACACACACACAAAATAGAATGTAATTTTAAAATGTACACAATGCTGGATATGGTGGCGCACACCTTTCATCTCAAGGGGCAGTGGCAGGCAGATCTCTGTGAGTTAAAGGACAGCCTGGTCTATATAGTGAGTTCCAAGCTAGCGTGGCCTACATAATGAGATCCTGTCCCCAAACCGAAAATCAGGGCCTAGAGAGATGGCTTAGTAGTTAAGAGCACTTGCTGCTCTCGCAGAGAACCCAGGCTCATTCTTAGTCCCCATTTGGTGGATAACAACTGTCTGTAACTCCAGGTCCAGGGGATTCCATGCCCTCTTTTGACCTCCATGGGCACCAGGCATGCATGTGGTACATGCAACAAAATTAAAAAAAAAAAACAAAAACCTGAAAACAGCAACAATAAAAACAACCCCTGCCCCACACTGTTCACAACATTAAGTATATTCCTGCTTAATGTTGGTAAAGTAAAGGTGGTATTGTCCATCTTTATCAGCCACTTCTAGGACTTTTTTTTCCTCCCAAAGCTAAATTTTGCACCCCTTAAACAACTCCCTGCTCCCCATCCCCCATAGTCATGGATGAGCTTTGAACGCAGTGATGTGGAATCTGGGTAACATTCCAAAATGTTTCTACATGAAATAGAATGAAACGAGGTCTAAATGGCCAAGAATTTGTTGCTCAACACGGAAACGAGTGGGGTGCTGGGGAGACAGCTCAGCAGGTGAGGGCACTGTGCAATCATGAGGACCTGAGTTTGGATCCTCAGCACTCATGGAAAAAGCCAGGCACAGCTGTGTGTGCCTGTAACTACAGCAATGTGGGGAGGGGGACAGGAAGATCGCTGGGGCTTGCTGGCCACCAGTCTAACTCCAGGGAGAGACCCTGTCTCAAGGGAATAAAGAGATGAGTGACCGAGCAGGATACCCAACATCCTCCTCTGGCCTCCACCTCTATGTGTGGGTACAAGCGTCAGTGCACACATGTGCACACAGAGAGAACCAAAGAAAGAAAAAAGTAACTGGAGGAACAATAGAGAGTCTGATAGTTTGTACAAGGAATGGAGGGGGAAAGAGGGCAGATTTAAGTACTGAAGCTACTGAGAGTGTTCAGTGGACAGTCCCTGCTGTACCAGTGGGGGATGCTGGCAATGGCCCTAGCAGTGGGAGGTACTCACAGCTGACCTGGGAGCCCAGTTTATGCTCCCAGACGGCATGCAACTGCTGATACTCCTGCTGTGCCAGCTCCAGGCGCTGCTGCTTCACCTGGTAGATCTCCTTTTGTGCACTCAGAGCCTCCTGGGCCACCACCAGGTAATCCTTCAGCATGTGCTCTTGTTCCCGCCGCCATTGCACCCTCGGATCCTCGATCTGAGTGGTTTCTGAAATAGATCCCAAGGCAATATGTCAGCACTGTATATCTACTTACTGCATTGCTTAGTGGGCTACAGAATCCACCACTAGAAAACAAAAGTATGATGTACACAAACTCCCAATAAATGTAAATGGGTTAAACTTACTACATGGTAAAGCAGTTCCATCTGGATTAGTCACCCCCCCCCAAAAAAAATCAAGATCAGGTTTTAACTGAACCTCACATTCATGGAGATACATTGTACAAAAACATGATAAATAGCAGGCATATATTTAATGTTAATTCTGAGCCAATAACTAACTGCTCTAGGTACTTTACATCGCCTCAATTCTTCAGTCTTTGCATTAACTTTACACAGTAGATTCTGATCCTACTTCCAGTGCACAAAATACAGAACTAGGACACAGAAAGGTTAAACAAACTGGTTCAAGGTTGTACAGGAAATGCTTTTGCCTGAAAAAAATGTGCATTCAAATCTTTCATCCATATTCTCATCTGTTGGGCTTTTAAAGATTTTATTTTTATTTTGGTGATGCAGATGTGTGTATATCTGTGTGTAGGTATATGTACATGAGCATGAAAGTCTGCACAGGCCAGAGTTATAAGATCGCCTGGAGTTAGAAGAAATTATGAGCTGCCAAGCTCACAATGAGTGTTGGAAACCAAACCTAGGTTCTCTGCAAGAGTGGAACATGCTCTTAGCTGCTCAGCCATCTCTCTAGCCACTGTTGGGCCACTTGGGGGTAAGAGTCCTTGATAGGTTCTGAATGTGGGTGCTGTGCAAATATTTTCTCCTTTCCTCGTGTGTGTGTGTGTGTGTGTGTGTGTGTGTGTGTGTGTGTGTTTCAAAATCTCTCAGATTTTCTCCCGCTTCATTTTTCCTCTTTTCTCCCCACCCCTGCAATTGGTCTTCAGTTCCTGGTCTCAAGCGATCCCTCCTCTGGTCTCTCTAGTGTGGAACCCTGACTTCTCAGCATTTTAGCTAAGATTAAGCATAGTATCTAGTGTTGAGACCAGACATATTCTATCACAACAGGCTCGGGTTTTTGTCTGTGTTTTCTTTTAGGTGTTTTCTAATTTTAGCTTTTATGTTTAGGGCTGTGGCCATTTTGAATTTGTTTTCCCATATGAAGTGAAGTAAGGGTAGAGGTAAAGAGTTCTTTCCCCTACCACATATCCATATGGAAAGCAATTGTACCAGCAGTTCTTGAGGTCTGTTCTTTGTGGCACCAGGTACTCAGAAGGTCCCTTGATGGAGTCATGTTAAATGCTGTCGGTTCTGAACTGGTAAAGTGGCCCGCCCACATCCCACGCCTCCTACGGTCATGGCTGTACCTCACAATAGATAATGTCCCACTGGGGCAGGCTCTTCAAGGTCATCTAGGCTAACTCTCTTTTTCAGTTCTTGTTTTTACTGAAGTTATACATGTTGTTGACATGTATTAAGTTAGGGCACGGTTGGACAGTTAATCATACTACCAAGCGTGCAATTGAAAACACCCTTCGCTGTCCTTCCTTCCGCACATGTCTCCCCACAGAGAGGCGAGGTGGCCACCTCAACAATCTTTCCGTTTATGGTTTAGAGAACCACTTCACTCCCACCACCTTATGTTCCAGATATCTGGCTATACACACATTCTTCATGCAAGGCAGACAGCCACTACACTCAGGGACTTTGCATATCCTCTTCTCCCCTCGCCTCCCCACTTTTAATTTCAGGCAGATATGAAGTATTTACCCACCACTGACCTTGAACTCACTATGCAAATCAGGCTAGCCTGGAACTAGGAAGATTCTCCCAGCTCTGCCTCCAGAGTGGTGGGATCAAAGGTGTGTGCCACCACACCCATCCCCTCCGGCTTCTTATTTACACCACACACCTGCTTTCCACACACAGCAACCACATCCACAAAGTTAACAATAGTATTTTTTGACAATGTAACAATGTAACAACATAAAGAGCAACTGTTCTAAAAAGTTGAACATCCGGGGAATATGCAACACAGTTATGATGCAGAGAGCTACAAATTAAAACTAGCCAAGTAATAATCTAAACCTATGAAAAACTGAATTAAAAAAATGAGACCCCTGAGCTGGATTTGACCTGAATGTCCTCTTTTTGTGAACTAGCCTTAATGGTACCAGAAGGGACATGCAAGCTTCCAAAGGAGGGAAGCAACCAACAATCCTACCCAGCTACGACTCCTGTGAAGCACAACAATGAACAGCAATAACATGATAACCCTAGGGATGCAGTAGTGGCACACACCTTGGAGGTAACCAACAGCTCTCTAATTGGATATAAGACCCAATCAACAAGAGGAAACCATGCCCGGTACTGGAAACCTAGCCAACTACTTAGGGCTAATGAAAGCATGGTTATTGGAGGAGAATCTGCAACCACTAGTTTACTAAACCAGCATAATCCCTAACAGCAATCTATAAACATTTGACCTTATACCCACAGATAACTGTCGTCTTCACCCCTTCATCAAGGAAATTTCTCTTTGCAACTACTTTGGAGACTACTACAGAAAACCATAACCAATCAAAATGCAGAGTTGTGGAACCCAATCTCAATGGATCTAGAAAACACACCTGCAGCTAAGGCTCAGGGATTGTGGAAGACAGGCTGGAAGGACTGTAAGAGCCAGAGGATCAGGGATTAGTTTGCTGTGAGATTGTGTCTCTGAGTAATATGGGAAGCCACACCCATAAAGTCTCAACCAGCATGACTGGACAAACATGAGCTGTACAAGGATGGCACCAAGGAATATGCCCAGGGATGAGGAAGTACCTGACATCCCAAACATTCCAACCATTAAATAAGGTGGCCAGATGTCCTGGAGTCTAGCACACACCTATTTTCATTTTACAGATACCCCTAGACAATTGCCAGCCAATCAGGGTCCTGGACCCTGGAAATCCCCTCACCCCAACCTCTACTATGAGAAAAACTCTGCCCCACCTGAGCTCAGGGCTCTCTGTTCTCATCACTGAGTTGGACAGACAGAGGGACCAAGCTCGGAGCTTAAAGAAAATAAAAGCTCTTTGCTTTTACATGGTGGGGGGGTATGCAAATAGGAAGGAGAGAAGGCCTCAACCCTATACAAAGAACTGCAGGTAATGAGGAAAGCTGGGAGGGGAAAAGGTGGTCTTTCCCAGGGAAGAGAACACCAACTGGCTGTCCATGCCAAATGGCCAGCCTTGAAAATCCAAGTAGCAGTATGTGGACTGAACAGGTTATATTTAGGAGTATGCAGTATGTATAAATATAATATATATATTATATTCATGTACAACTAACAACTAGTCAAAATGAGGCCAAGACATTGAAGGTAGGAAAGGAAAGGGAGAAATGTTATAATTAAATTATAATCTCAAAAAAAAAAAAAAGAAAGAAAAAAGAAATGAAAGTAGTCATATAGTGCAGAAGGATGAAGAAAATAGTACCTAATGGTGGTGGAAAAATTGATACAGACCTTTGAGGATACTCGTCAATCTAATACTATATACCCAAAGTTCTCAAAGGGTTTTTATCTTTTAAAAACCATTTTTTGGTTTTTGTTTTGTTTTGTTTTTGTTTTTTTTGAGACAGGGTTTCTCCGTATAGTTTTGGTGCCTGTCCTGGATCTCGATCTGTAGACCAGGCTGGCCTCAAACTCAAAGAGATCTCCCTGGATCTTCCTCCCAAGTGCTGGGACTAAAGGCGTGTGCCACCACCTCCCGGCTTAAAAACCATTTTCGTTTAATGGGTGTTTTGCCTGCATGTATGTCTGTGTACCACATGTGTGCATGCTCAAGGAGGCCAGAAGAGGGTGCCAGATGCCCTGGAACTGGAGTTATCTGGTTGTGAGGGGCCATGTAGATGCTGGGAATTGAAACTGGGACCTCTGGAAGAACAGCACTGAGCCATCTCTCCAGCCCCTGTTTCCATCTTTTGAGTTCATAATCTCATATAGTTTGTCTTGGTATCCATGGAAACTGTTTCTCAACTAACCCACAGATGCAAAAATCTACTCAATTAAGTCAATTATATGACCTAACATTTATAATTCACCTACACCTGAATTTACTTCTAGACGGCCCATAATACCTATTGAACACCAATCCTCTGCCAAGAGCTCTTATCCTGTGTTATTTAGAGAATGACAAAGGGAGAGCCATGGCGTTCGTTATGGCTACAATTTTCTCCAAATATTTTCAACCTGAGGTTGGTTGAATCCATGGATATAGGATTCATGGGTACAGAGCTGACACTAACAAGACACAGACACCTTTAGAAAATTATCACCGAGCAAAGCAAATAACGAGTCTCCCTCTGTGTATAATACAAATAAGTAGGGGGAGAGCCCAAAGGATTAGCAACAGGGGCATTGTGATACCTTGGTTTTCTGTGGTAAGGTGTATTATGTATCTGCATAGAATGTACTTGTGTATTTAAAATGGCCAGTGTGAGCATCCCTCGAATACTCAGAGACTCAGAAGCAGCAAAAAATGTAACTTGATCCCAGATTCAAATTGCCCGGCAGGATGTCCACAGACATAAAACCAAGTGGGTCGTGTTTTGGAGTTCCTTGCTCCTTATGTTCAATTTCCCCATCTTCTTTCAGACTAAATCTAGTCAGGCTTTTGTCTCCAGTCTTAGTCCAAAGCTGCTCTCCAAAGTCAAAGTCACCAGTGGCCGCTTGAATAGCCAAATCCATCGGCCGATTCCCAGCTCTCTGTGTGCCTGACACCGCTGAGGGCTGTTTCCCCACATGCCGTCTTCCAGACTTCTCTTGGTTTTCCCTCCCACTTTGTGGCCACTCCTCAGTCACTGCTGATTGTCCTCCTCCCTGCCCTTTCGCAGCCCCCATGTCATTCTGCCCTCCTCTCCTTTCATGATCTTGTCCGTTTTCAAGTCTTTGCCCAATTGCCCATCTTCATCTTCTGCCTATATCCATTTTCTAGGCTGCAGGTTACTACACTAAACTGCCCACCTACCTACCCCAGGTGTGCGAAGGTACCAGAGGCTCAACATTGCCAAATAAACTCTTTTCTTCTTTCCTAAACCGACTCCACCTTGCTGTCTCTTCTGTCAGTGGATGGCAACTGTATCCTTTCTTGGCTCAGGTCCAAGGAGGGTCCTTCTGGCCTTTCTCTTTCCCACCCTGTATGTAAACAACCAGGAAGTCCGGACATTTCCTATCATCTCTGCCCTGGTTTGCAGCCCCAGCCTATTCCAAGCACTTCCCACGGGGCTCCCCACTTGCCTGCTTGCTCAGTAAGTTCTGTTCTCTTGGAGCAGTCAGACTGACCCTTGATGACGTAAGTCACCTCAAGCAGCTCAGATAACTCCTACCTCACGTGTCAGCTTTTCAGGCACTCCTGCTGCTCCACAATGCTCCCTCTCTCCCCCAGTCTTTGTGCTCTGGGCATACTCACTGCTCTGCTACCCCCCTGAACAAATGGAATGAGTGTGATCGGGCCTCAGAGCTTTTGCTATCTGTCCTCTGAAACAGTTCCTTCCAGTCTTAGATCAAGTCTTATGTGGCCAACAAGCTCGCCTTCCCTGAAGACCAGCTATATGACGGCCATCATCACTGTCCCTTCCTCACTCCCCTAGGTCTATCCCAGCATACCTCAGTCCCACAGTCTGCTCTTCCCCCCAGGGGACAGAACATTTTCTAACATCCAACATCATCTACCAATGATGTTTGTTTTCTCTCTCTCCTGCCTGAATGAAATTTCTGTAAGGGCAAAGACCTTAGTCACTTTGCACTCTTGTGTATCCCAAGCTCTCGGAACAGGCAGTCAGCAAATGTTTCTGAATGAATGCAAGCTGGATTGTGAATTATGAGCAAACTGTTTGGATATATTGAGTCTGTAATTCTTTGCTTGTTTGAGACAGGGTTTTTCTAAGTATTGCTGGCTGGCTTCAGCCTTAAGACCCCCCTGTCTCAGCTTCCCCAATGCTGGACTTACAGGCATGTAACATTATGTCTATCTCATGAATCTGTGCTGGTTTGTTTTATGCCAACTTAGCACAAATTGGAATAATCTGGGAAGAGGGAACCTCAACTGAGGACTGTTTCCATAGATTAACCTGTGGGAAAGTCTATGAGGGCATTTTCTTGATTAATGATTGATGTGGAAGGGCTCAAGCCACTATGAATGGTACCATCCCTGGCTAGGTGGTCCTAGGTTATATAAGAAATTCTCTGAAGAAGCCAGTAAAAAGTATTCCTTCATGATCTCTGCCTCAGTTCCTGCCTTGAGTTCCTTCCCTGGTTTCACTTCATGAGGGACTTGTAGGCTGTAAGCTGAAATACTTTCTGCCCTGCAAGCTGCCTTTAGTCATGGTGTTTGTTACAGCAACATAAAGCAAACTAAACAGACTTGGAGAAGAATTTTGCCCAAGAACAACACATACCAGTAAAAATGCTCCCATTCCATGGCTCTGATTGGTGAAATAAGCCGCAACAGTCACTCACCACCCTTGTATTTGTCTGATATTGCCATCTACAGATAGGGCATCTTCCATCCCACAAGACTACTTTCAAACCAAAGGGAAGCAGTAGCCTGTGAGCTGGTTAAATGACCAGGTAACATTCTTCCTGCTTGGTCCCATTTCATTAACACCCTCGCACATTCTTCCTGCTTGGTCCCATTTCATTACACCCCCCCCACACACACACACACCACTTCTGCCATTATCCCCAGGAGAATTAACTCCACCACAGCCTGCTAAACTCTCCTCCCTTCTGTTCCTCTAGCAGCTCCCAGAAGAAGCACCTTAAAATCCCACTCCTGCCATGAGATTTTAATGAGGGGGATGCTCTCAGCAATTAGAAACAGGAAAGGACTGATTAGGGCTTCAGTACATCAGCGTTTAACCCAGCATCTGATACAGCCCTCCAAGCATTAACCTCATTCCCCATACACACTCAATTAGGCATATTTACTTCTCATTATCCAGTGCGCAATCATGAGTGCTAATAAAAACCTTTGCTATCCCCAACAATGCCATTAATGCCATTAGCTGTCTCTCAGATACTCTCCTACGCTTTGTTGCCAGCAACAGTCGGCTCATTCATCCACTTCCTTATGCACTCGTGCACATACAGCCTTCTCTGCTTAGCAAGGGTTAAGTGCACACCTACTGTGTGCCTTGATGGGCAAAGGCTTGGAACTAGATAGAATTAGACACAGTAACTTCCCCAGAAGACATAGCAATAACAGGCAAAGAAAATTTAGAAAAGAAAAGGGATGGACAGAAGTACAACTCCATTCTTAGGTATCAGTTCAAATCCCAGCTCGGTCATGTTTTCTCCTTTCCCCCTTGTTGAGATGGGTCCTTGGAAAAATCACTGTGTAGCTCAGTTGGCCTCAAGTTCACAGTCTTCTTGCTCAACTCCCCTAGTACTGGGATTACAGGTGTGCACCATCATGCTATGTTTTATCTCCGAGTACTGAGTCGCCAACTGCTATTTCTAAATCTCAATGAGGTGAAGATAATCACCCTAATACCTCACAGGGTCCCAGGGGGCACTGAATAAGACACTGTCTATTGAGCATCTGCTACAGCACGTGGAGCAGAATGCATACTCAAAATGCAGGTGCACTTAGAAGTTGGTACCCTAGTGTCAGCCTTCAGAGGCTGCCAGGCACAACCCATTCTCTGTCCTCTTCCTCTGGCCTGAAAGGATAAAGAGGATCTATCTTATGGTTCTAAAGACACACTAAGATAGAAAACCCTGTCCCTCTGCATACCATCTCAGAGGACAGAGATGGTTTTGGCTAAGAGGATGCACACGCCACCTGTCCTAAACTGTGCATCTCTTGCCTTCCTCCACTTGACAGACAACACACTTCTGTGTTTCCCAACTAGTTCCTCCATCCTGGTCCCAGAAGGAGAGAGTGACAGTAGGAATATTCATCTTAGATCAGAATACTGTGGTCCCAGGAAATGACAGTGGGCTAATCTACTAAGGACACACGTGCATCTACATTGCTAGAGGCTTGATAGGGCTTCAGATACCTGAATAGGACAATGTGCATTTATTTTTTAATGGGAAGACAGTCATCCTTGAACATAAACATATGAAAAAATATGCATATAGACACATATACAAACACACGATTGGAAATATTTGAAATGACACAGAAGAAATCATCAGCAATGCTGCCTCTAAAAATCAAGGAGCTGGATGAAGTTGGATCACGAGAGAAGTTTCAGATTCTATTAAAAACCCTCCCGAACTGTTGTTTTCACATGAGCATACATTATCTATCTATATCCACACTGACATCTCTAAGTCTACATTAAACAAAACACAATCTGCCTTCAAGACTCCGCTGGGGCTCCTTCCAGATTGTGGAGGTGGGTGGGCACGAGAAGGGGAGGAGATGGGCACTAGGGTGGGGTGGGGGTCTGGGGTCTGGGGCCGGGAAGAGCCGCAAAGGACTTACTGGTGTTGTGGTCTATGAAGTAATCGCCAACCTGTGGGTCATATGCTTCTTCCCATCCTAGCGGCAACTCATCGCTAATGCAGTCAGCAAAGGTGAGTGGTTTGGTGTACCTGGCGAGGAAGACGAGAAACACATTCTGTCAGCCGGGCGGTCCCCAACACTCCTACAGTGTGCCGTGGGTTTTTCTGGACTCCCTGCTTCTCCTGACTGTTCAACAGATCCAGACATTTTGCACTACAGCATGACCTCTGCTGGGCTCTGAGTCCCCAGGAAATCGAAGACATTCTGCAGTAGCATCCATGTAAGGCTCACCACCACCCCCCTTCCAGGTCAGGTGTCTTCATCTCCAATTGACAGTTTGCACAACAATTCTCAGGCCAAGTCTTGGCTTCGTGTGACGTGGATTCCAGCCCCCCTCTGACTTTTCCACCTGCAGCTGGCTAGCCCCGCCCCACACGGGTCTTTGTCCTGGCCCTGTCTTGTATTTGTCATGCCCATTTGCCCTTCCGAAAAGCTGGCCTCCTGCAAGCTCTAGAGGAACAGACGCCCCAGCCCCAGGAGTCTGGCCAGCCAGCCATATTTATTTGCTGATTGAGTTGGTTCCCAAACGCCTGCCCCACACTGCTGGCTCTTCCCAGCCGGTCCCGGCCAAACTGATGATTTGGCAATAATAACTCCCTAAGGCCCCATCTCGCAGGGTGTGAACTGGCGGTAATCACCAAGTCTTAGTGGCTACATCAGACAGATAAACAAATTATGTGAGAGAAGCTGCAAAGGCTTGTCGAGGCTGGAAAACTGTACCATACACTATTTGTCCAGGGTTTCAGCCAGAGAACGGGAAACCGGGGAAACTAACACGTGGGGCCAGTGGTTCCCCGTGCTGCCTTTGTCTAGAATAACCATGACCTTGTAGAGGTCAGAGGACAACTTTTGGTTGTCAGTTCTAGCCCAAGACAGGGCTCTTGTGTTCTGCTACTGTGTAATCCTCCTGTCTCTGACTCCCGTCTTGCAGTAGGGGATTGCAGATTGGTGCCACTGCTGGACCCCAGAGAAAGAACTCGGGTCACTGGTGTTTTATAGCTAGCACCTTTACCCATGAAGCCATCCTTCTGGCCCTAAGACACTCATTCTAATATTCCTTTGTTTCTGTCTTTTTCCTCATTCCAATTCTGGAAGCCCAGGAGACTCTGCTTCCTACCCTTTCAACAGATTGGTAAGCTAGGGTATAATGGGACAGGAAGGGTGACAATTGACTACCTCTTCCTTAACCTGGATGATTGCTTTCTTCTTAAACCCCGGCTGCAGGCCTGTGTGTCAGGGGCTTGGTCCCTGGCTGAATGCTAGGGCAAGCGATGGAGCCCTTAGGAGGTGAGACTTAATGAGAGGTGTGCCCCAAAGGTGAGAGAGTGGGACCCCAGCCTTTTCTTCCCATCTCTTGCTTTCTGGCTACAAAGTGAGCAGTTTTGCTCTGTCGCATGCTCCCGTCAAGATCTGTTGCCTCACCGTGACAGGCTCAAGGCAAGGAAGTCGCTCAGTTATAGACCGGACCCCCTAAACTGGTGATCTATACTGAACTCTTTCTTTTGTAATCCTATCATTGCAGGTAGGGAGCTGACTAACAGCCTGAACTAAACCAGACTTAAAACTGAGGGCTGGGGATGTCTTTCTGTATACTGTGAATGTGTTGCTCTGATTGATTGATAAATAAAATGCTGATTGGCCAGTAGCCAGACAGGAAGTATATTATAGGTGTTAAGGAGAGAGGAGAATTCTGGGAAATGGAAGACTGAGTCAGGAGCTAAGCCAGCCGTCGTTGCCGCCACGAGAAGCAAGATGTAAAGTATTGGTAAGCCACAAGCCACGTGGCAACTTATAGATTAATAGAAATGGGTTAGTTTAAGTTATAAGAACTAGATAACAAGAAGCCTGCCACGGCCATATAGTTAATAAGTAATATAAGTCTCTGTGTGTTTACTTGGGGGATGCTAGTGGGAGAGATTTGTCCCCGACTGCTGGCAGGCCGGGACACAAAAAAAAACTTCAGCTACAACTGACGGGGACAAAGAGATACTGTGACACTGAAAAAGCCCCTGGCTGACAAGACAGTGATGCACTCACCTGCCTGCTTCACACTCAAGGTTTCAGAGGCTGCGAACTGTATCTACAATTGGCGTTGGTTAATAATTCACTGCTGTCTTGTGGGAGACTGTGGTTTCACGAGACTGGGGCGGGGGGGGGGGTATGTTTTTACACACAACAAACTAAGAACTATCAAATAAGGATCCAAGAAGCATTGTTATTTAGCTGAGTGAGTTGGACAAGAGCTTCATCTCCCAGAGCCTTGGAATTTTTCCTCTGTGAAGTAGAGACTAATGTAACTCTTCTGGTTGTTGGATAGGTTAAGCATGATCATGTTTGGAGCTAAAATGTGTAGTACAAAGGCTGTGTGTGTGTGTGTGTGTGTGTGTGTGTGTGTGTGTGTGTGTGTGTTACAGCACAGCAGATAAAGTGTTTGCAAGATGATCAGAGTTTAGCTCCCCAGAACCCACCAAATGCAAGGTGAGTGTGGCAGCCCACTTATAATTTCAGCTTTGGAAGGGGGAGGCAAAGGATTCCTGGAGCAAGGTGGCTAGTGAGACTATCCATGTTGGCAAGCTTTGGGTTTGATTGATGGAGTCTCTCTCAAAGAATAAGGTAGAAGAGTGCTCAAGGACAGGTCCTGATATCCATCAGTTTGGGGCCTGTGTAAGGATGTGTGCCCGCCCACACACACGTGAACACACAGAAGGGAAGACTGGGGCTAAAAGGCTATAATTGTGTCTTCTTCATTGTTTGTCTAGAGACAGGGCTCACTATGAAACCCAGACTGGCCTCAAACTCCTGGTATTTCTGCCCGCTGTGTCCCGAGTGCTAGGATTACAGGTTTACAACAGTACACCTGGTTAAAAGGCTCTAATAATCTCAAGAGAGCTAGAAAGGAAGAGGAAAAGGGAGAAGGGGGAAGGGGAGTGCGGTACTTTCATGTCATTGGCCCCTCATAGGGAGTGGCACTATTAGGAGGTGTGACTTTGTTGGAGTGGGTTTGGCCTTTAGAGGAAGGTGTCACTGTGGGGGCGGGCTTTGAGGTTTCCTATGCTCAGGATACCACTGAGTGTGTCAGTCGACTTCCTGTTCCCTGAAAGCCAAGATGTAGCCAGCACCATGTCTGTCTGCACACTGCCATGTTCCCCACGGTGATGATAAGGGACTGAACCTCTGAAACTGTAAGTGAGCCACACCAATGAAATGTTTTCTTTGTAAGAGTTGCCGTGGTCATGGTGTCTCTTCACAGCAATAGAAATCCTAACTAAGACAGGAAGGGAGAGGAGAGGAGTGAGGAGAAACTGAAAGATATGAGTTAAAATGTTGTCTTAAGGCAAGGGATATAACTCGGTAGGTAGTATACTTGCCTAGTATGCTCAAAGTCTTAAATCCGACCCCTAGCACCACATAAAACTGAGTATGGGTGCACACACCTGTAATTCCAGAAATGGAGGCAGGAGGAGCTACAGTTCAAGGTCAACCTTGGCTATTCTGAAAGTTGAAAGCTAGCCTAGGCTACACGAGACTGAATTTATTTAAAAAAAAAAAAAATCTAGTTAGGTGTGGTAGCATATGCCTTTAATGCCAGCACTCAGGAGGCAGAGGCAGAGCTCTGTAGGTCTGAGGCCAACCTGGCAACATGGTCTACATAATGAAGTCCAGGCCAGCCAGGGCTATGTAGTAATCAACTAACTTAAAACAAAATAAAACAACCAAAAAAAAAACTAAAATAAAACAACCAAAAAACTAGGTATAAGAACTTAACATAGTCTCCATTTTCTTTCTTTTTTTTTTTATTTTAAACAGAGTTTGCTGTCATGGTTGTATAGTAAGCGTAATTAAATATTGAACAGTGATTCTATCTTGGCCTACGAAGCATGCTATGAAAACCATGTTCCCTCTCCGGGTAGTAGGTGTTCTCGTTCGATTTTACAAATGAAAGCACATTCTTAACAATGCATAGTTAATACACCAGAGGCTCAGTCTCCTGAGGCCCCGGGGTTGGCTCCCAGAGCCAGAGCTTTACCAATAAAAATTAACAAGACCCAGTGGGTCTCGAAACAATCTGGAGCTGTGCTAGACGTGCAGAGGAGGTGGCTGCATGGGGAGGTGAGAAGCAGACAAGGGGTACTGGAGTTTTATGTGATGAGTGCTTTCGGTCATTGGTGTCTTGGTACCAAGCTGCTCATTAAACCTAGAAAAGCCACGGCTCCTACACGTAAGGACAGTTTAGTGTTTCTAAGTCATCAGTACAAATTCAGGCTCTCAAGGTACCGGGGATGGGAACGTGGATAGGCGAACAGGACCCAAACTTCATTAAGTTCCCAGGAACTCATGAACTCCACATACTGCTCGAGCCTTGTTTTGAGAAGGTAAAGCTCTCTGGTCATTAGCTGTAGCATCAGTGATGTGATGGACATGAGGCAAAGATACTGATCCCTGCCAGCAGTGACGGCAGGCATTTTACCCAGCATGAAGGAATGCACAGCAAGGGGCGGGGCGGAGGGGGGGGGGAGAGCACATCAGAAAGAGCAGCCAGAAGAGAAAGAAAGGCTTTGGGTTTTGTATTTGGGTTCCCCCTAGATGCAGCCATGGGGGAGCAGCCAGCCGATGCTCAGAGCGCTTCTATGGGAAACAGGGAAGTTGCTATGGGGAGGAACTATACGACTTACAGAAATCTGGACAGAAAGTTCTCTTTGGAACAAATGCCAAGAGGGAGATGAATTATTCAGTGTGCAGAGAGGTGTCATTCAGAGTCAGTATGAAGAGAAGTGTTTTAGCTTTGCAGGCACACACACACACACACACACACACACACACACACACACACACACACACACCTAGGGAGAGGCAGAGCTGTCTGTGGACCCTATTCATCCCCAGGAGCTGTGGTGCTGTCCTGACCTGCGGTGTTCACCTTGGGAAGGGGTAACTGCTTTCAGATGTGGCCAGGATCTGGAACTTCCAGCCTCGAGCCCTCCAGACCTCCATGTCCTGGGCTGCCTAAAACCCACAGTCACACAATCCAATGACCCAGCTGCTGGAGGAGCAAGAGGGAGGGAGGGCGAGGTGCCAGGCAAGAGCGAGTTCTGCCCCTTTTTAATTACAAATCTCTGAATGAGCACAAACATTCCTGAATGTTTCACAACTGGCCTTCCTGGCAAAACAGCCCGGATGTGTTGCCTTGGAGACAGGGAAGGCTCTGCCAGGTGTGCTCTATAAGGGGGACACAGGCGCACCTGTCAAGAGACGGGCAAGGAGAGCTGGAGGCACCAACAGGTCCCGCACTCTCCTCGCACAGCAAACCGTAGCTTTCCTAGAGGCTAAGGCTCTGGGGGCACATGGCCAAAGCTGCTCTGGGTATTCGGGGTGTCTTCTAGGGAGGCAGGAAGCAGGGGGAGCAGGCAACGTTTTTGCCAAGTGTAACACTGGGTTGTGATTCTCTGGGGACTAAATTCAGAATGGGTAAGTCGTCTTCCACGGTCCCTGGGCCGCCCGAGCAAGCCCAGGCTTCTTCCCTCTTCATGACCATCCGGGAGAACACTGCTCTCTCCACCGGGAATCTCTCCTTCCAAGGGCTAGCTGGAAGGGATCACAGTCTAGAGCCCCTATCCCTACCCCAATCCAAGAACAGTCTATCCTCAGCAGCAGCTCTCCTCCCCACCCAGGCACAATGGGCAGGCTGGTTTTTCCTGCCCCAGGCTGTTTCACATACATACTTTCCATAGTTTAGATGTCTAGGCTCCTGATAACACTCTCCCCCATCTGGCCGGTTTCTAAGCAGGCCCTGCCTTCATGTTTGAAAGTCTTCCTCCTCCCTCTCCTTAATTTGGTTCAGTGCTGATACCTTCACTGATTCCTCTAACAAACACAAGGATGATCCAAATAACCATCTCACAAAGCCTGCTAAGAGCGCGAAGTGCGGCTCTTGGGAGCTTTAATGAAACAGTCACAGAAGAGGACAGGACAGCGGGCACTGCCCTTCTAGAGTAGAGAGAAGACAATCCAATCATAAGTACATGTTTCAGAGATGCAAGGCATCCAGAAAAAAAAAAATCAAGGTTCTGGTATGGAGAATGAAGGGCAGCTGTGGTCACAGGAAGCCTCTGAGAAGGTGACCTTCTCGGGTGCTCAGGGGGTAGGAAGTAGCCAGGTGAGGTAGCGAGGATCTGAGGGAAAAGCAGTAGGGATAGCACACGCAGAAGGCTGTGGGTCAGGATGGTGCTGGTGCACTGGAGGAACAGAAAGGGAGGTGAGGCTGAGTGCAGCGTGCTGGAGGGCTCTGAGCTGCTGGTGGGGGCTTCGGGGCACACCCCTTTGCTCTCTGCCTGTGTGCTAAGCTTCCCCTCTCATTTCCGTGAACCCACCAAGCAGGAGGAGACCTCAGGAGCCCAGTGCCAGGGAGACAGAATGAGGAAGACTTGTTTCTGTCCTCTAGAGCACTGTGTGGCCATGGAGACAGACAAGGTTGACACGGGGAATGATCCCCGTGACATTCCGCAACAGGAGATGTGGCCAGGACACTCCCTGAGGCAGGGAACCGCGGGTAATGAAAGGATGTAGGGATACAAGAAAAAGGTAAGCCAGAAAGACGTGAGAAGCCAAGCGGATGGGGGACTGGACTGACGGTAATGGAGTGTGAACAGGGAGGGCAGAGCGCCAGGTCAAGAAAGGGAATGGACAAAGGTAGGCACTTCATGGTCTAGGAGGATCAAGGTAGATGCCACCCGCAGAGGGTCAGGAATTCAACGCTGGGCTGAACCCGAGGTTCCACCTTGCTAAAGCTGTGGTTGTGGTTAGGTAACCCGACACGTGACAAATTACAATCTTGTAATCGTGGTGTGGCTGTACAATAAGACAACCCATAGAAAGTGCTGAGCACAGGTTTGCAGGTAACAGGCACTGGTGATGTGATCCTTGGAGAGATACCTGCCTGTGCACTGTGGGAACTCTGTCACCCTGCGGCTTACATCCTTAACACCATCATTGCCCCAGCAACGTTCTCGACTCCCCGGTGATCTGCAGCAGTAGAGACAACTCACAGGCTCCAGCAACAGCCCTGGGCTCTACACCTGTCTGCATAGGCTTTGTTTCCTTGTGCATAAGAGGAGGCTGCCTAGAGCAGTGACCTCTCTGGAGAAGGCTGGGCCTAGCCTAGGAACGCTGTTAGCTGCTGTGTGTTGGCGTGTATACCCTGGTTTCCATAACACGGTATGGAAACTACGGCAGAATAACTGCTCAGGCTTCAGTAGCCGTAAGAAGCCTTGGACTGCACCCCTGTGCCTTCCTTCCTGAGGAGCGGGGACTGTGAAAAGCCCCCCACCCCCACCCCCATGGGCTAGTGAAATGGTGCAGCGGGTGCAAGCACTTGAACACAGTTCTGATGACCCGAGATGGATTCCTGGATCCCACAAGGTGGCAGGAGAGAACCAGCTCCTGGGGATTAGACTCTCACCTCTGCACACCGTGGAATCCACATGTGCCGCCCCCCCCCCAAATAGACATTAAAGCGGGCAAGCTGAGGGATGGCAGGTGTTGGGCTCTCTGTATTTGCGCTCTGAAAGAGATGACATTTGCTCTGGGAAGGCCGGCGTTCCTGTTTCTCTAAAACACCTCTCGCTCCCCCTTTCTCCTCTTCTCTGCTCTCAGAACACCTGTGTCCACATTCTTGTTTCCAGACCCCAGAGTGTCCCGCGGGCCCTGCTTTGGCTTGGCTGGTTTATCCAGGCACCTCTTGGTTCAGTCACTCCCACTCCTGGAATTCTTTTCTGAGGACAGGAAGAGGAAAAAGAACTCCGGAGGAAGAGTCCAGACTGTCCCTTCCACCATCTTTCCCTCTGACTTCATTCTGGACCTGGGAAACCAGTGACTCGCCTCCTGCCAAATCTCTTCATTCTGTCCAGCCCAGTTCCCTGAATGACATGGCGACTCCCTTCCTTCCCCGCCATGTCCGTGTTGATATGACCGTGATCCTTCCCTGCTGTCCTGCAGATCCACAGGTGCACCTGTGTGGGGGTCCCTTCTGTCTATCACCTGCCGGACCTCAGACCACAGTTGTGGCAATCAGGAGTGACAATACATAGGCACGGATGACCTGTCAGCCCAATTCCACCTGCAGGTGTGACTGTTCACTATGGTACTGGGTCTTAAAAGTGGGAGCAGTGTGCTGTGTGTGTGGGGGGGCAGGTACTCAGTCCCCCTGCTGTTCTTTAATGCATTGCTCATGTACCTTATCATACCAAGAGACACTATAGAATGTCTGCAGGACTCTGGACCCACACTCCCTGGGTTTGAATCCCCAGGCTGTTATTTTCTAGCTCTCTGACCGTGGGCAAGATGCTTAAAAGCACATCTGTAACATAAGAAAGAAAATACACTTACTGAGTCCTCACTGTGTGCCAGCAGCTGTTAACCACTTCATAGGTATTTCCTCACTTCCATAACGACCCTTCTAGGTAAGTGTCATTCAGACCTACACAGGGGTCTTCATGGGCCAAACAAGGCAGTGAATCCGACGGTATTTGAGTACACAGTGAGTGGGCAATGAACATGAGTTATTTGCTATTTATTTACCCCACTAATGTCTAAGTTAGGCCGCTCAAGGAGCCTTATTAAAGAAAGTTAGCACTAAAAAGGATATGGCAAATGAATGGCCCAGCTTTCACTGAAAATCAGGGCACACAGAAAGAAAGAAAGAAAGAAAGAAAGAAGAAAGGAAGAAAGAAAGAAAGAAAGAAGAAGGAAGAAAGAAAGAAAGAAAGAAAGAAAGAAAGAGAAAAAGAAAAAGAAAAAGAAAAAAAAAGGAGAGAGATTTGTCTAGAGCCACCCAAGGGTCCAGAGGCAGAGCTGAGATTAAAACCGGGGAACCAGCCTGGGGGGCCATACCACACTCATGACAGCAAGAGATCAAGCTGGCGCTGGGTTCAGCCTCAGCACAGTTTCCAGGAAATAGCATTAGCAGCATTCCCCAGTCACACTGACGCACACAGAGTGAGGACCTGTCGTTGGCTGGGAACCAAAAGAAAACTGTGACGCTCTGATTATTTTAGCCGGACCTCTTTGGAGAATAGCCTCCTGAAGGCCAACACCACAGCAGACTGGAGTTCCTAATATCCCTGCCCTGCTGGCCCTCAGAGAGCCTGAGCCCCGCCGAATCCGAATCCTCAGATCAGGAGTTAGGTTACACAAGTTCTGTACAGAACCACCCAGGCTCATCCTTCCTAGCTGTGTGATCTCGGCCTATTCCTTCCCCAGCTTGGAGCCTCAGTTTCCCCAAAGGTATACAGGTCAATCTAGAAAACCTGCTTCTCAGGATAAATTCGTGCCTGGAACGACTCATCAGAGCACCTGGTGTTACAGCCCCTGGCACGACATGCCATCATTTTCTTTTCTGAACAAAAGATTTAAGGACACTCGGCCCCTAGCTTTGATGTTTTTTTGGTGCCATGAACTGGGTTTTCCAAGGAACCAGCTAGCCAGATGCTTCTTAAGCGATAAGAGCAGAGACCGTAGCCCTCCATTATTCCTTGAAATATAGCCATTCCAGAATCTTATCTGATTGCTAACTCACTCTAGCCTCACTACCTGAGAAACAGATCCCCTGAGAAAACTGGTCCCTGGTGCCCTCTCTGGGACCCCATCTGCCCAGGGCCTCCCCCGTGCTGGCATGATTCAGATGGAGCCCTGGGACAGGAGTAACATCTGAGTTCGGATCCTCTGTCCTTGGGCAAACACCCACTTTTTCTGGGCAATGAGGAAGATGGAATATGACATCTCTAAGGTCCTCTTTGTGGCACTGTCTCGGTAACTCCAGCAACCGCCTCTTCCAAAGGCAGAGGGCATCGTGAGACTGAAACGGAGGAGCCTATAATTAAAACATTTTAAAGCCTGGTGTGGCATCGATGCATTCCTGTAGTTCCGGTATTTAGGAGGTTGAGGCAGGAGGATTGACACAAATTCTAGGCCAACATGGGCTGCGTAGTAAGACCCTACTTCAAAAAGGAGAACAAGGGCTGGCGAGACGGCTCAGAGGGTAAGAGTACTTGCTGGGCAAGCATGAGAACCTGCGTATCCCCAGCACACATATGAAGCTGCACAGGTCTGTAACGTCAGTGTTGAGGAAGAGGGCGAACAGGAGGGGGCTATTGCTGAGGCTTGGTGGCTGTCAGTCTAGCTGTTAAGTGGTTAGCTCCAGGTAAAGTGAGAGATGCTAGCTCAAGAGAAAAAGACAGCGAGCAATAGAGGAGGGCATCTTTTATCCCTTGTCCTTCAGGAGCCCACACCTGCATATACACATGTACCTATATGCACCCCCCCCCAAACACACAGGACATCAACATTGGACTATATATACAGTACATAAAACAAATCATGTCCTTTATGTTCACGGTGATTCTGTGAGGCAGACACCTGCTCCCTGCATGTTAGCCGACGGGAAATCAGTGAAAATACAAGCTGAAATTCATAGAGTCCATAAAGGTCTTGCTCATGGCCCTTCCAGAGCCTTCTATTCCATGCTCAGCATCTTTGGAACTGGGTATGACTAATGCTGGCATCACGCCACCACTGTCAGCCAGGCTGCATCCTCAAAGAAGCACCCACCCGTGTGAGCTCAGGTACCAAGGACACCAGCCTAGCCCCTGGTGGAATGGATGTCACAAGCTTGGGATAAGATCGCACAGGTAAGAGTGGAGTTCTTTCAACTCCTAGGAGCCACATGCTGTGGAGAGGGTGGAGGAGGCAGTGAGCAGACCTGTCTAGCAACATTCCTAACCCAGGACCTGAAAGTAGGTTAACACTACACAAGTGCCAGGAGCCACTGGAGCCCGGCAGCCAAAGCTCAAGTTCCTGTGAGGGGCCAGATCACAAGGCTATGCCAGAAACACAAAGGACAAGGTCAAAAGCACAGATATCAACATCTCAGTGACAAGATCAATGAAAGGAGGCGGCTCTGAACACGTCTTAGGAACACTGGAACTTGGTTTCATACATGTACGCCTTTGTGCTTCTCTACATATTGGTGTGTGAATTAAAACACCCCAGTTTAACCCCACATTGTGGCACATACCTGTAACCCCAGTACTTAGAAGACCATCCTCAGCTACACAGTCAGTTCAAAGCCAGCCTGGGAACATGAGACCCTACCCCCCACCTCAAATATAAATATCCAAGTTTGAAAGCTCTCTCTCTCTCTCTCTCTCTCTCTCTCTCTCTCTCTCTCTCTCTCTCTCTCTCCTCCTCCTCCTCCTCCTTCTTCTTCATCTTTTTTTTTTAACAAGTATACAAACATTGTGATTAATTAAAAAACAGTGGGACATAGCTTTATGGTTGCAATGTAAGCACTTCCTTATATAGTCTACACTGTACTGTGTATTCTGTGTGTAAATATTAAATTCCTAATAGTACTCATAAGCATCTGTCTTCGTCTTTCCTGTCGCTGTGATAAAACACCCTGACAAAAGCCACTTAAAGGAGAAAGGGCTTATTTAGCTCACAGATCCAGGTGACTGTGTAACATGGCAGCGAAATCACAGTGGTGGAAGCCGGAGGGAACTGGTCACGTGACACCCACAGTCCAGATCAGAGAGCTATGAATTAAAGCATGCTTACTAGTACTCAGCTGGCTCTCTTTTTCACTCAGTCCAGACACCAGCCAAAGAAATGGTCTTGCCTATATTCATGGAAGTCTTCTCACTTCCATGAACAGAGAGTTTAAAAAGTGGTGACTGGAGAAATAACTCAGTGGTGAAGAGCACTTATTGCTCTTCCGGAGGACCCAAGCACCCATATTAGATATCTCAAAACCACGTGTAACTTCAGCTCCAAGGAGACCCAATACCTCTGGCCTCTCAGGATACTTGGACTCATGTGCACACACCCATGCCTTACCATACAAATTCACATAACTAAAAATGATATTTTGATCAAAGGAAATTCCTCATAAAAGCACCCATACAGGACAACCTAATCTAGACAATTCCTCATGGAGACTCTCAGGAGTGTCAATATATACTGTCACGTTGACAATTAAAACTATCACAACTGGTGGTGACACACTGCAGCTCCCGATGCCACTAGGGTGAATGAAAAAGACAGAGGATCAAGGTGGGTTTTTGTTTGTTTGTTTAGTTTTAGTTTTTTCATTTGGGGGGGGGCATGCTGCAGGGGTGAGGGGATGATATGGAGGGACTGGGAGATGAGTGGGACTGGGGTGCATGATGTGAAATGCCCAAAGAATCAATAAAGAATTATATTTTTTTTTAAAAAAGAAAAAAACAAACAAAAAACTAGCCATCACAACTCCACCTTGTCAACTTGACACTCAAACCCATCATTTTAAAGCCATAACCTTCCATCCTTTGTCCCCAAAGTCTCATGTTTATCTCATAACACAACCTACAACACGACTTCAAAAGTCCCCAAATTCACTGACTGCTCTAAGGCTTCAAAAGTGCCAAGTCTCTTAACTGGGAACTATAAAATCAGAACCAAGTGACACATTTCTAACATACCATGGCACAGAATAAGCATTCCTAATCCAAAGGGGAAGCATTGGGGTATAAAATAATCCAAAGAGGAAGCATTGGGGTATAAAATAATCACACAGTTCTATTTGCTTCTTTGTTGCTATGATAAAACACTGACAAAAGCAACTTGATGAGAGACGGGTTTATTTGGCTTACACCTCCAGGTCACAATCCACCATTGATGAAAGTCAGAACAGGAACTCAAGGTAGAATCTGAAAGCAGGAGCCATGAAGGAACACTGCTTACTGGCTTGCTCACCGACTTTTGTTCAGCCAACTCTCTTATACATCGCAGACCCACCTGCCTAAGGACGGTGACACCCACAGTAGGCTGGGCCAACCCATATCAATCGTCAATCACGATAATCTTTCACAGACATGGTCACAGGCCAATCTGATCTGGGCAGTGCTTCAACTGAAGTTCCCTCTTCTTGTGTGACTTAGGTTGTGTCAAACTGACAATAAGAACTAACCAGCATACATTAAAGCAAAACCAAAATCCACCAGGGAACATCAAAGCCCGCAGCACCATGTCTGGCATCTGGAGCTTGCATTGGAATCTACTGGGCTCCAAAAGGCTTAGCCAGCCCCACTCTTGTAGCTCTGCCACTTAGAGCACACACGGCTTCTCTCATAGGCTGAAGCAAAAATTCAGTTGTCTGTAGATCCCCAAGTGTTTGCTGATCACACCATAGAGGGTAGACTGATGGGGCCAGGAAATCTACATTACCTGCCCACCCAATGTCGTCTTACTTAATTTTTAGGACCAGAGAGGTCAATGGTAACTGGTTAAAGAGGAGATCACAGAAGGATTGAAAAAGAAAATGGTTTTCCTTTCTAAAAAGCATGACTTTCCTTAATACCCGCCATCACTTTTTCCTAAAGAAGAAAATGAATAGACTGTTGCTTCCGAGGGGAAGCCTGACAGCTACATCGACATGAAACACCAAGTGTTCTGAGCTGAAGACAACTGCATTCAAGTCAGCAGTGCAACACAGGAGCAATTAAAACAGCTATTTTGGGAAGCCCTGGAAAGAGGCAGATACAGTATGAATTATTCATTCTCACTGCAAGGATGACTTTAGGGCATTGTCCTCTCTGTGGGTGCTTGCTCTTTCTTGTTCATTCAGCCGCTCAAGCACAGACAGGGAACACAATACCCTGGCCTGTGCACTCATGAGTGCACGTATACACACATATGCACACCACCTCAGGGAGGGCAGGATGCCACTCCGGATGACGAGCCACCCGGAAAAGAAACCTGTACACAGTCGCAGACCCGTTCAGCTCCGGTGCTGGGAGAGAATGCATTCCCAATGGGCCTAGGAAAAGTGAGGGGAAGAAAGAGGGAGACACATGTGTGTGTACACAATGGCTGTGGAGATCTCGAACACACATGAGAGATTATGTGGTATTCCTGATATTCCATGAGCTTCCAGTTGGCATTCATTTGGGCAGGACACAGACCAGCTGATCCCAGTGTTCCCTCTGAGAGCCCCAGAGCATGGCAGATAGCATCATGGAGCCCTTTGTGAGCCCACCTAGGGCCTGGGCATCATGGGGTACGCCTGGCAGCCTTGATGCAGGCATGGCGTCATCAGTCTCCAGCACTGCCCTTCACTAATTAATGACAGGAGTGGCATTGTGTCATTATTGCTTATCTTCACCTACGAGAGCTCAGTCCAGCCTTCCTCCCAGGAAAGGTATTCATGGTGTCATTTTGTCATGGCGCAGTCACGGAGGAACATTAAGCATCGGCTTGAATGTTTCTTTCTCCTTGGGGACTTGAAAAGTGCACTAACAATGGCTTAGGACTTTACATGTGTCGTGCTCTGAAGTTCCTGCTGCAGCCTTGCCGACACGGTTCCTTTCATAGCCCCCTGGTACAGATGGCACCTTCCTGAAGCCGTGTTAGATTGATTGAGGCCACTTGGCTATTCAGAGACGGACTGCAGATTTGAATTTGGGTCTTTACTGCTGCTCAGAAAATGAATGGAACAGCTGACTCAATAAAACTGGGCGACCAGAAGGAGAGGATCTGTAAAATACCATGCAACTAGGAATCATTCCTAGAAGGAGCCTCCCTTTGTAACGTCTGAAAAGAAGGAAAAATTAAGGGGTTATTTTTGCAGAGAAGTTAGCTGGCTGAGGGAGACTAGAAAGGGGGAAAAGTACATTGGGTAACCAGGAGACGCCCATTCTCAAAAACCAACCCAGCAGCAGCAGTCACTATTGGTGACCGGTAGAACAAAAGTCAGAGAAGGATCTAGAAGGGATGGGTTCTATAGGACTTCACTGGTATTGAAGATGGATGCATCAGTGACTTGCCATCGTTCAGCAGCTAGCTACTGAAGATGTGGCTCAGGGATAGAGCCCTTGCCTAGCATGCATGAGGCTCCGGGTTCAATTCTCAGTTATACATCTCTCTCTCTCTCCCCACTTAGGTGGAAAGATTTATACACAAAAAAGTTCAACATAGCATTACTTATCATAGGAAGAGGGTCTGAGGATGCTGCTCAGTGGTAGAGAACTACTTGGCATGTGTGAGTCCCAAGGCTGAATCCCAGCTGCACTCCTGCCAATCCCCCCCCCACCCCAAAGCCTTATCTTTTTTATTATGGGGAGATGATGAAACCAGCTTCAGTATTTAGAGGGAATGTAGAGTTGATAATGGTTGTTGATATTTGCCTCTTTGGAATAAGGTATTCTGGATGGCACAGGAAAACCTTACAATACAGAATTTTACAAGAAACTTTAAAAAAGAGGAGACAAATTATATATAGCACTATCAGACTTTACTGCAAGAAAAATAACTATAAGGAAAAATGCCCTAAATGCTGTCTGTTTATAAGGAAAAATGTCAAAATGCTGATTATATTTGCCTTTCAGTGAGCAGGAATATGAGTTAGGGTGTGTGTGTGTGTGTGTGTGTGTGTGTGTGTGTGTGTGTGTGTGTGTGTATAACCAGAAATATGACAAATAAACTTGAAGAGGTTGAAAATATTTTTTCTACCCAATTTTAGTCCTGCTATTCAGAACCTCTCACTGTCATCACTTCATAAAAAAGTTCATTCCAGGGGCTGGAGAGATGGCTCAGGGGTTAAGAGCACTCTAGTGAAGACCTGAGTTTGGTTCCTGTCACCCACACCGGCAGCTCAGCCACCTGAAACTATAATTCTAGAGTATGTGATGTCCTCTGTTGTCCCCCTACAAATACCTTCATATACGTGGTACACATGAACACATGAACACACACACACACACACATAGCCGTAAATAAACAAAAATTTAAAATACACTGTTTTGAACATAAAAACAGGTTATAATTCAAAAGTCCAGAGTTATTTGAAACTGGAAAATATTTTCTCTGTAGAAAATAGTATAAATGATAACATTTCCCAATAAGCCCCTTTAAGCCAAATAATAGCTGAATTATACATATAAATATTGATTAGATTCTGGGATACAGAAGAGACCTATCTTCATCTGTTCAGAGAGCTATGTTTTACTTAAGTTTTGTAAGTGAGATTCCTATTCATCTTCCCCTTCACTGTTTGATTTATGGCAGACATTTTTTCTACAGGCTAATCCATAATCTAAAAATAATTTTAGCCTCCCCTCCTAGAAGTATAGCCAGCATATTCTTTCATCAGCTTGATACAGTACAAATTCTTATCCTAATAGTGAAATGTTTCACTAAAGCTTGCCCAGTGATTGAGCAAAACCAAAACTTATATAAACCACAGTCATCCTAGGGTTCACCCTGCTAGGTAGCCTCCCTAGATCTGTGGGTTGCAGTCTTATTGTCCTTTGCTTTAATAAATTTTAAAAATTCCAAAAATTTCAAAATGAATTTATTTTCACAACAAGCCACCCATAATCGAGAGGTTGGAAATAACCCAAAATCTGAAGCTAATTGTTTTCTTTTTTCCACCACAACAGGGGCTTGCTGTCATAGCCCAGGCGATTATCCATGGAGCTCTCTATTGTCTTACCTCAGTCTCCCCGGTGCTGACATTACAGGTGTGCGCCACCGTACCTGGCTGAAACTTCTTGACCATGAACATGACACCAAACATTGGAAATCTACCCCTGACCCCTGGCAGGTCGGGGATAGAAGGAATTATACTAAAAATACCAGTTGAGGTTATGCTCTACCTGCACATGTAAAGTGCACGGATAACAAATGAATTTTATATTTAGGCTTGTTCTAAATATAAAATCCCTGTTCCTAAGGCTGCTCATTAATGGGTACATAAATATTTATAAATTCACAAAAATCTCAAAATTGAAATGCTCCTGGTATCAAACATTTTAGGGAAGCACTACTCAACTTAGGTAAGTATAAACAGCACTACTGTGATGGCTTGAATTAAAAACTATTCCCTATAGGCTCAGGTATTTGAACTCTTGGTCCTCAGCTGGTGCTGCTGTCTGGGAGCTTTGCTGGAGGAGAAACACCACTGAGGGCTGGGCTTTGCAGGTTTACGGCCTGGCTCCACTTCCAGTTCTGCTCTCTGCTTCCTGTTTGCGGCTGAGATGTGATCGCTCAGCTTCCTGCTCCAGATGCCTCTTACGGTGCCTCCCCTGCCTTACGGATCCTTTCCCTCTGGAACCATAATCCAAAATAAACTTTTCCTTCCATTAATTGCTTTTGTTCCTGGTGTTTTATTACAGCAACAAACAGGAACTAATTCAACCACCATGAAAATAAACTTTAAAGAAACACATCATGAACTGTACTTATTTGGCCCTACTGAGAAGTAGGCTGCCAGGCAGTGTGAACCCTGGTGTAGACTCCTGCTCTCCGACCCTGCGGCCTGCAGACCCCAACAGACACTAGCCTGAGAAGCTGCCTAGGGGCTGATGAGAGCGAAACCTGGAAATCACTTCTGCATACTTCTTTCTTGGGCGCCTGTGTGTAAAGAGCATAGAAAATAGACAAACCAATAGCGATGTCCCCAGATCACAAACGCTTTGGCTCCTCAGGGAGAGTGCTGGGGGTGGGTAGGTAACACAATGGGGGCGGCCTGGATGACCCTGAGTGTCAAACAAACAGATGACAAAGATCTGGTTGGCTTGTCACAAAAATCACTGGTGAAGCCATGGCTAGGAATACGTGATATTAGGTACACTTGTACCCACTCCCATGAACCACTCAGCCCTCCGAATCATGGTGACTCCGGGAGCCACTCAGTACCAGTTCAAACATCCTGATTTGTCTTTGCTGTTCTTTCTGCCCAGAACGTCTCTCCCCTGGACACCCATTTACCTGGGCTTGGAAAGTGATTTTTTTTTTTTTTTTGGATGTTTGTTTTCTTGATGCTTAATTTTTTCCTTCTTCTTTTATTCTTTTCTCATACATTACATTCTGACCGAGGTCTCCCCTCCCTCCACTCTTCTTGGTCCTCCCCCCACCTTCCCTCTCACCCAGATCTATTCTTCTTAAAAAAAAAAAAAAAAAAAAAAAGCAGGCCTCCCAGGAATATCAACCAAATACAGTATAACAAGTTACAATAGCAAAACTCCTCTCCATATCAAGGCTGGATGAGACAACCCAGTAGGAGGAAAAGGGTCCCAAGAGCAGGCAACAGAGTCAGAGACAGCCCCCATTCCCACTGTGAGGAGTCCCACAAGAGGACCCAGCTATACAACCATAACATAGACGCATAACACATACAGGGTCTGTGATGGTTGCTTTATCAGAGAGGTGTCATTCAACAGCTGATGGGAGCCGATGCAGAGACCCACAGCCAAACACTAGGCGGAGCTTGGGGAACCTCAAGGAAGAGGGTGGAGGAAGGGTTGCAGGAATCAGAGAGTCGGAGGACACCAGGAGAACACAGCCCCCCAGAATCAACTATGCAGGGCTCAGAGGGGCTCACAGAGACCAGAGGAAAGTGATCTCTTTACAACACATTCGCTTTCACTCTTTGCCCATTTGTTGTGAACTCCAGGAGTCCCATGAGGGCCTGAGAAGATTCTTCCTAACTGACACAACCTCAGTATCCGATTTGAGTGAGTGTCCAAGGAGGGAATAAACGAACTCTTAAAGAAAGTAAGAAGCATCTCATCGGAACTCCCAGCAGTGTTCCCGGGCAGCTCTGCTTGTCCTAACAAAGGGAAGTCTGTGATTTAAGAAACACCATGAGGCTCTGAGTGTTTCTGCCTTCCACCATAATTCGATTCTCAAATAACCATCATGGCAACAACACTGTGACCCTCATTATTATTCCTGCATCTGGGGGACAGCCAAGGGACATCCAGGGACTCTCCTACAGGACAAGGCTTCTGGGTCCCTGTTTTGTGCCAAGGTTGGATGTGGGCCACTTGAACCCTGGCTCCACTGCTCAGTCCTCCCCCCACCCCCCCAACTATCCCAAAGGGCCTCTCCCTCATTCCCAGCTGGTAACTAGAGAAGTGTGACTCCAGCCAATTCTCCTTCCCCTGGGAGTGGCTAGCCCCTGGGGAGCTTACAGAGCTTCTGTCTGTCCTCCTGCTTCATTTTCATCAGTGGGATCATCCTCACGCAGAAACAAACCTGTCCTAGCACCTGCTTCTGTAGCCCTTGGACGGCTCTGCTCAAGAGTCTGGAGGGAAGGGGGATGTGGAAGGTGGAAAGGATTCTGTAGACTGAATCCAGGTGTCCATTACATTGGAATCAAGGCTGATTCTATTACCACGTGCCATCCTTGGGTCAGAGCAGGGTGTCTGGGGCAGGGAGCCCATGCAGCCTGGCTGACTTGGGTGACCCTCACCTGACACTGATGTGCCTGGCTCCTCTCCTGGGCACCCATGACACACAGGAGCCCAGAGGCCCAGGGAACACATACTCATTTTGGAACCACAGGGCCCTACTTCCCCAGTTTGGGCCAGACGCTTTGCCTACCCAGCATGTCCCTGCAAAGAACAGGGCTCAAGCAATGTGCAGTACTTTCTCTCCAGGAGGTCTCTGATAAAGATGCTCTCAGGCCTAAGGTGGAACGCACATGCAAGGTTTCATGGTGGAAAACAAGAAATTTGGATATAGAACCAGTGTAGGAGTCCACATCTTCCTCTGCTCCTGTTTCTTCGGCTCTGTCCACCCCCCCCCACCTCACCCCTCCATCCTACAGGGATGGGGGAACAATCCTGTGCTCCCTCTTCTAGATCTCACCTGGACTGTCACCCAATGGATTCTCAAAAGCGCCCTAGATGGTCCCCACAGGTTCTTACCCCCAAGGGCAGCTTTGACTTCTGTCTCCCCAGCTCTCTCTCCCCCACACTCTCCGAAGGCTTCTCCTCACATCCCTCCCTTGCTGGTGACCTTTCCAGATCTTCCGTTCTCTCCATCTGGTCCATTCTCCCTACCCTCTCCATCACGAAGACAAACACGTAACTACTCCACCTTGTCATTATCTCGCGTTCCCCCTTCAATGTCTTCCCGCCCAGACTAGACGAAACTCCGACTCCTTGCTGGAACCTGTGCAGTCTGCCTGCCCAAGCCTTTGCTCACCCCTGGTGCAGGGCCTTCACTTCTCAGACCGCAGTAAGCACATTCCTAACTCCCAGCTTTTGCTCACACAGGTCTCCGTGCCCTGGGTGCTGCTGTGGCCTGTCCACATATTCATCTACCTTTTTGAAGACCATCTCCTTCTGTCCTTTAGCTCACAGCTCAACCGTCTCTTCCTAAAGGGCTTTTGTAGGCAGCCCTAAGTGGGCCTCCCCTTTCCTTTGTCCGTCTGTCTGTCGTGTTGTTTATTGCTACACTGACTATCTTTCCATTAGAGCCACACCTATGTTTCACCACAGCCTTAGTGTGGTCCAGCCTAAGTCCTGGCACGAAGCTCATGCCCACTAACAGGGACGGAGTGGCGGGACAACAGAAGACATGTGTGCACCCCTCTCCGAGATGGACGTCTTAGACGTCAGGCTTTGCTTTCTCTTTTTTCTTCTCAAGTACCCGAGCCTCACACTTGTGGAGCTAGTGATTCATTCAGGGTTCCGGGGAGATGAAGGACACAGCTTCACTCCTGGGCCTGCTACGGACGAGAGAACGGTTCTCTCTCGAAGCCCACTGCTTCCCATGTTCCCCAGCAATGGAAAACACTGAAGAATGGGCCCTAAACACCTGCCTCATGCACAGGATGTCAGGCTCTCTCGATTAGGGGGACAGGAGGCAGTCCATGGGGCAGGGCTGGAGTCTAGAGGCACAGCCCTGCAGCAGCCTAGCCCAGGAGCAGGGCTGTGGGCTGCTGCCGTTTGCTCAGGAGCATCTTGTCTCTTTACTGAGGAACCTTCGCTTGCAAAGGGCAAAAATTACCTCAGGGCACAAGGTCTCTCAGAAAAAGTGTGTGCAAATGTGTGTGTGTGTGTGTGCGTGTGCGTGTGCGTGTGTGCGCGCGCGTGCACATGAGTGCATGCGTATGTGGTCTGGGAGGTCAAGGATAAGTCAGAAGCACCAGTATTAGAAGTATGTCCTGGGCCCCTGGATGGGGTCTCAGAGCCATGGAGGCTGCCAATGGAAGGAACACAGGCTGCAGAACACAGAGGTCTGGCTTCAGATTTCCGTTCACTCGGCTGCTTGTGAGGTGGTGACCTCACTTGATTAGTTAGCCGGTGACAGTCAGGGTTCCTCCTGTCTGGCCTTACCATGTGTTACTACTGTACACACTAACTCAAGCAACCCACCAGCAACCCTGTGAGAAGACACTAGTCTACATGACTGATTACTCTCACATGGTAGATACCCAGGGCACTCCAGCTGGAACAGGGCAGAGCTGGTGTGTGACTGTCAGGCGGCTTCTGAAGCACTGTGGGTCACCTAGTCAAACAGGAATCCATGACATAAATACTTTGCAGGGTCTGGAGAGATGGCTCAGTGCTTACGAGCACTGGCCACTCTTTGAGAGGACCCGGGTTCAATTCCCAGCACCCACAGGGCAGCACAGAGTGTGGGAACTCGGCAGGGTGTGTCAAGGGGGAGGCCATGTCACCGTGCACACAAATGTGATAGCTGGGCACACTTACCAAACAGCACTAGTAAGATTCACGTGTACATAGGAGAGGCAGAGTGGCCGGTGGGACTGGGACAGAAACGATGCAGATGCCCTGCATGATGGGGCGCAGAAAAGCAGAGCACTGCTGAAAAGCTGAGAAAAGAGACCTCTTTCTGCACTTTCCTTGAATCCTACAAGACTAACTACATCAACAAAGGAAGTGGACCAATACAGCAGCAGGCAGAGAGAAGAGAAAGAGAGACGGGGGTGGTCTGGGTGATAGGAACAGAGCCCTGGCTGTACAGGGACATCTCCTAGGCTTGTCCAGTGTGTGAACCAATGCATTCCTCTAGCATTTAATATCCACCTCGGCTGAGGCTCCTGTATGAGATTTCAGAGGAATGAGCCGGGCCTGGGTGGTGAATCAGGTGGATTAAAGCATGAATAAGAGCTGGCATCTGGGGGGGCCAGGAAGGTACTGCTGTGTGGATCACCATCTTGTCTGCCGGACAAAAGACTCCTTTGAGGAAACAAAGGGCTCCCAAGGAGGCTGCTGATGGTCACAGACTTGGGGCTGAGGGTCCAGACTAACTCTTGCAAAAGCAGTAGTAAAGTCCGCCTCCAGCCTTGCTCTCCCTCCTTCCTGAAGACACGGCATGAAATGGGCAGGCGAAATGACTCAGTGGATGAAGTGTCTGTCACATGAGCATGACAACCTGAGTTCAGATCCCCGGTCCATGTGAAGCTGGGCATGGGCATGAGATTCCCAGAAGCTTGCCTGGTCTAAGCAACCATAAACTTAGATATCCGGTCTCAAACAAGGGAGAAGGTGGGTATTGAAACCTGAGGTTGTCCACTGACCTGTGCGCGCGCGCGCACACACACACACACACACACACCACACACACACACACACACACACGGGGGGGGGGGCACTGGGGGAGATTGAGACTGAGATTTAAATAAAAAGAGCTGAGCCAGGGTCCTGATAAGGAAGACAGTGGCAGTCCTACTATGTGCTAAGGAGCAGACTGGGTAGAAGTCTCAGCCTGGTACCCTCTTCCACAGTGTGTCCTTGGACAGTCCTTGCCAGGTGCTAGGAAATAGGGGGTGTCACTAAAGCCCTTGTGCAGGGTTGAGCTTAAGGAGAGGACGAGGCTGTGTGGCCAGCTGCTGGGACACAGTTGGGAGAACCTAGTACTGACCAGGCTTTTAGAAAGAAGTGTCAATCATACCACTGTGGACGACTCCAGCATGAACAGCTCTAGAACCTTGGGCACATCCGTCAATCTGCTTTGCTTCGTTTTCGACTATGTTAATGAGGATGCCAAGAGAGCGACAGAGAAGCTTCCAGGATGGTGTGCAACACCAGGTGGTACAGCTGGAAAGCGAGGCACTCCAGATAGATCAGCAGGGCATTTCCACATCACTCAGCGATTTCATCCCCAGGAGAGAAAACCCCTTCTTCACATTTCTCCCAAGCAAAGAGTCCAGACCACAGTTTTTGGGGCTTAATACCTTCAGTCCCACCCCAACCAAATTCCTGCTAGGCCACATTCAGGAAGAGCTTTCCTGGGTTGATCATTTTCTTCTTTGTGTTTCTCCAGCGGACCCTGACCAGACAACGACACTCCGATCCTCCTCATCCCCAGCCCTCCGGATGGAGCCTTTGTACTTCCTCCTTGGAGAAGTCCTTGTTTGTGATGGCCATCACCCCCGGCTGGCAAGATGTGTAGGTCTCCTCTGGCCTGTTGAAGTGGCATAATGGCAGGGCTGTGTTTGCAGCCAAGCTCCCGCCCCACCCCGGAACTTCTTGAGAGGTGTGCTTCAGTGAAAGGGACAATGATGTGTGGCCCTTCCCTCTGCCAGCAGCAGCAGTCCCCATCCGGCTGTGGATTAAAGGAGCCTGGGTAACTGCCCAGGCGGAAAAAAGCCTGCAAACATCCTGGGTAGTACCCCTCACTGGTGGGAGGGCAGGAGAGGGGGTTAGGGTGATGGCCTTGGTCTATGAGCTTCTGCTACCCAATCTTATACCCATGTACGTACACACACACACACACACACACACACACGCACATCTCATGTCCCAAGCACAGATGCCAGGGCTGCCACTTGCCAGCTGTGTTCCATGTGAACAGCACTGTCCTGTGAGCTAAGAGTGAGCCCTGTGAGCAAACCTCACCTCCATATGCCCTTCCCTCTGTCTGTGTTCCTAGCACTTCCCAATGCCTTGCAGGCGTTCCCTGGGGATGACGACCACGACAAAGGCAGGGATCAAGACTGGACCACTGCCGGGTCCCCACTGGCCAGGGGCCAGAGTTATTCTGGACCTGTAAGAAGGATAACAAGTCCACACAGTGTGTTGGTACATGCCTGTAATCCCAGCGCTGGGAGGTTGAAATTGGATGACCTAGCCAATGCCAGGCCAGTCCGATCTACAGGGTGAGGCTCTGTTTCGGACAATGAGAAACACATAGAACAAAAATCACCAGACATCCCCGGGCTGGTAATGCACCAGCCCTGACACCAAACGCTGCAGAGGGAAGAGGATGCACACTGGGCATGAGCTGACAGAGTGGCAAAGGGGGGCAGCAGCGCTACTGCGGTGGGAGACCCAAGGGAATGAGCAAACCTTCTCACTCTCGCGAGCATATCAGAGTGTGAGAGGATGCTGGGACGGCCAGGCTCCATCTTCCAGTGTGGCTGAGTGGGGTGTGGGAGGCACTGGTGTATGGACCTCTCCTAGTCTGCTGGGTAAACTGAGCAGCCCCAGGAGCTCTGTATTACCGTACACATTTCCACAACTAAATACTCTGACCAAAGCAACAATGGAGAAAGGTTTTACTTTGGTTTACATCTGGATAGGGAGGTTGCTTGGGATAGTGATAGGGAGACGTGATGGCAGGAGAGGAAGCCTGGTCACACCGCATTCATGGGCAGGAAGTTAGTGTTCAACTTGCTTTTACCTTTTATTTAGTCCAGGACTCCAGACCATCCTCAATGAACCCAGTCTCAATAGGTCATCACAGGCACAGCCAGAGGCTTGTATCCTGGGTGATCCTAAATTCTATCAAGCTGATATTAACTATCACAAAAGCTCCCCCCCCTTCTGGGGTTGGCCCCGAGGGCCGGTGACCTTACTCAATGAAGTCAAGACCTCTGCCTGTCTAGAAGAGCACAGCTGCAGAACACCCATGGCAATGTAGCTGACCTGGACAGACCCTGACCTTGGCCTCCAGGGAGGATCTGGTGGAGCTCAGTGGGTAGGGTTTGGCCAATGCCTGGAGGTGGTTTCCAAGGACCACACCCCCACTCCCCCATCCCAGGGGAAGGAGGAAGAGTCCAGACTGTATGCAAATCCAGGTTCAAAGACTTAGATTAACTTTCTGGGCACAAGGGGAACCACGACTGTCAAAGGAGGACCCGTACGTACCCTTCCGCTTTACTCAGCCCCGCTCCTCCTGACCTGCCTGGTCCCTGAGACTCAACGTATCTTTAGACTGACTGCCTGGTGCTCCTGCGTCCAAGAGGAAGAACCTTAGGAGACTGGATGAAACACAGGACCTGGCCCTAGCCAGGGGGCGCACCTCAAGTACATAGAACCAAATGTCTGTGTCACGATACAAAGGCACAGGTGGCAAGTCACTTCCAAGCTGCCACCCATGTATGAAACAGTCTCACTGGGGCAGCATACCAAATCTGCGCCCTGGGAGGTCACTAGTTTTTACTTTTTAACTAATGCTAATTCTTTGGACAGATTCTCCACAGTGGCTCGCTGGAATTCCTCAGCTTGGAGCCAAACAGGAGGTATTCAGACACAACAGGCATTCTCCATGTGTTTGGTCTCCAGGTAAGCATTTCAGGGGTGCCTACTAAGTGCAGAGTGTGTGCAAGGATCTTGTTACCGCGTTTTTCTCCCTGCAAAACTCAGATTCTTAGCTCAACCCATCTGAAAGCGCCTGCCCCTCCCACACCCTGCTCCTTTGTCCTTTTCATCTCAGACACAGGGTCCTAATACAGGAACAGTGGCTGCAGGTGGCAGGACAGCCAGGACTGTGGCATCCCCTGCAGACGAGCTCATCATCCATCTGGTGTCAGGAGACAGGGCTATCATTTCTCCCTGTACACCTGCTGCTGGGAAGACAGGGCCTCTCGACACACGATACTCTAGTCGTGGCTGTAGTACGGTCTTCAGTTCCCACTACCTGCTACAGATCTTGGTCTGTACAGTGCTACAGAACTCCTTAACCGCAGCATCACAGAAAAACTGGGCCACACATAATTTTTTTTTAATTAGGAATAATCATATTTAGCCTTTGTGCGAAGTGTCCATGCAGACCAGGTGCAATTTTTTACAACTACTTCATAGACCCTTCATGGAAACTCCCTGCATTAGTGAACACTATTCCCTTTATATGGGTGGTTAATTGAGGCTATCTTATCAAGAGCTACTGATAATATAGAAATAGAAGCTTAGGTTCAAATCCAGGCTCCTTTCATCATGAGAAACTCGGAAACTGGATATTTGTTTTGTTTTGTTTTTGTTTTGATCCCCGTACTTTGAAGAATACTTGGTAAACCGGGAGTCATCAAAATATGAAAGCTTGACCATAAACTATGAGCTTATGAAGCCAATGCCTGCTCAAGCATCATTCCCCACCTGACACCAGTGTAAACACAATGTCCATCACGGGTACTCAAAGAGCTACGGCTTCATAAAGTTGCTGAAGGTGACATTGAAGAACTACTCAAATCACATCCGAGGAGAGACTCCGTTAACAGTTAAGGAGATGAAGCCACCACGCTGAGATAACAGGTCCTTGCGAATGGAAGGCTTTCAGTAGTGACATTAAAGGGTTAAAAGAGGCGACCATGAAAACTGAGCGGTCTCTTCTAATATTTTGCAAAAGAAAAGGGCCTTCCCTATGAGCAATTGAAAAGTCAAATGAGGAGGGCTGTCAGGTTTTGTCTTGTGCTCTTGTGGCAGTAAATAAACGCTGCCTTGGTCCATACTAAGAGTCGTGGGGTAGCTGAATATTCTAGTACGGCAGCTCAGTTGTGTTAACTATAGTCATGTGCCATGCAACAACACTACAGCCAATGAAGGACTGAACCCACGGATGATCAGAGGGCAGAAGCATTCCTACCCAGGTGGCCTTGCAGCCCTCATACACAGCAGTAACACACTCCTCAGCTGTCTCTGGGGTACAATATTTGGTCATGGCAACGATTACTAGTTGATGAAGTGAATACACTGCAGTACTGGTATTTTAGAGCATATCTATTCTACTTATTGAATAAGAAAGTTGCCTGTAAAACCGTAGGCCATGTCACAAAGGCAGCAGCCTCACCTCACTGTATACCGTGTCTCTTCGACACAAGAGGCCACGCCAATGACTGCTGCCTTGGATTATCCAGGCATGAGGGCATACTGTGACATGCACGCAATGATGATAATGGCTTATGACACATTTTTTCATAAAGTATCCCACCATGAGGGGTACACTTGCTATGTCACCCTGACCCATAGGCCAATTCTGCAGGACAAAAGTCACCCTCACAATTTATAGACGAGAAAACAGGTTCGGATAAAAGTAGCCTGTCCAGGCCTCTCAACCCACCACTGATAGCTTTAGGGGTAGAACCTGGACTTTTCCCCCTACCGACAGTTCTTCCTTTGGGATTTTATTTGACACATAGTAATTATACAAACTCATTGGGTACCATGTGACATCAATGCATGTATAACACATAGTGTAATATAAATAACATAATAAGAACAGAGTGACTGGCATCCTCTTGCTTCATGAACTGTCCCTTTGTTGAACTCAGACTTTGTTGTTTGTGTTAGAAACAAGGTCTTGGTATAAAGCCAGGCTGGCCTTGAACTCAAGACTTTTCTACCTCAGCCTCTGGCATGCTGGCATTATTGACATGCTTCTACCAAACTCAGCTTCGATCCAGTTTTAGCCAACCATTCCTCCCCTTGGGGTACACACCTCTCTCAAGCTTAGGGAAGACAACTCAAAAGTTTTGCAGACTAGTGTATTTTCAGACCAATGTGTTCTTTTTAAAAACTAGATGCAAAGCTACCTTAAGACATTTAACACATTTCCTTTCCTGTCGCAGAAAAGGTCCAAGAGAGAGACAATGAGGACGTTGCCACCACTGCCCTATTGAGGCCACTCTAGGTGGAAAGTAAGTCTAGGAAGCGCTCTGTTTAAACCATCAGCAGGACAGGCCCCACGAGCTGCTCTTCGCTGTGTGTGTAAGAGCCAGGAGTTAGTTACAGGGGGGTGGGGGGACCAGACCAAGCAGGGTTCTTTAATGCCTAGCTGGGCAAGGAAGCAGAGCATGAACTATTAAGAAATTCCATCCATGAACAACTGGGTGGGGGGAAAGCTCCTAAGAGGACTAAGTCCCTGAGAACCAGGAAGTAATGCCCGCGGAAGCAAGCATTCAGCCCTGCAGGTGTAAGTCAGCAGCAATTCCTCTACAGTCTATGCTGCCGCCGGCAAGCAGTGCAGGGTGGTGGAGGAAAGATATTCTAGAGTCAGGCAGCCCTGAGCTCTGTGACTCTGGAAAGTTACCCCTCTCTGTGACAATGGTATTCCTCTTCTGTAAAATGGGTGATGACTGTGCTTGCTATGAAAGTCTATAAGAAAACGGGGGCACAGCACAGAGCCTGCTTCGTGGTTAACACTGTCATGAATCTCCCAGTGCAGGCACGTGGTGACATCCAATCAAGATGAAGTCCCTCATTCAACTCCTGAATCAAGGGACCTCGTAACTTTCAAAAAAAAAAAAAAAAATGACTATTGTATATGCCATTAAGAAAGGGAAGGAAAGCTCGGTAAGCTCTGGGGTGGGCTGGGGGGGGGGGGTTAAACCCGTACAATGGAAATAAATGCAGACCCCTGGGATCTTAGGGCTGGGGTGGTATTTCCAGGGTAAGAACCCTAAGCTTTCGGGAGCCTAAGTGTTCTGGGAAGGCAATCACAAAGAGAACTCACTTAGCCCTAGAACAGAAACACACCTCGATCGCTGCTGGTACTGACGTCAGCACCGGCAGTGGACATGTGATCAAGTCCCAGTGCCCCGAGGGTGAAAATGCCTAGAGGCCCGACCCCGGGCCCTCAGCCATGTCCAGAATGAGCCCTCAGCACTTTCCTACTCTCGATTTTCACTCAAGAATCTGTGAAGGGGGGACGGAGAGATGGCTCAGTGGCTTAGAGGGCTTTTATCTTGCAGAAGACCTAGGTTCGATTCCCAGGACACACAGGATGGCTCATAATCATCTGCAGCTCCAGTTCTGGGGGACTGGTGGCCTCTTCTGACTCCCAAGGGTATCAGGAACACATGTGGTACAAATTCACACATGCAGGCAGACATTTATACACATAACATAAAAATAAATAAATTTGAAAAGAAAGAATGAATTCGGGATGGTTTCCTTATCTGGGCCTCTGGGGTTCTTCCTCCTTTACCCTTTGGGAATTCTCTCTCCCCATGAACCTCATCTGTCATGTAGTGTGTTCCATCTAGTCACTGTGTCCCTGTCCACCTTGATGTGTCTGCGTGTGTCTTCTGAAAGCATTTAACCCACTCCGAATTGGTCCATTTTGCCTTTCATGATCCAAGGATTTACTCTGCTTGACTTTTGCTGGTGTGTATTCCAACCAACATCCCCACTTAAGGCTCCCGGGGACACTTCCCCGAGTGAACTCCTAGACAGGGCTTGTGCTCCATAATTCCTTTATTCACCCACAGCATGCAACACACAACCTGGATCTGGCCAAACTCCTGCACAGCTGCTTGGGTCCTGCTCTCTGCCCAGTGGCTGGATCTTCTCTTAGCCTTCCTGTTTGGCTCCATCAGCTTCTAGAGTTTCCACTGACCCAGGGCTGTGTGTCTGCCCTCCACCTTCCTTTGCTGCAAGCAACTCAGAATCAAAGCTGCTAGCTGCTCAGGAGCTGGGGAGAACCTTCCCTGTACCCGGAGGCCATTCTAGAAGTCCCAGCATCGCTCCCATCCTCCGGCACTGGGGCTGCCGGCCAGAGGTGATAGCTTACTGTCTGTTGGAGTGCTCTAAGCCATTATTCTACACCATGGCACCTCACTCGTTGGTATGTGACAGGCTGTGCCCTGGCCCTGGAGCTGACTGGGAGCAAGAGCAGCATGGTTTTAAGCCTTAGGGTCTAAGGGGACAAGTGATCACAGTATCTCTGTGCCTGCTGCAGACCTGCTCAGGGAATGAGGGTGAGTTTTATGGCTGATGGCAAGGACTTCCTCCAACTGACCTTCAATAGGCCACCAAGTCTTCTGCATGTCCCAGAAGGGGATCAGGAAGGACTGTTTGCCCAAACAGCAGGCAGTTTTCATCTGTGACTGAAACATTTACCTTTTTCCCAAATCCATTTTTTTTTAAACCAGCAAAAGACACCCACAATTCCTCTGAAGTGGAGCAGATCTTCTTCACCATTTGAAAGGCCAAGTGCCCAGAGGGCAGGAGATGAAAAGCGCCAGCCTGGTTCTGATCTGAAGCGTGCCAGCCTTTTGATGTTAAAGATGAGAAGAGGGATCAAAACCCGTGTTTTTCTGACAGAAAGTGGCAATGCCCGACAGTCAGATATGTTCCTGCCTGGAGCCTGAGCTGGAGAGACTTTTCTCAGTCAGCCTGTGCCTGAGATAGGGACTAAGTAAGTGCTTGGCTTCTCAGAGGACCTACGCCATTCAGCCAGTCTCCCAAGGGCTTTGAGCCCCCCTGAGGAGGCTGTTTCCCTTCCCTTCATCTCTGTCTGGGTAACAGGAATCCTACAGATCTCCTCTCCTGGAAGCCTCAATCCCCTGTCTTATCTGATGATGACAAGTCCCAGACCCCACCTGCTGAATCTTGGAACTCTCTACTGTCACCCTTAATACAGTTGTCTTTGATTACTGCATGTGGTCACCCTAGAAGCTTAGCCAGGCAGGGCCATATCTGCTCTGACTTCCCTGGTCTGCCTGGCTCCTGGCGTGATAGCTGCTGGGTAGGAAGTGTTGTGGGGGGCACTCGGAAGAAGGGCACACACCGAGCAGTGTGTCCCTATAGTCCCAGTAATGGGAGATGGAATTTGGAAGGATCTTGGGCTTTTGCTGGCCAGCCAATCTAACCAATTGGTGAGCTCTAGGTTGGTGAGAGACTCTGTCTTAAAATGTGAGGTCAGCTGGACCAGGAGAGATAGCTCAGTGGTTAAGATCACTTGCTGTTCTTGCAAAGGGACCTGGGTTCAGTTCCCTGCACCTACATTATGACTCACATCACTCCAGGTCTAAGGGAATCTAATGTCTTCTGACATTCACAGACACCAGGCATACACGCACTTCCCAGGACCCTCCCACAGAGAGAGCTTGTAACTGGTTTTTGGGACGAGTACAGTTGACAAGCTCCTAGCTATACTATTCAAGCTGTCCCATATCTTCTAGGGAGCCAGTGGCTTCCTTGGCGCCTGGTTTCCTAACACCTCCCAGCATGCCCTTCCTCCATTTTGGGTTGTTGTTTGAGACAGAGTCTCACCACATAGCCTTGAGGGGCCTAGAACTTGCTATGTAGACCAGGCTCGCCCCAAACTCATAGAAACTTGCCTGCCTCTTTTCCCTAATGTCTGACTTTATCCTAGGGTTCCCCTCCTCCCGCCCCCATAAGGTTTCTTTGTGTGACAGTCCTGGCTGTCCTGGAACTCACTTTGTAGACCAGGCTGGCTTCAAACTCACAGAGATCCACCTGCCTCTGGAGTGCTGGGATTAAAGGTGTGTGCCACCACCGCCCGGCTATCCTAGTATTTTTATTATTGTGAAATCCTTTCCAATTCATAATATCCCTGTCTCTGTTCACACCATGCCCTGTGTGTGTGTGTGTGTGCGTGTGTGCGCGTGCCCTCTGTTTTTCTTTGAGACTGTGTAGTTACTGTGTAGCCCCGGCTGTTCTCAAACTCAGCATCATCCTGCCTGTCTCTGAAATGCTGAGATCAGAAGTGTACACCACCATGTACACCCTCCTTCCCCTCTTTCTGTCTCGCCTGGTTAACTCCAGAGCTGTATCCCAGGTTAAGGGTCACCTTCTTATCTGAATGAGCCATCTTAATTGGTCCCAAGTTCCTTCCCACTATGGCATCATTTACTTCCTTCATGAACTTGTGACAATTGGCAATTGTTATTTCTTTGTTTCCCTGACTGTGTAATTCACGGATGTCTTCATCACACCCTCTGGACTTTACTAGATCCACACAAGCAGGAGCCACCTCTGACCCGTTCACTGGGTCTGCACAGAGGGTCTTCACCATGAGACATTATGGACCCTAGGGCTGGATCGTTCTTTGTTGTGGAGGGCTGCCCTAAGCACAGTAGGGTGTTTATCATCATTCCTTGCCTTTAATCGTCAAGGGTAACCTCCTGGTTAGGACAACAAAAAATCATTTCCAGACATTGCTACGTGTGCCAGATGAAGGGGGAGGGATGAGAGGGAGAAAACGTCAGTTTCCTTAGCTAAAAGACACAAGACACTGAGGATTTTACAAAGGTTGAGTGGAAGAGTCCATCCTGAAGCCCCTTCTAGCCTATGAGGGAAGTACGGGAACATTTGTTCCTTTAGTTGTGGGGCTGGGACTCAAGGGCCCGGGACAGGGTGGGAAGTGCTGTCCATCAGCAGTGGGTGCAGAGGGCGGATCGGCCAGTATGAGGATTATGTTCCTTTTCCTCAGGATGACACTCTGGTTACTCTGTGTAACTCAGGGGTGTTTGCTCAGTGTCCCTTTCTAGCTGTGCCCATGATACGTGAGAAAGCACAGGTTCTCCACAATCAAGACTATTGCAAGGATTCCTGTCCTCTGAAATTCTTGGGACCAAAGAGGTTTCAGATTTCACAACTATCTTAGGGAACGGACCCAGGTCTAAGCATAAAATTAATTTTATGTTTCACGGAAGAAAAATCCCCTATTCGGCCAGTGATAGGGCTCAACGGGTAGAGGTGTTTGTGGTATAGACCTGGTGACTGAAGTTTGATCCCCAGGACCCAAGTAAAGGTAGACAGAGAAAACTAACTCCACAGGGTTATCTTCTGACTTCCACATGTGTGCTCCCTACATCATGTGCACACATACACCCATAAATACCTAATTTTGTTTCACAGATTCCTCCTATATGTCGCTTACAGGTAATTTTATATAATACTCTTAGTGCCTGTGTTTCAACTATTACCGTCTATGTCATGAGGTCATCTGTAGAATTTAACTTGGTGTTCAAAACATTTTGGATTTTGTATCATTTTGGATTTCAGATGCTATTGATATCTGTTAAAGGTTTTTTTCTTTTTTGCACAGCTCTCACGACATCATCCCGGTTGACCCCGAATTTGGTATTCTCCTGCCTCAGCCTCCCACATACTGAGATGACTGGCATGTGCCTTAGCGAGGCTGGTGAAGTGAGTCTAATCGTCAGTATTGAGAATTGCTAAGCAGCTAACAAATACTGCTCTTGCAGAGGACCCTGAGTTCAGTTCCCTGCACCCTTGTCTGGCAGCCAGAACTCCAGCTCCAGGGGATCGACACTCTTCTTGGGGCTGTACTCACACATGTACTCATCTATGTATATCATATTTACTACACATAATAAAACAAATCTTTTTTTTTTAATAGCTAGTATCTTTCAATTGAACACTGGGGTCTGAGGCATTCATCATTACTCTTCCCACCATGAGAGGACACAGGCACAGCCAGGCTGGGCATCCTGACCAGCCGTAGGCTGCAGAGCGAGGGCACAGAGATCTGAACAACCTGGCTAACTCACACAGATATCCTGCGCATCAAAACACCAACTGCATGCACGAAATAATGAGTCCCGTCAGAGTTCAGGGAGTGTCCACACACAAGATGGCACCCTGGAACCAGGCTTGATCCTTCTGTCGGGATCCTGAGGAGGCTAGCATTCACCAGATACTGTGTTTTGGTTTTGTTGATGTTTTGTGGGGGTAATGTTGTTGTTGTTGTTAAAATAAGCCCCCCTTTAGCCCAGGCTGGCCTGTAACTACGTCACCCAGGCTATCCTTAACCTCCCAGTCATCCTACTGCCCCAGTCTCAGGTACCTCGGGACTACAGATGTGCACATGACCAGACATGGCCAATGCTGTGCTTAAAAGTGACAACACACTTCTTGGCTCTTTCACTGTGCTGAGAAGTCACAGAACCAGAGAGGGCTGCTTCGGCGGCTAATCTTCCTCGTCGATTTGATCGAATTTAGAATTAACTGGATGCATACCTCTTTCTATGGACTGTTGCATAATTTCCTGAAAGATTCAATGTAGATGGTCAGACCTACCCTGGGTGTGAATGGTGCCATTCCCTGGGTCTTAGACTGAATAAGGACAGCACCCATGTCTGTCTGTCTGTCTCTCTGCTTCTTGAATGCAGATGCAATGTGACCAGCCAGCACATGCTCCTGCCCCCATGCCTCGGCTGCTATGAGTCCCACTGTGAGCCAAATACACCCTTCCTTCCTCCTAAGTTGCTTTTCTTGGGTACTCTGTCACAGCAGTGAGACGAGTCACTGACACAGCTGCTCACACTGGGCAGGCTTCTGGAAGTCACAGAGAGCTGAGATGCACCCTCATGGGATGCTGGGCACCCACACACCCAGGTGGGCTGAGGCAGCAGGGACCAGGGATCAGAAGAGTGGTTGGCATGCCAAGTTCAGCGCAGATCACATCTGAAGACCCAGCTCTGACCCTCTGAGCATCAGAGCCTTCATTTAATAGATAAGGAAACAGAGGGCCGGAGAGGAAAGAGATCTGTCCTGTGGGACACAGACTTCCCTTTTCCCAGAGGAAGGAAAGCTGATGCCTGGGGTAGATGGAGCTGTGGCCGAATTCAGTCCTGCTATTAGATTCGTTTCCCTAAACATCAGTTACTCATCAGCAAAAAAACAGACCTAACCTGTCTTCTTCCTCAACAAGCTTTATACACAAAAGTGGGTCGATGAGCATGAAGTACAAGCAGACAAAAGTAACTGTGCTGCTTGGCCAGGTAGGTGGTAAAGACAGGGGGAGGTGGTCCAGTGGTTAGAGTTGAGGCTTGGGAGTTGTGAGAGGGATCCATGTTCAAACACCAGCACTTCCACCCGGAGCCACGTGACGACAGCAATTCTCGGAGTTCTAAGTCCTCTTTTGTCTAACAGCATATTAATTCCTTGTATACAAGTGAGGTGGGAGGTCCAGGCTGGCAACGAGTGAAGGGGACAGTTAATACTCCTGTCACCTAGTCAGCTCATCATAGGACCTGTCTGGGATCGATCCTGCGAGTGCTTAGGAAGCACCCACCAGGGACCTCAGTATCTCCTTGGAGGTCAGAGACAAAGAATCCTGAGGCTGCCGCCTTGCACCAGCTAGAGGAGGACCTAGATGACAGTGGAGTGTGACAAGACCCAGCTTCTAGGCCCCCCACAAAGAATGTGTTGCATGATTATAGCCTTTATCTTGATTTTTTTTTTCTTTCTTTTTCATGTGGGGGGTGGAGAATAAAGGCAAGAACTTCAAGGTCAGGTTCACTTCCCTTCAGGCTCCTTCAAGGCTGCAATGAAATTTCAAGAATGCAGCCTCCGGGCCCAGTTTACATTCCCACCCTCTTGGTATCCAGGATACCAGAAGGACCTGCAGCATTCCATCCTTGCCAATCAGTCTCCTTGCTGGTCTGGTGGTCTGGGTCTCAGAGGCTTTCAACTCCATCCTAAGCTGCCCTCCTACAGTGTCAGGTCTGCCCCTGGTTCGTGGGAAAAGCATCATTGCTTACCAGGAGGGTCATTCATTCACCGGCCCAACACACATGCTCAGGGCTCCCTGACGCAAGGCATTCTGGTAATCGGCTGGAACTCCCGGTAGACTGGAGGAAACTGACCCAAAAATAAGCTGAGCAATTCTGCAAAGTGGCAGCACACTGTGGCGTGCGTGGTGTGGGGATGATTATGCTTAAGATCAAGGACAGCTTCCCCAGGAAGTGGCTATTAAACTCAGAATTGAAGGATGTGTAGGCAGACACAGATGGAGAGGAGAGGGAAGAAAATTCTACGGAGGGACCAGCGTCTGCGAGGCTCTCTGTATTGCAAAGGTTGCCGTGCTGATGATTCCTTTGAAGACCTGTGGCCAGCCTGCGGTGGAGACCAGCGACAAGAGCAGAGATAGACTTACACTTACCCTGGCACACGAGCAGGCTCGGCATTATACTAGAAGCCACAGCAGAAGGTTGGAAGCATTTTATGCGAAGGAACTATTTCTGTAAGTGCTTCCTAATAACGAGACCGGACAGATGGCTCAGTGGTTAAGACTGCTTGCTTCTCTCACAGGGGATCCAAATTCTGTTCCTCGCACCCATATCAGGTAGCTCACAACTGCCTGTAATTTCAGCTCCAAGGAAGCATGTGATGTTGTCTTCTGGCCTCTCCAAACACCTGCCCATTTGTGGAGGTGCACACAACACACACACACACACACACACACACACACACACACACACACACACAGAGTGACCAAATATACATTCATATAGTCACTAAGAGAGCGCCACATGCACACAGTATTATATATACAACTAAGAAAGAGGACAGTGCAGCCGTCTGTGACTCGAAGCTTTAAAACACACACACACACACACACACACACACACACACACACCCTTTTGTTACATTTTTATTTCTTTAGTAGTGTGTGTGGTGTGTGTATACCAGGGTATACGTGTGGAGTTGAGAGAACAACTTGCAGGACTCAGCTCTCTCCTTCCATCACGTGGGTCCCAGGGATCCAACTCCAGTCAGGTGTGGCGGCAGCAAGAACTTGACCCACTGAGCCATCTCGCCGCTGCGCCCCTCGACGCTTCCTTTACTTTATGATACCATATTTATATGGACTCAAAAAACAAAGACACGGAATAAGTCGGCTAGAGTATCGATCCCTGGGTCACACCTGTAAAGTGTTGCTCTCGAATCTGCAAAGCCCTGGCTCCATCCTTAGCACTGGGCAAAGTCCCCAGTCCCCAGCGACTGTGCAGACCGCCGTCGGTCTTTGTGCCACTGAACGTGAAAACATTTCTGTTTCTTTTTGTCCCTCCTAGGGTTTTTTGTTGTTGTTGTTGTTGTTGTGTTTTTTGTTTTGTTTTGTTTTTTTTTGAGATGAGATCTCTAAGGCCAAGGAGATGGCTTAGTGGTTAAGAGCACATGCTGCTCTTGCAGAGGATCTGAGCTCAATTCCTAGCACCCACATCAGGCAGGCAGCTCACAAGTGCCTGTAACTCCTTCTCCAGGGGATCTCCCAAGTCACTGAAAACTGCTTGGATTCAGGAGTTTGGTTTTACTAGGAAATTCAGAAGAGATATTATTCCACCCTAACCCCTCCCTAAGCACCTGCACTAGTGGGGATTGCCTCATCCTCGCTGCATATGACTTCTGCCACTGACCTACATTCCTAGCCTTTAAAAAGAAAAAAAAAACAACAACACATTTATTTTAGACAAAGTCTCATTAAGTCGTTCATGCTGGCCTTCAACTGGCAATCCTCCTGCCTCAGCTTCCTGGGGAGCTGGCATTACAGGAACAGCAGGCCCAGGAGAAATGTTTCTCAACAAGAGCTTTGCTTGCAATGATCCTGAAGTGAATTTTCACAGAGAACAGAGGACAGGCTACAGTTTTCTGGATTCATCACAAGCACAGCATAATTCATTCATGCGAAGGCAATCACAATGGCCCATGGCATTTGTAAGACTCACCCCGAGACAAAGATGTCCACAGGCTAAAAGAAAAGCTAATCTTGAAATGGATGGACTGCACTACAGTGCATATACAATCACCCTGGCCGGAGATACAGCTCAATTGGCAGAGAGCTTGTCTCATGTTAGATAGAGCCCTGGGTTCAATCAGAAGTTCAAGGTCATCCTTGGCTACACGCCAAATTTCAGGCCAGCCGGGGATACATGACACCTTGTCTCCAAACAAACACAAAACTCCAGAGTCTCGCCTGACATGGGTTGCAAATTCAAATCCCAGCATGACCCAAGGAAGCAGGGTGTAGCAGTAGAGCAGGGATGTGCCGATCCATATCTTTCATTGGGTGGTGCTCGGCCAGCAGCTTTGTGGGCCAAGCATTCCTGTGAAGCTGAGAAGTCTTTAGAATCTTAGCAGCTGTGCGTGTGAGCATTTTTAAATGTCTTTTAAACATGAGGCGTATTATTCTCAGGCCTGCCGGATCTTAGAACTCTGCCTGCTTCACCTCTCCAGCTCTGCCTCACTGTTCGCTGGTGTGTGAGTAGCCCAGACTACCCTTGAAGCCTCATATTGCCTGGGCTAGCCTGAAATCTTAATTCCCCTGTCTCTGCTTCCTGAAGGCTAAGGTCATGCACGGTATGCACACACCTCTCCGACCTCTGCCTCACTCCGGTCAGCGTCCGCATGAACCTCCATGGCACAGTGGCTCATCCCACAACCTCACAGCCTCCAGTGGGAGAGGCGCAGGCTGGCTGCCGGTCTTCCTGCTCTCGAATGAGTGGCCGAGATAGCAAGACAGCTGTCGCCCTGACTCACAGCTCTCGTGGAGGGGCAGGGTGCACACTGTGATGGCCCCAAACTGGCCAATGGCTGGTGAGTCACCTAGCCAGTTCTTGGCGCTCTGGCTCATGAGTGAGGCCTCCGGAGAGGTGAGGAGGGAGTGATGGAGTGAACATCTAATGGCATCAGTGAAGGAGGACTAACTCCTCCCCAGTCTCCTAAATATAGGGCCTCCGAACCCCCAAATCCAGCTGTTCCTGCCCATGGCCCCCAGACAACTACTTCTGTTTGTAACATGCCACTCTCCCTCTCGGCCTCTCCAACACCTTCCAGGTGAACAGAGGAGAAAGAAAAGCCAGAGAGGCTTCTGTGAATGAGTGCATGGGGAGGGGGGGGGCAGAAGACGGGCTTAGCCTTGATCCTGGGGTCACTTCCTATCATATCACCCTCTAGCACATTCCATGCACCCATGCTGAGTGCCACAGGGTGGGAACAACAACACTGACCTCATAAACCATTGCTGAACACTGTGCTGAGTGAACACAATAAATAATACTAATTCTGAAGGTGCCTGGTGTTCACTCCAGTTTATTAATGAGAAACCTGAGCCTTGGAGAAGGTCAAGGGTACAGCCCGTCAATGGCCTCCCTCCAAAGAATGTCTTACTTGTTCATGGATTCTTTCCAAGGTGGTGTTTTTCAGGCCCTCTCCTGAAAATCACCCTATTTCTTCCCGAAAGCATGGGCCCTGAGCAGTCCCAAGAACTCTCTACTCCCTGGGCTGCCCAGGACCGTTCTGAGGGTGCTGAGGGGCCGGGCACTTTCTTTCACTCATCCTTCAGAAAACTTACACTTTCACCAGAGCCAGGGCTTGTGATCAGGATCCAATTGCATCATTTCACTTTCCCTCGGTTTACCTTTCCACCCTTCTAATGACTGGCTGGCTCTGTTCCTCCCACTTCCATGGACCGACTTCCCCACCAAGGGAGAAAGCAAAGGGGGCTTCCTCAGCTTGCTTCTCCAGGGGCCCAAGAAGCGTAGAGCATGCTGGGAAGACCCAATTCCAGGTGCATTCGCTGAGTTATAAACACGGAGTTCTCCTCCCTCCAGCCCTCACCCCAGACACCCCAAACAGCAGATTAAGCTTTAACTCGGGCTGACAGCACCTGCTTTTGCAATCTCCCCTCCCCACCCCCACCCTGGGAGGATTTACAACACACAGGTAAACATTGACACTGGTTAAGAGTTACTGAAAGGAGTCTGGAATGCTGCTGGCTCTGAAGTCCTGCCTCCAGGAGGGGAGAGTCCTTTCCAAACACCCAAAATGAGAAAATAAGGGCTGGAGAGAGCACTTGACCAGGACCAGTCAGGTGTTCACAGACATCTGTAACTCCTGCTCCAGGGCATCTAAAGCCTTCTTTCAACCTCAACTGTCACACGTACACATGTGGACAGACACCCCAACACACTCATGTACACACACAAATAATAAAACTTTTTTAAAAAAAGAAAGAAAAGAAGCTCAGGGTGGAAGAGGAGACGTTTTAGGCTTCTTGGTGATGCTCAGCCAGGTTGAGTGTAATCAAGGCCTTTAGGCCAATGGTCATTAAACCCTAAACAGGAAACTGAAGGTCTCTGCCCCAGGTAAATAGGGCTATCAGTCAAAAAGTGCATTCAAGTGACCTCCTGGAAACTCTTGCAGAGAACTTTCTTCTTGGCCGAGATTCTACCGAGGGAGGGAGGCAGGAGCATGCTACAGAGGGGAACCAAAGCATCAGACCAACTTAATAGTGGGGGTTGGTGGTGGTGGGGCGTATCTATCTGCCCACCTGCTTGTCCCTTCTCCACAAGCATGGCTGTTTTAGCAGCCGTGACCTGGTGGGGGCACAGCCAGCCCCCATGGTGCATGCTGGCCGATATGCAAATGCAGTCACCAGACTGAGGCTGTGCAGGCATTTACTGAGGGAAAGATGTAGGGTGACTCATCAACAACACACAGGTCAACATTGACACTGGTTCAGAGTTACTGAAAGGAAGCTTTCGTGAGTCTTGATCAGGTGGGCTGAGTGGACCATGAGCTTAGAGACATAGGGACTCACAGGAAACGGGTCACTTAGAGCCAGCTTTGTCCCAGGTCCTGCTGACTGCTGTGTGGATAGTTACCCCGGCCTCTGGATAGTAACCCCTGGCCAAGGTTGCTCTTCCTACCATCCCTTCCAGATGGAAGACACGCGGTCAGAGCAGCCTGCAGTACATGGATGGCTCAGAGCGCTGAACCTGGGCTCTCTACTGTGAAGCCCAGCTCTGTCTTGAGACACTGAGTCACACTGAGCAAATTATTTCACCCGCTGCAGGGGCTCTGATCCTACCTACCTCTGTCTTCAGCAGCCGCGCCTTGTGGCTGCCCACTGTGGGAAGTAGTCTAAATCCACCCACTTGCTCTGACTTCAAGGGCAGTCGACTATCCTGAGCTGATCAGCACAGATGCTGATGTTTTGATTGGGGCTCCCCTGTTTCCTGGGTTCTTTAGAAAGTGGCAGGCATGTTATCTTCATTGTAACCTGACAGAATCATCACACACGTGTCCAAAGCTGGAAAAGCTGCCGGCTTAAGGCTATCCCGGCACGATTTTCACACTTTACGGCTTCGTTTTCTTCAGGCAAATATCTAAAGTTCTGGCTGTTCATCCTTCAATCAAGCCTGGCCTCCTTCATTGATAAAAAGCAGAAGAGGAACTGCTTCTGAATTCAACAGAAGAACCAAAACCGCAAACCCATCTCTCTGAAGTTCTGAAGCGCAGTTCTCTAACTTGTCAAGACAGAATAGAAGGATTTACCCTGCCAGGTTTTGAGAAGCAGTGAGGAGACCCTAGGTGGAGAAGTCAGGGGTGAGCCTTTCCTTATAGGGCCCTGTAGCACAGAGCCGGTATGAAACACGCATGTCAGAGTGGATTCAAACACAAGAAGGAACGGACTGAAGGGACAGCGAGGGGTCTGGAAGGCCAATGGCCACTGAGTTATGTGACCATCTACAGGGTTTTCTATGGTCCCTGGAGAAGCAGGAGTTACTTCTGGGAAGGGCAGCAATTTGCTATTGAATTTCTGGAAGAAAATTCCAAAAGTAGGGGCTGGGGATGTAGAGTGTTTGCCTAGCATGTTCAAAGCCCCGGGTTCGATGCCTAGCACTTTATAAATCAGGAGTCAGGCAAGAAGTGGTAATCCTAGCACTCAGAGGATGGAGGGAGGCAGGAGGTCATCCTCGGCTACACAGTAAGCTCAACATCAGTCTTGGGTTAGGTAGTGAGACTGTCTCAAAGAAGAAAATTCCAGAAGTAGTCTGCCAACCCTGCCGGCTTACGATCACAGTAGCTGAAACAGTAAGTGACGGCTCAGCCAGTGACCATGGCCAGAAAGTGAATTGGGTCACAAGACCAAAATCATTCCCCATGTCTGTCAGTCCGTATCAGCACGGCAGTGTACAAGTGTAAACTTGACCAGTTAGCTGTTAGTGTATCAACAAAAGTGACAGAAAACTGTCCCAACCCAAACACTAATTCCCATCTCATTATCCTAAAGAAAGAAAGGAAGGAAGGAAACTCTCTGCCCACAACATGTTCGTGGCGTCATACCAGCATTGTCTGCAACAGCCACAGGTGGAAGTAACCCAAGCGTCCGTCAACAGGTGAATGGAGAAGCACAGGGACCTGACTGGACACTGGAACTAGAGTCAGCCGTAAAACGGAAGGAATGCTAACACAGGCTGAACCCTAAGGACACGGTATGACGTGAAGGAGGCCAGCCACAAGAGAGATGGATGTGGTGTAATTCCACCATGTACTTAGAGCCATCAGGTTTATAGAGCTGGAGAGGAGAGTGGTAGTGATTAGGAACTGGGAGGGGAGGAAGAGTGGAGAGTTGGAGATCTGGGGGGCACAGCATTTCCGTTTCACGAGATGAACAGAGACAGATGCCAGGGTGGTGGTAATAGCTGTACCTGGCGAAGGTGCTTGATGTCACGGGGATAACTAAAATTGCTTAAAATTAATAAACCCTATTATTATTCAGTTAAATAAACACTTAAAGTACAAACAGTTAAAACGGTAAGCTCTAGCTTAAAGAAAATCATAATTAAAATGGTAGGCCATGCGCTGTTCTTGTTCCGTTCTGTTGCCATGGAAAAAACACTTGGAGTGAAAGGAACCTAAGGGAGGGAGGGTTTATGTGGCTCACCCCTTCAGGTACCAGTCCGTCTCAGAGGGCAATCAGGGCGGGAACTTTAAGCAGGAAGCACCGAGAAAGTTGCTTGCTGCATCACTTGGAGGCTCCTGCTTAGTGTGCTTCCTTAGCTCAAAGGAGGAGTGCCTCCTGGGTAAGGGCTTGACCCTCCTACATCAGTTAACAATCAAGACAACCCCCCACCCCACCCCTACCCACCAAGACATCCTAGAGGCCAGGCTGATCCCAGCCGCTCCTCAACTGAAACTTCCCTTCTCAGACAACTCCAGGCTGTGTCAAGTTGACAGTCAAAGCTAACCAGTACTAAGCCTATCTGCCATCATTTTTTTTTTTAAGGAAGGAAAAGAGGGAAGAGAGAGAGGGAGAACAGGAAGGAAGAGGAGGTAAAAAGGAGGGAGGGTAAAAAAAAAAAGGGGGGGAAGGTAGGCAGGCAGGCAGGCAGGCGGGCGCACAGGCTCGGACAGCATGGCCTGCCAGCACACGGGGCTCCCAGGGAAGCTCCTTTCAGCAGGGTGACATCAATTCCTTCTCCAGTGTCCTAGGTCCGCCCAGAGTTCCTGATGACCGACACTATCCCATCTGTCACTCCAGCACCCCACTTAACTTGCTCCAACACCAGCAAACATGGTTCCAGGGCCTGGCTGGTATCCCATGTGAGCTTGGAAGTTTTTAGAAAACTCTTCATGGCAAGACAAGCTAGGGGTGGAACACCCTTTGGTTGTTATTTAAGGTAGGCCTCCCATTAGGGACCTATTTGTAAGAAAGAGCTGGCCTTGATGCTGAGCACAGAATGAAGCTTCTGGGTTCAGCTCCTCCACCCACCTCTGTCCTTTTCAGTGGTTCATAGAAGGCCAGGGCTGGAATGAGGAAGTGGATCTGTGAGTCCATCTTCTGCTGAGAGCCACCCAACTTGCTCTACCGGATCTGGGCACCTCTTCATGCATTTGAACTCAGCTATCAGGTATTTGCACAAGTGACCCTGCCTTGTCTTCTCGATGGATCTATCTGTGATTATTAAGACTCCTTTTCGTAGCACACCAATGGCTGTTCTCAGTCTTGTCTCTTAACCGTGGTATAGTGCTCCCATCCTTGTACTTTTAACCTGCACTGAACTGAGGTAGGGTAAATCTCTCCTAGGCAACCTGTATATCTGAGTCATACTTCTCCTCCCAACCTGACAGTTATCTCTCTTGGTTGTCTTTCATTTTATCACAGTGCTGGAGATTGGATCCAGGGCCTTTATGCATCTTAGGCAAGTCCTCTAACACTGGGCCACATCTCCAGCCCAAAAAAATTGAAGTGTTTTACCTATTGATTGATTGATTGATTGACACAGGGTATTACTATGTAGACCAGGTTGGCCTTGAACTCAGAGACCCACCTGCCTCTGCCTCTGAACACAAGGATGAAAGGTGCACATCACTATGCCTGTCCAGTCCATTTTAAAAAAATGATTTATTTTTGTTTGTTTTGTTTTTCGAGACAGGGTTTCTCTGTGTAGCCCTGGCTTTCTTGGAACTCAGTCTGTAGACCAGACTGGTCTCATACTCAGAAATATGGCTGCCTTTGCCTCCCGAGTGCTGGGATTAAGGGTATGCTGCCACCACCCAGCCAGTCCATTTCTTTCTTTCTTTCTTTCTTTCTTTCTTTCTTTCTTTCTTTCTTTCTTTTTTTTTTTTTTTTTTTTTTTTTTTTTTTTTTCTTTCTTTCTTTCTTTCTTTCTTTCTTTCTTTCTTTCTTTCTTTCTTTCTTCCTTCCTTCCTTCCTTCTTTCTTCCTTCCTTCCTTCCTTCCTTCCTTCCTTCCTTCCTTTATGTATTTATGTATTTATGTATTTATGTATTTATTTATCTATCTGTAATCTTTTTGTTTGTTTGTTTTTGTTTTTTTGAGACAGGGTTTCTCTATGTAACAGCCCTGGCTGTCCTGGAACTCACAGAGATCCACCTGGCTCTGCCTCCCGAGTGCTGGGATTAAAGGCGTGCGCCACCACTGCCACCTGGCATGTCTAGTCCATTTTTAAAAATTTACTTATTTTTTTGTTTGTTTTGTCTTTCGAGACAGGGTTGTGTGTGCTGCCACCGCCCGGCCCAGTCCATTTATTTTTAACGAATTACTGATGTGGTTAGCTTGAAGTCAACCTTCTTCTCCTTTGTTCTGTATTTTTCTCATCTCTGTCTTGATTCCTTGTGCCCACTTTTCAGCTTTTAAGGAATTTACCCATAATGCATCATTGTGATGTCTGTTTTCGTTTAAATAGTCAAATCTCTTAACGAAATAAAGAAAAAAAATTAAGTCTTTTAAAGCTGGACAGGCTGGTTGGCCAGCGGGAGAGACTGAGGCAGGGGGCAGCAAGACTGCAAGTTCAAGGCCAGTCTAGACTGCAATGTGAGATTCTGACTCAAAACTAAAACCAAACAACACTCCTTGTGTTTCTGGTACCCTTAATTTCTTGTGGAGAGTCAAGCTTGTCTGCTAAGAATTTAATACCTTTCGTTAGGTAGCCCTGCTGGTGACAATTTCTCTCAGCCTCAGACTGATTTGAAAACGTCTGCATTTTCACCTCATTTCTAAGGGGACATTGTTCCCTCGTCACAGAACTATAGGTTGGCACTCCTTCCCGCCCTGTTCAGCACTTTCAGAACTTCACCCTGTCATTCTTTGCCGAGCACGGCTCCCATCCAGAAGTCATTCACATTTCTTACTGTTCTCCGCTGGCCAACCCTTTTAGTTTTCCTGTGTGTTATTCTCCAGAGTCAACCAGTCAGACAGTTCTCCCCGGCTTCCCGGTCTCCACCAGTTCTACTCCATGTGTCTAGGTGTGGATCTCTGCATGACTGCCCATGCTGCTTGGATCTGCTGTTTCTTGGATCCGTGGATTGGTATTCTTATCAATTTTGGAAGGTTTTGGTCTTTATGTCTTCATATCTACACGTTGTCCCCCAACAAACATTCTTCTGCATTTCCATTATGAATCCTAATACACATTTTTAAAAAAGATTTATTTTTATTTTATTTCATTGTGTGTGTGTGTGTGTGTGTGTGTGTGTGTGTGTGTGTGTGTGTGGTGTTTAGGCAGGGGGTACCCTCTGAGGCCAGAAGAAGGAGTCAGATACCCTGGAGATGGAGTTACAAAAGTATTCTGGGAACCAAACTCTAGTTCATTTGCCAGAAGAGCAAGGAGTTTTAATCACCGAGCCATCTCTCCAGCCCCCAAACACACATTCTCTTTCTTTTCTTTTCTAAGTTTTCTGAGACAGGGTCTTTGTAGCTTTGGTTGGCCATGCCCAGTAAATACACATTTCTTAGACTGCTTTGTAATGCCCTGTAACACAAATTGCTAAACGGTCTTTTTAATAGAAAATCAGGAGCCAGATATTGGGGTGAAAGCTGAACAGAGAAGCAGAACAGCCAGCTACGAGCTTACCTCTACAAAATCCTCAGCCTCAAGAGAGTGAGTTTCTGTTTCCTCATGACTTACATACCTTTCCCTGCCCAGACATCACTTCCTGGGTTAAAGACGTGTGTGCTTCCCAGTACTGGATTAAAGGTGTGTGCCACCACTGCCTGGCTCTGTTTTCAATGTGGCCTTGAACTCACATAGATCCACATGGATCTCTGCCTCCTGAGTGATGTGCCACCACTGTCTGGCCTAATCTGCCACTCTGTCTAATGTAGTGGCTGGCTATGTCCTCTGATCCTCATGCAAGTTTATTAGGGTACACAATCTATCACCACAATGCCCCATATACCACTAAGGTTCTGAACCTCACTCCCAGCTTCCTCCTTATTCTGTTCTAGTCTGACACTTTTCCTCATGCTCATTCACACTCCCTAGTCTTTTCTCTACAGTATCCAGTTTAGCAGAGTTAAATTCATCTAGTACATTTCCCATTTCACATATGGTAGTTTCCATCTGGAACCTGCATTCGATTTAATCTCTCTTGACTTCCTGTCCTCTGAATCTTCAAGCCTACCTATAACAATTGTTTTAAAGTCATCTCCAGCTAATTCTACCATGCCTGGCATCTCTGTTTCTCTTGCCATTCTTGCAAACCAATTACTTTCCTATTATACAATGCATACGAGGAATGCTCAGTTGGACGTTTCGTTTTGTTCTGGTGCGTGGTTAATTACTAACTAGTCAGTGAGGCTTGTTGTCAAACTAAGGAGTGAGTTTAAGGATGTAACAGTGACAATATGGAGTAGAATGACATAGGTAGCTCGGGTCCCTGGTGACAACGCAGGGCTGGTACTCCAGCCCTAACTGGCTGAGGGTAATAGGGAGGGAGAAGATTACAAAAAGGTGCCATTATGTATCTCTGGCTGCCCTGGATCTCCAGATCCCCCTCCTTTAATGTGCTGCAATTACGGGAATATTCTATCATCTTCGTCTTTCTAAAAACATAACCAGAAAGCCAACATCATAACAAGAAAGCCAACATCTGTTTTGACAGCGAGCCACGGTTTGACCTATCCTGTGAGCAGCTAACCACTGTTTCTACGGAAATGACTGGCATTCACTAAGTAACAGACAGGCCCTGTGCGAGGTACTGGGGGTAAAGCCATTTGTATGACAGACAGGACTCCTGCTCTCTTCGGCCTTATTAACTCAGAACACGGGTGGCAGAGCAGAGCCTGCAGGCCGAGTCTGCCATTACCCACTCCCCAAAAACTATGGTTGAGACACGGCCCTGCCCCTTCAGTAACATACTGCCTTCAGCCGCTTTGATGCTTAAGAACTGAAGAGTTAAGACAAAGATGGCGTTGTACACAAAGCATAAAAGATTTACAGCCTGGGGCTTTATTGACAGAATCCTCCCAGCCCTCGTCAGCTACAATAGTTCTTGAACCTTCTGGCCTCAGGACCCCTTCACATTCTTCATTGAAGGCCCCAAGAATGGTTGCTCATGAAGATTTTTACTGACCACGGTTATCATATCAGAAATGAAAACTACTGGCTAGAGAGAGAGCTCCACAGTTAAAGAGAACTTTCTGCTCTTCCAGAGGACATGAGTTCGGTATGGTGATAGTTTATTTGTGCTAAAATGTGATTTTATTTGTATGTTAATAAAGTTGCCTAGGGATCAGCGATAAACAAACAAACAAAAATCCTCCAAACTGGAGCCATTTAAATACATTCCCTGGGCTACAAGATGGCATTGTGTGAAAAGACACGTGCAGCTAAAGTTAACAACCTGAGTTCAATCCCTGGGACCCATATACTAGAAGAGAAGAGACTGCTGAAGGCATGACTACATGCCTGACTACATGCATGCTCATGCAAGCTCATGTGCATATGCACACCACACATACACACACACACACATAAATAAATATCATTAAAAAACTCCAGCAGGATGGTGGTGGCACACACTTTTAACCCCAGCACTCAGGAGGCAGAGGCAGGCAGATCCCTGTGAGTTTGAGGCCAGCCTGGGCTACAGAGCAAGTTCCAGGACAGCCGGAGCTACACAGAGAAACCCTGTCTCGAAAAAAACAAACAGCAAGAACAAAGTTTTTTGTTTTTTTTTTTTTTCACTTACAACCCCTTTTTGTTTTATAAACTTTTACAAGGCCCTGGGCATATAAGTAATAAGAATAAAATGCTTTTTAATAACACATATATATATTTACAAAAATTTATTTTAGGGACTGGAGAGGTGGCTTCAGCAGTTAAGAGCACTTGCTGCTCTTGCAGAGAACCAGGATTCAGTTCTCAACACTCACATGACTGTTTACTGTTTAGCCCATTTTGCAGATGGGAAGGTAGAGAGAGGGAGGGGGCAAATGAGTCAGCAGAGAGTAACAGGCAAATGACTCAGAGAACAAAGTGAGGAATGGGGCCAGGATGAACATCGGGCATCATGGTGAAGAATCTGCCACCTGAACATTTCCACAAAACATCTTTTTCATCATTCTAGATAAATGCAAATCAAAACCACAAGGAGATACCACATCACACTCATCAGGGTGGCTACTAAAACAGCAGGAAGCACGTGCTGGCAACGACCGGAAGAAACAGGAGCTGCTGGTGACTGTGGGAGGAACATGAAATGATGCAGACCCTATGGGGAAGCCTCAAAAAAGTAAACATCAAATGAGCATGGGGCCCCTGCTTCTGCCTATACCCACCCAAGGCACCCAACAGTGTGGCACAAGCAGGTATTTGAACACCACATCTGCTGCAGCAGCATTAGTCACTAGAAGGTGAGAGTAACCTGGGACCCCAAACGAGTGCACAATGTGGTCTACAGGTAAAAGGGAATTTGACACAGCCTACTAGCTGCATGCATTCTGAGGGCAGTATGCTAAAGTGAAACAGCCAGGCTCAGAGGCAAATGCTGTGCGCGTCCACTTACATGGCGTCTATAGAGAAGTCAAGTTCACGGAGGCAGAAGATGGAATGCTGACTGCCATGGGCTGCAGGGAGGGAGGGGCAGGGAATTGCCATTTAACGGGTGAACAGTTGTGGAGTTAGGGTGGTCAATCCTAGAGCCTCCCAAGTGCCAAGGGAACACTCTGCCGCTGATCATGCCCCTCCTCCCCCGCCAATCCCAGGGTGGTAGTTTTGCAAGATGAAGAATGTTCTGGACTTGGACAGTGGAGATAGCTGTGCAACAGAGGAAATGTCTTCGTGCTACTCAGTTGTATCGTTTTAAATGGTTAAAGTAGGGGCTGAAGAGATGGTTCAGTGCTTACCAGCACATGCTGCTCTGCTCTTGCAGAGGATAGGAGTTCAGTTCTCAGCACCCACATCAGGTGGCTCACAAACACCTATAACTTTTAGCTTCAGGGGATCCAATGCCCTCTGCTAGCCTCCAAGGGCACGCGAGTGCATGCACACACACACATTTAAAAATAAATCATAAAAATCATTAAAATGTCAAACTTTCTATTATATCTATCTTTAAAGATATTTTTTTATGAGGCCCGGGAATGTAGCTCAGTTGGTAGAATGCTCGCCTAGAATGCAGGAGACACCACACACATCAGGCATGGAATTACAGGCCTGAAATCCCAGCACTCAACCCTGGTAGAGGCAAGAGGACCAGAAACTCAAGGTCATTCTTAGCTATGTTGTAAGTCTGAGGTCAGCCAGTGAACCATAAGACGTGGCTTTGTTTTCAATATGATAATAACCAAGTTTCCCTTAATGCAAACTATAAAAGCTTCTACATAATAAGGCTGAGGACCTTTGTCTGTAATTATGGTCAGGATCATCCTGAGTAACAATCTAATAAAAAATATAATGGACTGATTCTACCTCTGAACTTTGGGACTGAGGAAACACTGCAAATAGATCGAATACTGTGGATTTTCCCTTGTTCCATGTGAAAATCCAGCAGTGGAGAACAACCCCAGACCACTGACTCATAGACTCATTTGCCCATCCATCCATCCATCCACCACCCATCATCCATCCACCCACCCACCCACACACACACCCATCCATTCATCCATCCATCCATCCACCCACCATCCATCCACCCACCCATCCATCATCCATCCACCCACCCTCCCATCCATCCATCCATCCATCCATCCACCCACCCTCCCACTCATCCATCTATACATCCATCTACCTACCTACTGATCCATCCATCCATCCATCCCCTTAAAAAAATTTTTTTTGAGATAGGATCCTCAAGGCTGGCCTCAAACTTGCAGTAGTCCTCCTGTCTCTGCCTCCTAAGTGCCAGAATTAGGATGTGAGCCAACAGGCTGGACTTAAACTACAGTTTTTTTTTTTTTTTAAATCATCTTTTGACAAAGAGAACAGGAACAAAGCCAGTCAGCCTAGGAGTTGTCCCGTGAAAGCTGGCTTCCACAGAGCACAGGGCCTGTAGCGGTGTTCTCTACAGTGGGGATTTTCTCACGTCACCGGGTCAGTGCTTTGCAGAATGGCCTCTGAATGAAGATGGGGCATCTGAGAGGACCTCTTCTTCCCTGAGCTATTCGCCTTGTCATCGGAGCTGTCAGCAGCACTGGCCTTTCCTCCCCCAGCATCCCGTCTCTGTCTCTCCAGGGAGCTGGGACAGTAGGAACCCTGGACATGAGGCGCTGCACGCTCTCTCATTCCCACACGGCTAGAGTCTAAGCGGTTGTGGCAGGTGAAGTATATATGACCCCAATAAATGGCACTCCCACCAGCAGGCAGTCACCATGTGGCCAGCAAGATTTGTTGTTGTTGTTTCGAGACAGGGTTTCTCCGTGCAGTTTTGGTGCCTGTCCTGCATCTCACTCTGTAGACCAGGCTGGCCTCGAACTCACAGAGATCTGCCTGGCTCTGCCTCCTGAGTGCTGGGATTAAAAGCATGCACCACCGCTGCCCGGCAAGATTTTTTTTTTTAACCTTTACCATATTAGTACGATATATTTTTTTTAAATATGAAATCTTGACTCACTAGCTCCAATTTTGAAGCATTCACTGTTGGGGCCCTCGGCGACTTTGGGGCCCTCCGGCCAATTTTCTCTTCCTTTTCAAGGCAGTTCTAAGCCTTCTACAGAGAGGATTTCCTTCCCCAAACCTCCCAGCTGTGGTCAGCACACAGAGCTTGGCCTGCCCTTTCCAAGTCTCACTGCCTACTGTGAGCCAGCTCAGAAGAGGCACCAGGACTGGTAAGGCAGGTTTGGTTGGGGGGGGGTCAGTAGCAAAGAACAAGGAAAGAATTTTGTTTTTCAGGGTGATAGACACCAATCTCGGATCCCAGGAACCTGGCTCTCCCCACAACTAACACAACAGAGACAGCCTGTCTAGGGCACTGGCAGCTTAGACTGGACTCTGTCGATTGGGCCAACAGTTATTGGGCTGGGCCAATAGTAATGGTGAACCTCTCAGGCAGACCCTGCCAGTGAGCTCTAAGGAAGCTGTGGGGAGCCCTCTGAGCTTCATGGCCAGGCAGCTCCCTTCCTCCGCTCCTCCCACCTGGCGCTGGAAAGTGGCAGGGTCTTTTTTCCCCCCGACAGCAGAAAGAGTTTCAAACAACAGTATCTTCTCCAAATACAGACAGAAGAGCCAGGTGTGGTGGCACATTCCTAAAATACCAGCATTTGGGAGACAGAGGCAGGAAGATCAGGAGTTCAAGACCAGCCTCACTACAGAAAGCACTTAAAAAACACACAGGGGCTAGCCATGGAGCTCACTTGTTTGCATGAAGCCTTGGGCTGGATCCCCATCACTGTGTAAACCCAGCATGGTGTGTGTGCCCGTCATCCCAGCACCCGGAGGGAGAGGTAGGAGGGTCAGGAGTTTAAGGTCATCTTCAGCTACTCACTTCAAAGCAAGTTGAGGCCCTGCTGGATGACAGAGACCCTGTCTCTCACACACACACACACACACACGCACACACACACACACACACACACACACACGCTGCTGTGCTTCCCCAAGGCCACCTCAGTCCCCTCAGCTCCCGGCAGGTGAGCAATGCCTCCTGCCAGTCTCAGCTGGGCTCTTCTTGGCCCAAGTGCTCAGGCCTGTTGGCAGGATGCAGAAGGCAGACTGTTGGTAGGAAGCGGTGCTCCTGGCCTTACCCTGCAGGGATCCCCAGCCTGCCAGCCAGCCAGCCCCTTCACAGGTCTCCTCTCTCACTGGTGAGTGCCAAACCTTAACCAAGCCTGGGGAGACCCCGTAGGATGTTTCACCACCGAGCGGAGTGGTCAGGAGACAGAGCTATGGGGAAGGCCCTCAATAGAAGCATGGAGGTGGGCCCCACACAAGCAGGTCTAATAGGGCACCTTCTAGGGAAAGACAGCCACACTGGACATGAGAGTGATGTCTCAAGGCAGCCATACTTGAACCAACTAGGAAACATATTGAAAATGCAGATTCCCTGCGGGGAAGGCCTGGGAGGATTGGAGGGAGGGGAAACTGTGGTCAGGAGGTAACGTATGAGAGAAAAGGAAGGAAGGGAGGGAGGAAAGAAAGAAGGGAAGGAAGGAGGAAAATGCAGATCCCCAGGAGCCCTGAAATTGTATTCTATTCAGCTCACACAGTTGTGTGGGGGTGGCTAACCCAGGCGGTCTGGGGAGCACACTCTGGGAAATCCTGCTTTGAAGGATTGGAAAGGAGAAAGCTCTCTGTGGCTTTGACAGAATACTGGTTTATTTCCTTAGGATGTTCCCAAGGGGACTTCGGGCAGATTGCTAATGACTCGTTCTTTGGTCATTTACACAGACACACACCAATGTGAAACACACTAGAAATAAACCCAGGAAGGGTGTCAGCCTCTCTCCCACACACTACAGGGATTTCTAGGGAGGATGGGAGGCGAGGGGAAGGCAGTGGCGGGGCCTGGGCATATTATCTCAGGAATGTGTGGGGCAAGGTCCTTGCTCACCCCGAAACACAGTCCACAGGTGAGCCCTACCAGGAAGGGCAGCGTCCCAATCTGGAATGGAAAAACTTCTGGAATCCAGCCACACTTCCTTGCCACCTTCAGGAGAGGAGAAGCCAACCAGCACTCTGCTGCCTGTGGCTAGCTCCTACCCCCTGGTTGAAATCCCCGGAGTAGGAGTCACCCTGTGGGGCCCCAGGCTCAGGCCAGGGTTTACATGCAGGGCCCTGGCTTAGTCAGCCCAAGCCTTGGCCACCTTTGTGTTCCGTTCTGTCAGTCCCTTGTTCCCAGGAAACTGGTCCACATGTTCCTGCCTGGGAAGCTTGCTAGGAACCTCAATGCCTCCTCATCTTGCCCCTGTCCATGGTCTGCAATCCTGCCTCTGTGATGGGATAGCATCTCCTCATACCAATAGCCACTAAACAATGCTCCTGTGAGGGTCCCACCACTGGCCCTATGTTCCCAGACACCAAGTTCCACAGCTTGGCCTGACTCCATTCTAACCTTTGGCATCCAGCCCTGCTGGTCGCCGGCATGTGGCCTCACGGCCTTGCATGTTCTCAGCAGGTGTGAACCCCTAATCAGGAGAATTCCATCGCCTCACCCCACCCAGCTTCAATACCTTATTCCATGTTGGGCTTTGAGGATAGCTAAGAAGATCCTTTCTGATAGCATTTATAGCTGGCTGTAAAAGTTGACACCACAACCATGTGGCATACCCCGGATCAGAGCTCACAGGAAGTTCAGGCTGCACCGAGAGGAGACCACACCACCTGGAATGCTCAGCACTCAAGGGCCGCGCTCGCAGACCATGCACGGCTGGGACCCGCCGAAAGTGCAGATTGTTACATAACACGTGCACGCCACTGAAACCCCTCACTGTAGCAGTAAATAATGCACCACGAATGCGTCATTGAGACAGTTTAATGAATGCAGATGTTGATTCAGTGGGCACCTCTCAAAAGCTCTGAGGCAGTGGTCATGTGCTGGCCTAAAGCTCATAACCTCAAGCGGAAGAGTAGAGGGTAGTGTTCTTGCGAATAAACAGGAGTTTGCCACGGGGTTGGGGGGTGGGGGGGTGGGGTAGGGTGGTCTGGACCAAAACAAATGCTCAGATGCAGTAGCCGCCAGACCCTGTGCATTGCCACGAGCTTTAGAGCAATTGCTTTTGTGGTTCGGAGAAGGGACGCCCTACAGATGCTTACGGCTGATGACATGGCCCTAGTGAACAGCTGCTATGGTCAGTACGTGACTTTGTTCCACGAGACTCCAGCTCAGAGTCTGTCCCCTAGCTTTTTAGCCCACATTTCTGTTGCTTGTGTCTAGACTGAGGGCTTGAGGTTAGCTAGAGCCGCGCACACCAGTTGTCTCACCAGCACAAGAACACTAGAGTAGAATACTAACTACTGGTATTTCTGAGTATTTAGGAGTCCACCAGTGTCGCAGGTTAGTAAAAGGTATGTTCATACCCGGGGATTCGGGGAGGACAGAGGGAAGAGTAGGGGTACCTCAGTTGCTCCCAGTCTCTTGTTGAGGCTTCCATTTGCCCCAGGTGGGCCTGAGTTCTTACCTTTGGCTTCCTGAGAACCCCCAACCACCCCTCTCCCCACCCCTACCAGCCCAGTCCTTGCAGAGTGTTGCTTTTCTAGGCTTGGTCTCCAATAGGCCACTGTGGTTTGGGACCTTTTGGTTTTTGAGACAGGGCCTCATGTAGCCCAGACTGATCTCAAGCTTATTGTGAGTATGAAGATGACTTTGAACTTCTCTCCTGCCATCTAAATGCTGGAATTGCAGAAAAGCACTAACTTGCTCCATCTGGGGCTTTGTGCATGCTAAACAAGCACTATCCTAAGTGAGCTACAGCCTTGCTGCCTGGAACAGAACTTCTTAGCTCAGGCATTCTCCAAACCAGCAGAAGCAGGGGAGGCAGGAAAGGCTGGTCTCAGGGAAGCAGTGTCCTCCAAGGCAGTGGGGTCCCGGTGGTTGTAATGGGAGGTGGGGGATTCATGCAAGGGGAAGAGCTGAGTGCAGGGCAGGCTCGGGACTGTCCTGACCCACATAGGCTAGAAGCAGAAGACCAGTGCTGAGAATTTGCTAACTCTATCTTCTGAGTATTGGCCCTGTGAGGGTGGGGGACGCTTTGTAAAATTAAAAATTGAAAAACAAAAAGTTGTGGTATTTGCTCCGCCCATGACCCTGGGCTACACGGCTCAAAGGAGGCGGTGCTTCCCAGTGTTGTACTTGACCTCTGATAAGGAGCTGGAGACCGGAGGAGACAGGCCCCTTCTCCCTGCTCCTGCCTGCAGGATGGATTCACTCCTCATTAGGTCAAATCAGAGGATGACTTCTACTGTCTACTCCGTTCTGTAATCATGAGTGTATTGCCTCAATTTATATCTTAATAAATTCTGTTACCCATTTAATAGGTTCACGTGGATTGATCTTATTACAACTTACCTTAAATAAGATGGTTTTCAGAATAGTGAAAGTTAAACACCTCTAGCCCCCAACTGCTCAGAAATCTGAAAATTTTGAGCATCAACATAACATGCAAATGGAAAGTGCCACCCCACAGATCCATGTCACATGAGCTAAATTACTGAAAATTCAGCCTGTGCATACAAGGGTGTCCATGAAACACCGGTGAATATTGTGTTTTGACTTGGCCCCTAACCCCAAGATGTACAATGTGCATGCAAATATACCCAAACTGGAAGAAATTGGAAATATCTCTAGTTCTCTGGTTGTAAGCATTTACATTTCATACAGAGACTTTAAGCTGTATGTTGAGTGACGGGGGGGGGGGGGGGGGGGGAGAAGAGAGATAGAGACACACACACAGAGAGACAGAGAACACACAAGTCAAGCAGACATGTGCAACAGTAAATCAAGGTAAAGTAGGCATGGGAATTTTGCAAGGTAGTTTTACAACGTGGCCATCTTCCTGAAATCATCCCTAACACAAGATATCTAAGTATGCATGAGAAAGCTGAGGAGTTTTGTGTGTTTTCTTATTTTTGTGGTGCCAAGAAAGGGCTATTGATTTGCTTATGTGTTTTGTGGGTATGAATGTGTATGTGTATGTTTGTGTGGAGGAAGGGGTGAAGGCACATTTTGTGGGTTTGTGTGTATGTATATAAATAAATAAATAAATAAATAAATAAATAGCCAGCCAAGAAGGGATGGTGAGCTGTGGGGAGGCTGAGGGGATGACAGTTCTCTTTGGATTTCTATTGTGATTTGCACAGATCTGCCCCCTTAGGCAGTAGCGAGCCAACCTAAGATTCCATCCTAAGCACTGGGATGTTGGGTCCGGATCTCATCTAGAGATTTGGACTAGGCTGGATAGCGCAGGGAATCTGCATCTGAGTCACTCTCCAGAGTGACACACAAAGTCAACAGATCATACAGCCTTGGGTGGGGAGGGGGGACTTCCCTGGAGAAAGTCAGGAATATTGTTTATTGCCAGTACTGTGCCATGGACTCGTGGCTGTAATGAAGAAAGGCTGAAGAGGTGAAGAGGTGGTCAATATCAATGGGTCTTATTTAAACTAAAGGAAAAAACTTACTTTTCCACCTATGAATCTTTCCAACTGTGCACCTTGATCTTTGGTGTCATTGACACCGTACGCCATTTTCTAATGCACTACCCTCTGTGTTCTCATGGTCCGCCATCATTCTGTCTGATGAGTTTGTTCAGAGTTAAGAGTTTGTTTTCACAGTTGGCCATCACTTGCTTGATCACTGTGAGTGCTGGTGGGATGTCTGGCTCTGTTCACTGCCGTAGCCATTCCTTGTTTAGTGCCCATCAGGAATCACGCAGAAGAACTCATGGAATTCTTTTTCCTTCTTTCTTTCTTTGTTTTTGTTTTTCCTTTTCTTTTCAAGGCAGGGTTTCACGGTATAGCCCAGGCTGGCCTCAAACTTGTGTTCCTCCTGTCTCGGGCTTCCAAGTATTGGGATTACAGGTGAGTGCCACCACACTTGGCTTAGAATTTTTAGTTTCTCTTCTACCCAATGTGTACAAGTGGAAGACAATCCAAGCATGGCCAGACACACTTCCTGCTCAGTAAATCTAAGTCCGAGATGACCCACTTGACTTCTAGTGAATTCAAAACAAACATCCTGAAGGATGTTCCAGTGGCTGAGCAAAAATGCTCCAGACCAAGCCCACTCACTGGCTATCCATGCCCCTAAAACCACACCAAGACTTGGTTCTTGCCAAGCAAGGGTGATTGGAGCCAAATCACCTGGTTGAGCTCCATTAAGCAAAACAGGGTCTCTAAGAAGGAGGAAGTCTACACCGTGGCTAGGACCTTTGGCCGAGGAAACCATTACCAGGCGGGATGCTGGCAAACCAGGTGAACTCAGGAGAGCTCACCAGCCCTGCATGCTGAGAGGCACAGTAGCTGAACTCGGAGGAGAGCCAGCAGAAAGCCCTTCCCACTTCAAGTGGCTGTCCTGGAGGGGTCACAGGAAGTTGTGAAGGGAGCTGTGGTCGGAATGAACTCCCTCGGTATTGCTCTCCTCAACAGCTAGCCTAGCCTGACCTCCAGAATGGTGGAGAGCATGAAGCGGGTGAGGTGGTTCACGTGACAATTTTGCCACTCATTAGCTCTGCAACCACAGGCCAGTTTGCAGTCCCGCGTACCCCAGTGTCCCCACCAGCAGGATGGAGATGGCCAGAGTTCTTGCCTCAGCGCTGTCACTTAAATGAAAATGGATGACACAGTCAAAGCACACAGCCAGAGACTGACACAATGTAAAGTCTCAATAAGTAGTCGACAGTTCATCTGTTCAGGTCAGCAAGCTATGCTGCAGAGAGCGGTAAACACCAGCGCCCGCCCTTCAAGCGGCTGGTGGATGCAGGGGCATGGGTGGAAGCCAGAGCCAGTCCTGCTGGTGGGAAGGAAGCTGAGCCTAGCTCCCAGGCTGGCAGCGCTAAACAGCTTAGACCAATTTATTGCAAAGCATCACAAACGCAACGGGAGTGGAAGATTTTCACATCCAGGTAAAAAGGAGCCTTTGATATTCCACACATCAGGAAAGCAATACCAAGATAGTATAGAAGAGGGAAAATTACAGAAAGCAAACTACCTGACGTTCCCTAGATACATACGCACTTCTCCACTTCTGGCAACTATTTTTTTTTTAACACTTTCCCAATCACTTCAATTTTCCCAAGTAGAACTGTATAATGATAAGTTTTGAGATGATGTTCACATGGGTGCTCTTTATGTGATACTTTCACACAATCTCATTCAAATTGGACCGGAAAGTAGATATTTAACTATAGCTATGATTCTCCAATCTAGATGCACCCCAGAGTCAACTGGGGATTTTATTTCTATTTTTCTTTTTGAGGTAGGGTCTTGCCATGCACTGAAGGTTGAACTGGAACTCGCTATGTAGCCCAGAGTGGCCTCAAATCTCCACCCTATGTTCTCTATTTTTGAGTCATCATTTATCAACCTGTGCATCACGATCCCTCCGGGTTCCCTCACCAAAGACCATCAGAAAACACAGATATTACATTACAATTAATAACAGTGGCAAAATTACAGTTATGAAGTAGCAACGAAAATAATTTTATAGTTGGGGTCACCACAACACGAGGGACTATTTTAAGGATCACAGCGTCAGGAAGGTTGAGAGCCTCTGTCCTGAGTGTTGCGGTTACAAGTGGGCACCAGCACACCCTTTTCTCAATGGGACATTTTCTAGAAATCCCAACCAGGCTGTACCCTGGACCAACTAAGCTAGAATCTCCAGGAGTGGACTGTGTGTGCAGATTTTGAACATTTCCACCAGTGATGGGTGGTTCTAATATGTAGCATTAGCTGGGAACGACTGTCCTTTTTCTATTGCTCCCTAGCTCCAGCAACATCCCCTCATTTTCTGTTATGCAAAGAAATCAAAGGTCCTTGATTCCCTGTTGGGGAGTTATCGAGATCCAGTCACAAGAGGAGCAACAGACTTGCTCCTACACAGATGGATCAGAAACAGAACACGCTGGGCAGTGGTGGTGCCTGCCTTTAATCCCAGCCCTCAGGGGGCAGAGGCAGGTGGATCTCTGTGAGTTTGAGGCCAGCCTGGTCTACAGAGCTAGTTCTAGGACAGCCAAGACTGCCAAAGAAACCCTGTTGAGAGAGAGAGAGAGTGAGAGAAATAGAACCCAATACTCTTGGTCCTGAAGCATGCACCTCCTGACTCAAATACTCCCGCTACACGCCAACCACTGACCCACCCAATAACTAGAACTGAAAAGCCCCAAGTGACCCTGCTCTTCTGATGTAGCTCATAAGGTGCTACAGAGCCAAGGCAAGGGAGGTGGGGGAAGACTTTCCAACGCATCTCAGAGCTGGAGCACAATGCAAAGATGTCAAAGGACAGTGGGGTGTCTACAGAAGGACTTGAACAGTCACCACAGGGGCATGATAGTAAAATGTTCATAAGATGATGAAGATCACTTCCACTGGCCACAGAGAACTGCTCCAAAGACTGTGCAGTACTGGCCAGTGCAGTGAAGGCAAGGTCTCCTAGAGGACCGTGGTGAGGACTCCACAGGAGGAGGAGGCATTAGCCTTTTCCCAACATGATCCCCCCTGCACTTTCTGGAGTGAAAGCGATGGGAATTTTCAGGGGTGAGGGAGCCCTGAATTCCTCAGTGCATGGCTTAGCAGGGAGGGCGGCATGGACAGATACATTCTACACATTCTAGCAAAAAGAGATTATATCTCCAGGCTTCTGGAACCTTCTCGGATTATATGCTCTACTCCAACATGTACAAGAGAGCCCCACAGTTCTAGGTATGCAGGTTTCATGGTCTAGGCCTACAATCTCAGTACTCAGTAGGTGGAAGCAGGAGGATCAGAGGTTCAAAGCCAGCCTGGGCCACATAATTTAAAAAGTAAGCTCATGATTTGGTTATCAAAACCAGAACAAGAATACTCCAAACAATCACGGAAGGGTGATGAAACTACTTCCTTAGGCCCGCTAGCTCGTGTAGGGAGGAGCACCACATGATTCTACCTATGCTCATTTCGCCACGGTACCCACTCTTAGCTTATTGCCATGATTAGATGAGTCAAGACATCAGTTCTCAAGGTGCAGGGTACAGACCTGACCAGGAGACCTGTTGGACACAAACATTCTAGAGCCAGAACCCAACTCTACCTCCAAGGCTTTTTTAGTACCCTCTAGGGCCTTCTGACATCTTCTAGAAGGTGAACCTCACAAGGGCAACAACTTTTGAGGTCATATTCAATGCTGAGTCATCAGTGTGGAACGCAGGCTGCCATTCCAGACACACCATCCAATAAATATTTGTTAAATGACGGATGTGTCGAGATGAGACCGGGGAGAAGAGAAATGGGCTCAAAGGGCCCGGCATCTCTAGCTGTATTTCCATAGTTCCGAGACTGCTACGTCTCTCTCCAATTTGCAGTAGATTCCATGAATTGGAGGCTTTGTATTTCACAACTTACTTTCCCAGTGCTCAAAGCAGCTCCCCACCAGCCAGCTCTCAGTAACACCTATGGCGGGCACAAAGGTCTTTCTTTGTTTCCAAATCCAGATTCATACCACCAGCATGGCATGTCTCTTTTCCTCATGTGGGTAAAGGAATTCAAGAGAACCAAGTCCCGGGTCATAATGCGACTATCTGTTTAACCATTGGCTAGTCTTCCTCAACCAAGCATCCACCCCACGGCAGTGGGACTTTGCTCTGATCCCCGGCATCACAAGCACTCCATAAATACCTGTGGAGTGAATGGCCGACACCTGGCTGGGTGGGACTGATAAATGCCAGGGCCCTTCTGCACCTCCAGCATGCCCAAATCCCCAGATTCTCCAGCAGCTAAAAGGAAAGACGCGGAGGGCAATGACCCGCTAACAAAGCAGTTACGAGAATGCTCCTATGTAAAGCCTTGGCAATCACAATTTATTCCTCCTGCTTCACACACACAGTCCTGGTGCCAGCTCACCCGCAAGTCACTCCACTCAAGAAATTCCAAAGAAGGGCTTGCCTCTGATAAGGCCCATGAGGAAAAGTTTATTGATTTATTTATACAACGAGTGCTACCAAGATGGTCGGCAGGCACTAATGTCAGCATGGCTCAGGTGAGCTCTGGCCGTCCAGAGACTTTAGCTGGAAAGGAGGAAACAGTGGGGTTAGCTCCTCTACCGGCACAGTTAGTCTAACTAGCAGTGGCTTGACTTTGTAAAGCCTGATATTAGCCAGTGTGCTGTGATCTTCTACATCGGTATCATCTCGTCCCCAAATAAACCTTTGGGGTAGGCCTAGCCTATTTTACCTCTCCCTATTTTACAGCTGAGGAGGAAAAGTGGTTCAATGTTATTCGCCGGAGGCAAGAGGGCCAGCCTAGACTTACTGCTTGCTCTCCAGGGATCTTTATGAAGCACGCGGACTAATGGGATAGGTCAGATTTATGGTAAGCTACAGCCGCGCGTGTATTTTTCCCTATAGTGACAAAGTGTATCACTGACAGCTCCGTCTACTTCTTTGCTGTCGTTACTAAGGCCCCCTTCTCTTTGGTTTCCCTTTTTCTCAGAACCCAAAGGAAGATTCTGCAGGGGTGGAAGGAGTAAGGCTTTGAAATCTTAACCCCCTTGCACCTGCATGACCTTGGAATTGTGGCTTGTCATCTCTCTACCTCAGTTTCCCTACTTGCAAAATGCCGGGAACTATGGCGCACAATAGGACTCGGCGCATGATAGATGCTGGATGAACAGCATTAAAAATAAGTCATTTTCCTTGAACATCACCATCATTCCGTGCCAGTTAGGGCTCTCAGTACCGCTTCCCGACACAAAGGCAAGCCACACACTTGCAAGCACTTCCCGGAGTACACAGTGACTTGCTCGGGGAGCTTGATAAAGCAACCTTTAACCATAGAGGCAGGGTGGGAAGGCTGTCCTAATCATCTCACCGGAACAGACACCTGATGCCTGTATCTTGACATTTTATCCCTCCAAGCCAGTTGCCAGTCGGTGAATCCCAGGGATACCCCAATGATGGCCCAAGAACACGAGAAGCCAAGGTGTTGGGGGGGGGGGGAGAGACTGCCACCAAACCGGGGAGAGACAACAGCAGGCAGCCGGCTGGGGAAGTGATGAATGGGGGACTGAGTGATCCTGCTGCCAGCAAGTGATGAATGGGGGACTGAGAAAAAGAAAAAGCCAACAAAGGTGTCCCTAATCTTGATGCAGTTTCATTTCCCCCCCTCCCTGGCTGACCATTGAGTGAGAATTTAAGCCTCAGTCCCTTTTCTTTGGCAGACATTTGAAACTGAAAGATCCCGTTTCTTCCCAACTGGGAGATGTCATGGGTAGAAGCATCTAGGAGGCACTGGGGGTGGGGGTGGGGGGAGCACGTGACCCCTGCACACTTGTTCTTTTTGTTCTCTCCTCCTCATTCTCTCGACCCATCTACTCTTCCCAGACCAGCATTTTTACAGAATGTTCTTCTAGTCCAACCATAGTGAATGTCTATCCTACCCTCCCACCCCACTGCATTATTTTGGTAAGAAGTTTTCTGCCTAGGAGCGAGAGGCTTAAATGGCTTGTATGTAGAGGTTAATTAACAGAATCTCAGTCTTCTCTCCCACTATCACTCTCTGAAACAAGGATTCAAGCCTGGGAGAGGCACAGCATGGTATTATCATGGAGATTCAGCTCTGGTCCTGCTCTTGGTCCTATCCAGGTAGAAGGGCTCCCTTATCAAAGAGCCCTTTGCCGGTGACAGAAATGCTATTGAAGCCACTTGAAGTGAAGCTGATTCCACTTATCTGGGCCCCTTGCTGAGAGAATGGGGCAGCTGAGAAGCTGCCACATGTCATCAGAGAGCTCTTGACACTCTATGTGGTCCGGCCACTAAGTTAGCATTCCCTAAAAATGCCATCAAAATCCGGACCATGGATTCTCCCTGAAGCAATATGCTGGTCACCTCCGGCTCTCACATAGTCAAGCCTGTCTCTCCTTGCATGCACTTGCATTTGACATGTCAGCCTTCCTGGTAACTAAGGCAACTTGATTCTCTCTCTTCAAAGGGCAGTATTTCTCTCACGGCTACCTGGGACCCTAGGGGATTGGAAAACCAGGTCAGTTTGGCTAAGCCCTCTCCTAGAAGGGGGAGGGATGGGGACAGAGACGAGCTGCCTCCTCCATTACTCATTTCCTGGGTGGCAGGCGATTTGCCCAAGCGACTCGGAAACAACCCTGACCTCGCTGCACAACTTCGCATCTTTCAGAGTCTCTTCCCACTTCTGTGGTCTCTCATGCCCACTGCTTCTGTGCCCAGAAGGTAGAAGAGATTCTAAACAGTCTCCTAAGCTGCCATGGGGCCCCACTGGCCCCTCCTATCAAGGGACTTTAGCAGCATCTTCCCCTGAGATCAATGTCAGATTTGTTCATTCCCAGAGTATGCAGTAACCAAAGCCTACCTTGTCCAAAAGGCTCGTTGTGGGCCTGACATGGGTGGATAAGCTGGAGCAGGCTACACTACTAGATGAGGGTATTGATTGAGAGGTCCCCCTTGCTGGGTATTAATTATTACTTAACCTTTCTAAGTTTCCCCATCTCAGATGGAAGGGTAATACTATTGACTTCATACTGTTGAAAGGATTAAATGAGATCCTACTACACATGCTAAAAGCCCATAGAGCAGCTCAGAGTGAAAATTCAACACATGGTATCACTTACTGCCTTAGGCATTTGTGGACTTCCAAACCTCTTGTTTCTTCTCGTTTAAAACATCAAGTAGTGTTTTATAATCCAACTATTTCTTGAAATTGACACAAGGTGTTCCCTTGCTTAGTAGATGTTCATGGAATATGGAGGAAGATCATGTGATTATATAGCCCAGGCTAGCCTCAAACTCATTATTCTTTTGCCTCAGCTTCCTGTGTGCTGCGATTACGGGGATATTCCATCACATCTGGCTAAACTCAAGCCTGGAGACCGGTAGAAAAACCTCTCAAGTAACCTGCATACAGGCATTAGTGTAGCAAGTGTATATGTAATGGGACGTTAAACACACAGCTTTGGGCAAATGGCCTGGGACACTCCCGCCTAAGCAAGCATGTCACAATGAGAACTTGGAAAGTGACAACAGTCAGACAGCGTCCTTAAATCCATTTTAACTGATAAAAATAGTAATTCTCATGCGATCACGGGCATTTTCACTGTTTCACATGTTGCAAACACGAGTGAAATTTGCTTGTCTAGCCCAGACAAAAATGAGGAACAGTTCACCAAACCACCACAGGTTAGGAGAACCTGGAGCCGGTATTTAGGGGAAAGTTTCCATAAGAGAAAGAAGAGAGATGACCTTTACTCAAGGCTGAAATCGATTTGCTGTGTGACCTTGGGTAAGTCACTTGTCTGAGTTTCATCAGTGAAATCAGAAGCCTGGGTTACATCATGAGGTCGGCGCATTCCAGCTGCACAGCTGGGTGGAGACTCGGGTTGACTTAGATGTTTCACAGGTGCTTTTCCCAGTAAAAGCTGAAGAACTGACATTCCCCAGCAGTGCCTTTTGCATGCGGGCCGGCCAACCTACCTGCTTCTGCTTATTCAAAGCGAATAGCCTCCTCTGATGGTTTGTGTGTAACTGCTCATGCAAAAACAAACAAACAAACAAATAAAAAAGAAGCAGGCAAAACCAGGGTGCAGAGGATACGTAAACAGGTCGAGGTCACTAGAAGGCAAGCCGCAGAACCAAGATTCCAGGATCCAAAGGCTCACCCCTCTTTCCATGATCCATTCTTGCCCCCTGGTGCACCATGGCCACACCAGAATGGTCACAGGTAAGTGAAACCATTCTTGGCTCAGTTCCATTTCCCAAGGCCAAATTCCTGCCACAGTGGAGCAGAGGTCCTGAGTCAGCAGCTCAGTGGTCTGGAGCTGGAGGCTGAATGGTACAGTCGTTAGAAATGTGGGCTCTACCCCAACACTGCTAAATAAAATAATAAATAAGTGCATAAACAAGAAAATGCAGGTTCTGTCTACACTCAGCCTGTCTAACATTCATAGAGTTTTACAAAAGTTGCATGATTCCACCTGGGGTAGTGTCTCAGTGGTAGAGCATTTTGCTAAGCAAGCCAGAGGCCTGAGGTCCAATCCCAGCGCTGTGAAAATTAATAAGTAAATAAAATCGTGTGGCTTCACTGCATTTAGTCTCCCAGAACCTCAGATAATTCAAGTCCCAGGGCTGATGGGAGGATTTACAGAACTAATGACCCATGTAAAGCTCTCAGTAGACCTGAATACAGTGAACCCTCAACCATGATCTGTTCTCCGCCACACAGAGGACGGAGACAGGGGGACAAGCAAGCAGTCTGCAAATTTGTTTACGGCAGGAGGTATGAACCTGAAGTTCACTGGGCCCAGAATTACATAGAGAAAACCTCGTGTGCACTCGGGAAAGAGTCTTGCTGTTCTACTAGACTAACAGGGCCTAGAACGTGAAGACTGCTACTAGAGACTCAAGCCCCTACACAAAACTTGTTTCTGAACAGGTTGACAAACAGGCGGTCTGATGGTGGGAGAGCCTGCCAAGTGCTGAGCTACATGGGTCTCCAGGACTTGCTGCTCCAACCCAGAAAATGATCAGAGTTCTCAGGGAGTTCCTGCAAGATCGAAACACAAAGCCAGGAATGTCCTCTGTGGAGCCAATCCCATGGTCCACTCTTCCTCAGCAAACAATTGGTGCATTTGTTTTTATATACCGCGAAGCTGAACACATGTGGGTCGCTGGGCCTTTGCTGGCAGCTTCCAGAAACACCTATGCTCAGCAGCCCTCAGGGGTGTTCAGGTATGGCCTGCAGCAGCACCTGGTTCTCTAGGGACCTGTCCCTCCCCTGATTGGCCTTGACTCGGGTAAAGCCTGGGTGCTACTGCAGCCTTTGGCCCAGTGGGCAGGGTCCAAGCTGCCCACTGGACCCTCTCCCGTTGTTGGGACAACCGTCCTCAGGAATTCCAGCCTCCCGGTCTTCGCTGGGTGAGAAGGGGAGAGAGTTGGCAAAGCTGGCGGCCTGGCTGCTCTTCCACCCCCCTGGTGAAAGGGGGAACTGAAAACTGGATTCTCTACCCCCAGCAGCTCCACGGACAGCACACAAAACAGCTTAGTCCCAGAGGGTGGAATGTGCCAAGACATTCTTTAGGGTTGGTAACCGGAGACACTATTTTGTCCTTGGTGGCTGAGAAATCCCTTTTCCAACTGAAGGGCCATTTGAGTGACTTCTTTGAAATTCAGGGGAATGGGTGGGCATGGGCTGTGATGTACGCTCAGATACACACACTCTTAAGGAGTGAGATTTCCTGAAATGTGATTTTTCATTTGTTTGCTTCCCACCATTAACTAGTTGTAAAGCTGTGACTAACTACTCGGGGAGAATCTGCTTCCCCTCCCTAACCACCCCTCCCCAACAAAAAAGTTCAGCTCTTCTCAGCTTTGTTAAATTGCCACCCCCCAGCCCCCGGCCCACGCTTATGCTCCTAGACAAACCCTGTCATAGCTCCTTCTCCCTCATAATCAGCTAGGCTAAGGAGAAACTGGAAGGCTGAAATCATAGCTCTGGGAGACCCATGGACTAGGCAACACTTAGCCGACCTCTTCCATCACCCATGGAGCACTCAAACCTCATAGAGCTCAAGCAATGAGCCCATGATCACACAGGCAGGGGTAAAAGGCAGAACCCTTAACCAGGTATACGAGGGATTTCCAAGACAGAGAAGCAAACATCCTTTGCGCAGCTCCATCCCCAAACTCAAAGCTGGCCGCCAGAGTGACTCCTCAGTCCTGACCCCACGCTCAGGGGCCGTGTAGGAACCCAGAGCAGGTGGGCTGAGCAGGGAGTAGAAAAGTACAGAATGCACGCAGCTCCGTCAAGAAGCACCGTCATGGTTGTGACTTCTCCCCAAGCCAGTCTTCCTAAAACAGAGGTTGCTTGGGCCTGGCTCACTGCAGAAGGGAAGGTAGAGTAGCTAGTCAAAGCAGAATTTTATTTTTTTAAGATTCTTTTCTGTTAATGGCAATATGTGTTAATAGTTTCCCATTTGTTAAGGTGATACAATTTTTTTTTTTCCTGAGACAGGGTTTCTCTGTGTATTTTTGCGCCTTTCCTGGAACTCCCTTTGGAGACCAGGCTGGCCTCGAACTCACAGAGATCCGCCTGGCTCTGCCTCCCGAGTGCTGGGATTAAAGGCGTGCACCACCACCGCTCAGCGATACAAAATTTTTTAGTGAGTTGGTGTAAAGCCAAGCACTAAGCAATAGTTCAGGTAGGTATATCCAAAAGTTATGAATGTGGTATATAACTCTACAACCAGGGATCTTATGTTCTAGCGAGTCAATTCTTGGGAAGCTGTTCACTTGCCCTCTTCCAAGGGCAAAGGATTACTGGCATTTTTGAGAAGTTTTCCATGTTGTATTATTCCCTCAGATGCATGCTCAGCAAGGCTGGCAGGGTAGTCCTCACCCACCAGCATGACATCCTACAGCTATCAGCACCCAGGCTCAGTTGCAGGGACTTACGGGGTAGGACACATAAGCTTAAAGTTGTCTGTTTTAAGAAGAAGACAAGAGAAACGGCTGTCCAGCTCACCAACACAGTTCTAGAACCCCTGGGGTGCCTTGACCTGAGAGGCCTGGGGAAGAACGCAGGGCAAATTTAGAGGTTACGGAGTCAGGGCAGAATAACAGCTTAGGAAGCGGAAAGAGCAAAAAGGCAGAGCAAATCACATCCCTGGCTTTCCGATTTTCTCTTACGTTTAAAAATGGGAAAATGGCTGGGCGGTAGTGGTAGCGCACACCTTTAATCCCAGCACTCGGGAGGCAGAGGCAGGCGGATCTCTGTGAGTTCCAGGCCAGCCTGGTCTACAGGTGAGTTACAGGACAGGCACCAAAACAACACAGAGAAACCCTGTCTCGGAAAGAAAAAAAAAAAAAAAAAAGAAAAGAAAGCAAAATGGGCTAGGTGCAGTAGCATGCATTTTTAAGCCCAGCCCTCTGGAGGCAGAGGCAGGCAGATCTCCTTGAGTTCCGGCCAGCCAAAGCTACAATGCAAGATCTTATCTAAAATATACGCCTTTAATCCCAGTACTCTTGAGGCAGAGGCAGTAGAATCTCTGTGAGTTTGAGGCCAGCCTGGTCTATAGAGCGAGTTCCAGGACAACCAGAACTGTTACACAGAGAAACCCTGTCTCGAAACCACCTCTCCCCCTCCCCGCCGCCCCGCCCCCAAAAAACAAAGAAAGAAAAAAAGCCATCAAAATATATAAATACTAAATACATTAGGGGAAACAGGAGTTGGAAGTTGGTGAGGTGGCTCAGAGGGTAAAGGCATTTGCCTTTGGTCACCAGGGGCGGCAGGTGGAAAGAGCACACTGACTCTCACAAGCTGTCCACTGGCCTCCAGAGGCACACACACATGCGTACACACCATGTGTACACACACAGAGGTGTCGGCGGGGAGGGGGCGTGTGGGGAGGAGTCAGGCTTGCACCTTCTATAGCCTTTCCAACTTTTTTTTTTTTTTGAGACAAGGTCTCACTATGCCGCCCTGGTTGGCCTGTCTTCTTGAGCCCTCATTATTACTCCTTCCCTTCCAAGCAAACTATTAGGCAGACACAAAGGGAAACTGAGGCCAAAAGACGAAAGCAGCCTGCCTAACATTCTGCAGCATTAAAATTTTCTCTTCCAAATTACAGGAAGAAGACCAGCACTCGGCAAAGAGTAGGCACCCATGAAATCATGAATGAATGAATGTACTCAAGAGAAACTGAACTCATTGCTTCCTGCTTTTTTTTTTTTTTTTTTTTTTAACTTTAACCCCCATCTTGACATACAGTCCATCCTGGACTTCTCAGATCCCTTTATGTGAACCACAAAAGATGAAGGGTCCTGGGTTGCTTCACTGGCACCTAACCCCCCAAGGTCACAGACCAGGTGAAAATTCAGCATTTCTGGGACACTCTACCTGGCTCAGTTAAAAACTACACCCAGCGAGGTGGCCACCAAGGTCAGGACTGGCTGAGGAAGCCTTGGCCCCAGCAGGAGGAGAGGGAGCAGAGGAGGCTACAGGCAGGGTTTTGCCAGAGGCCTCTCACCTCCATCTTCATCCTAGCAGCTTCCAACGCGCTGTGAGATTCCTGGAGAACCAGTCTCCCTCTTACCCTCCCCCGCTCCCTCCTTCCCCTCCCACCTCCGGCTTCCCCAGACTTGCTCCAAAGCTTTTCTCAGCAGCCAACGAAGCACCTGTCAAAAAGCTGCTTTCTCTTCGCCAGGCAGAATGTCCTTCCTCCAGTCGTCTCCTAGCGACCCTCGGGCTCCCTAACCACCCCTCAATGCCAAAACCAGCCCCTTTCAGCCAGGGGAGTCCCCAGGGAAGGCTTATTTCACCTGGCTTGGTCCTTGCCTTCATCCTGTCCAGACCCCTCTTTCTAAAGCTCCGCTAGAGCTTAAGGTCAAAACTCTGGGCAGGTGCCACTGGGGCCTAAATCCTCCACCTGGGGCGGGCTGCGGGCGGCCCGCTTGGCGTCCGCCCTTCTCTGCAGCTCTTAGGGCAGGAGTGCAGCCCAAGAAGGGGTGAGGGTGTGGAGGGGAGCAAACTAAGACCTTCTAAGAGGCACACAGAGTTCCCCTGCACACCAAGGGCAGGTGCGGCCCAGGCGCGGTGCTGGGTCCCGGTCCGAGCACCCCGGGTCCTACCTGTCCCGCGGGTCGATCCAGCTGGTGGTGCGGTTCCTGTGGTCTATGTAGTAGACCTTGCCGTCGAAGTCGCGCGCCTCCTCCCAACCCTCCGGCAGGGGCAACTCCGGCCGGGGCATCTTCCCGAGCGCGGCCCGCGCTCCCCCATGCAGCTCGCGGCCGCCGCGGGGCTCAGCGACTCGGGCCGGCCGCTGTGGGTCCAGGCGGTGACCGAGGCAGCATGATCGGGGGGTGGCGCCCGAGGATCGGGGGCCCTAACGGGGGCCGGCCGGAGTGGCGCCGCTGTCCATGCGGCCCTGCGGCCCCAGCCCCACGCCACCCGCCTCTCACGCTGCCATGTGCGCCCGCCGCGGCGCCCAGCCGGCCCGAGCGTGTGGCCAGCCGGCCGGGAGAGCGGCCCGAGCCGCCGCCTGTCGCCTGCCTCCGCCGCCGTGCGCCGCGCTCCACGCCGCCGCCTCCCGCAGCCGCTGCCGGAGCCCCGCCGCGCGCCCCGAGACTTCTGCCTCCGCCAGGTGTGGCTCCGGCGGTGCAGGTAACTGCGCTGCCCCGGAAACGGGAGGCGGAGCGCCGGGCTCCGGGGTTCCCGGGTCTCCTCCCCGCGCCTAGCGCCGCGAGGGCGGGTCCTAGAGCCCGAGACGCGCCCCCTCGTGGGACAGTCCCAAACGCCGACCACCTCTGCGCTGCCCCGGGAGGCTAGCCTCTCTGCACGCCGAGTGTCCAGGCTCTTGGCACTGGTGGCCCCAAATCTTGACACACCCTGTTTTCTGTGCTATAGAATGAGGAGTCAGGCAAGAAGTGGTTAAGTGAAAACATTCTTGCAAATCGGAGAACATAAGTTTTCCAGGATCTCTCGTCCCTTCCCCCAGCACTCACACCATCTGTCTCCCTCCTATTCAATTCTCCCCACGTTGTGTTTCAACCCTCCCCTCCGTAATTTGCAAATGTAGCTGGCTTTCCTTAGGGTCCCTAAAATTAGGAATGCCATGGATCTGCTTCCCTAAGAGGATTTCCACCGGTTGACAGGGGAGGAGAAGGAAGGACATATCTTGCCAGTCATAGTGAAGTGCACCTGTCTCTCAGCTACTCAAGAAGCTGAGGCAGGAGGATTGTTTGAATGCAAAAGTTCCAAGCTGAGTCAAAATAACAAACACGGGGGGGGGGGGAAGAAAAAGAAAACAAAAAACAAAATAGCAAACTCTGTAGCAAGAATAAATAAATGCCCCAAGAAACTAAAAATACCGAATTAAATACAAAAAGAGATGGAGTCATCCAGCCAAGGATCCTCTGGTTTTGCCCTTCTCTGCTCTTAGGTCTGGTGTTTCCCTAATGTGAATTTAACTAGGCTTGAGGCAGGAAGCCGGACTGAGGAATGAAGTCCAGTGCCTGGGTAATTCCCTTGTCAGAATCTCTTGATTTGGGGAACAGCCAGTCAGTTCCCTGTACTGTGTGGGAATCCCCTGTTTGGGCTTCAGCTCCTTTTAATAGACAAGGCCTTTCAAGGTGCGCTTCTCACATCTGAATGTCCTGAGGCCTGACCTAGGGGATTAGTGGAGCCCCTTCTTCTTGTCTTCATTCTGTAAATACTAAGCTTCAGCCGGCGGTGGTGGCGCACGCCTGTAATCTCAGCACTTGGGAGGCAGAAGCAGGTAGATCTCTGTGAGTTCGAGCCCAGCCTGGTCTACAGAGCTAGTCCAGGACAGGCTCCAAAGCTACAGAGAAACACTGTCTCAAAAAACCAAAAAAAAACAAAACAAAAAACCACCCAAAACAAACAAACAAACAAACAACAACAAAAAAACCCTAAGCTTCAAAGCCAGGGATCTCAGACTTTAGAGGGGTCCTCACCACCCAAAGGCTGGAGTCCTCCCTTCCTCTCCACTTCCTCTGATGGGCCAAAGCCCTCACCATTATAAATACTTGTAGCTGTTTTTTTTATTTGTGCTGTCAGGGATCAAACCCAGGATGTCACGCCCTATTGCTGAACTATGCCCCCAGCAAAACCATCCAGTTTGTTTGGATTTTTTTTTTTTTTTTTTTTTTTTTTTTTGCCTTTTGAGACATGGCTCTGGCAGGCCTGGAACTCACTATGCAGATGAGGCTGGCCTTCCTACTTCTGCTTCCCAAGTGTTGAGGTTCCGAGTGTGAGCCACCACATTCAACACTTTCCAATTGTTCATTAGAGTAATAGCCCCAAAGTAAAGCTGACGCGCATCCAAGTTTCTATGCATGATCTCAGTTCATCTTCACAGCAAAGCTCTGGAGAAGGTGGGGTAGTGTATATTGACACCCATTCTGGAGATGAAGAAACTGAGGCTTCGAGATGGCCAGGGATAGAGCTGAGAAGATACACAGGTATAGCTAGCACTATTTAAACCACCAGTCAAACATTAATCCTGCACAGTTTTTTTTTTGTTGGAGTTTGGGGTGTTTTTTTTTTTTATAGTCTTCCTATACAGCTCACAGTAACCTTGAGCTCACCATCTTCCTGCCTTCCCCCTCTGAGAAATGTGATAACTTTTCTCAGGCTTTCCGACTGGTTGGGAAGAGAAATATAAAGGCTTAAAGCATCACCCCAGAAATTTCACAAGGGTCCATTTGGAGCACCCTGGCTGGTGACCATCACATGTCTATAAAGTGTGGGTCAACTGAACTTTCTGCTCAAAAGAACCCATGTCTTTTCCTTCCTGAAACGGATGCATGGCTGCTCTGACAAGCCTAATTGGTGTGTGTACATGTGTGTGTGTGCCTTATTTTCCTAGCTTCCTGCTGGATGTGTTGTATTCCAGATCCTCACAGCCTGATATTTCCCAGGGGGCTTGCTCCTCTGTGCCTTTACATCAGGAATCAGGAGCAAGAATTGGTTCCTTAAAGCCTAGGCCTTCCTGCCCCTAACAAAAGGATCCCAGGTTATCTCCCAGAAGCGGCAAGCAGGGTGATGTCATCTACAGATGGTGGCCTGCCCCCCTGCAATGCCCAGTGAATCATCTCCAGGCATTCAGAGGCCCAGGGCAAGCATGCAAGAGATTAAAGGTAAAACCTGCTGAGCCTTGTTATAGGTTGAATTGGTTGTTATTCTACAGGTGACTGAACCACAGGAATCCAAACCCTAGCCTTCCTGGCTTTCCTCTTAGGATGCTCTGACTTACAATGTGCTGAGTTCAAGAGTCTGGATAGCACATGCTGTTGAGGCTGAGCAGAGGGGACTACCAACCACACCAAGTCTGCATTTGCTCTCACGGGTAGGTGGCTCATGGGAGACCACACAGGTTGTCTTGGTTTTAAAGTTAGTGTTCAACAACAACAATGACCATTTTCCACACACGTCTTAGGAGATGGGGTAACAGATTTCACGAGAACGAGGAGGGGGACATTAAGTGCGAAAGGAAGAAAAGGAAAAGGAGAGAAAGAGAGGGAGGCTGGAGGCATGCTCTCTGGGTAAGAGCAAGCATTAATTTCTAACAGGGCAGGGGTGTGATTCCCAGCACCCACCCCTGGCGGCTCCTAACCGTAACTGCTGCTCCAGGGGATCTGACACACCTCTGGCCTGAAGGCACCAGCAATCACATGCACATACAAGATACATACATACACACCCAATACAAGATAATAAAGTGAAGCTTAGAGGAGAATAGTAATGGAGAGGCAGACAAAGTGAGGAGAGAGAAAACACTGTATCAGAAGTGGTTTCTGGCTGGCATCTGCACGCTTTAAGGGGCTGGAAGCATGGAGAACCTTTCCTGGAACTTGTCTTCCCACTCCATGACTATACTCCCTACCTCATGCTGGCCAGCTCACACGTCCTGGAGCACGCACACTGTTATGTTCTGTGGCTGAGCCCATAGTGGGAGCCAAGTCCCCTTTCTTTAGTCGTGATTACTTGAGGTTCTTAGTTGTGCCCTGCATTGGTGGTTTCAATGAGTATACACCCTAAATCAGAGAGAAAATCTGGGTAGAGGAAACCTTGGCAACGGGAGAGTCCAGGCAGAAGCCATCTCTAATTGACCTCTGGGTACTCAGTGCTTAAGACAGTGCTGCTAAACACATTGGACTGAGTCTAAGGTTGCCTCCTCATTTCCAGAAGAGAAACAGTTTCTGTGCCTAATGAATTGAGCCCTTATTGGGTTCTACTCTGTAGAACGGAACCGAGACTCTGACTTTCCTTTAATAATAGAGCCCAGATTCCAAAAGCCGGCTTTCAGTGAGACTTATATTTTTAAAGATGGATATCATGTAGCCCAGGCTGGCTTCACACCCTTGAACCCCTGCTTTTACTTGGTTGTAGGTCCATTTGGGGCGATAAGAGAAAGTTCTGGAGATTTGGGAGGACAGGTGAAGTCAGACCGTGGCAGAGCCTATGTGAACTGAGGGCCCTGGATTCCGAGCTGAAGTTACATACACCCCCTCCACCACCCGCCCAGAGCTGTCATCAAGACTCACTTTAGGGGCAGAAGGGGCAGAGAGCAGGGATTTAACAAGTGCGGAAGCTGGCCATTTTCTCTCTGTGGTGCCCGCCTCCCTTCCCAGCTCCTTCCCTTCCTGCTTTATTCGTTAACTGAACTGGATTTCTCCCACGCTGGTGGCTATCCTGGAGCTGGCTGGACAGGTTACATCCATCCTATTTCCAACTCTCATCAAAGAGCCCTCTGGGGCCTGGGAGCTGTTGTGTCGTCTTTCACCCAAGAGGAAATGAATTATGCACTGTAGGAGGTGGAGATGAAATCGCGGTTTCAAGGGTGGGGGTGTGCAAGGAGAAAGCAAGCCTGCGAGGAGAGGGCGGGAACTGGAGCACAGAGCGCAGGCGTGCCCTCTTCCATGCCTACCCCGGCAGCTCCAGCGGAGCCCTGGTGGGAAATGGGGGTGGCGCGAGAGCGCGGTAACTAGCGGGCTGGCTGCAAGTCCCCAGGGTATTTATAGCACTTCATCGCCATGGTACCCAGAAGCTTAAATTAAACTCTAGCCCAACCACTAGAGATGCTGGGGGGTGGGATGCTCTTTACCTGTACACTGTGCAGGTCTGACCCTGAATCCTCAGAAATTTTACCACGTGAAGATGATCTAAGCACGTGAATTTTACAAACCACCGGGCAAGAAGGATGTAGGGGCGTGGTTTAAACCCAGATAACCTGCCTCCACTAGGTGGCTGGGTAGAGTAGGCAGCAAACAACAAACCATAGCTGAAAGTTGGTTCTTCATCTTGGTGATGTATGATTTGGTGTCTGGTGCTGTGACCCTCTGAGCTTCAGTTTCCCGAGAGTAATAATGCCTACCTCACTGGGTTTTTTTGAGACAGAGTCTCATTGTACAGCTCTGTCCTGGAACTCGATATGTAGACCAAGCTAGACTCTAATTCACAAAAAACGCTATTGCCTCTGCCTCCCAGGCGCTGAGATTAAAAGTGAGGGCCATTACTCCCGCCTGGCTTGCCTATGACCTGTGACAACTAAGCGAAACGATGCGATGATTGGCTTTTATATGTCCACAAACTCGAGAACCCCCGGGGAAGAGAGTCTCAATGAGGAATGGCAGAATCGTCCAGATCAGGTTGGGCTGTGGGTGTGTCTTTAAGGGGCTGTTTTGATCACCTTAGTTAAGGTGGGAAGGTTCGCCTTATTGTGGTGGGGGCACCATTCCCTGGGTGTGGGCCCTGGAGGAGGTTAGGAGAGACTGAGCTGAGCACTACCAAATATCCATGCATTGGTTTCCCTCTGCTCTTGACTGTGACCAACTGCTTCAAGTTCCTGCTTTGACTTCCCAGCAGCGATGGACTGTCACTTGGACTTTTAAGCAGAAAAATAAATCTTTTCCCCCTTAATGTTGTTTTGAAGGAGTATTTTGTCATAGCAACAGTAATGAGACTAGAGCAGACACAAAGACTTGGCTCAGCCCTGAGACTCGATGTTCTTTTAAGGGCAGGAATTGTGGTTTGGACATAGAGTGTTCCAGCCAGGTGTGATGGCACACACCTTTGATCCATGCATTTGGTAGGCAGAGGCTGGTGGAGGCCTGTAAGTTCAATGGTAGTCTGGTCTACGTAGTGAGTTCCAGATCAGCCAGGGTCACGTGATGAGACCCTGTCTCAAGAGTTAATAAATAAATAAGGCATTCCCCCAGACTTGGTCCAGACCTGGGGGTGCTATCAAAAGCAACTGGAGCAAGACAGTGCCAACTTTAACAATGTTCATCACTGATAAATTCATATTAAATGTGCTTGGTTGGAGGAAATAGGTCACTTGGGGGTTGCCTTCAAAGGGTATATCTTGTCCCAACTCCCCTTCGTTTCCTCCTTCCTTCTTTCCTATGCTATGTTTCTGCCTCTGCACAGACATAAAAGCAGCAGAGCCAGTGCATGGAACCATCTGAACCCACAGACCAAAGTAAGTCCTTTCTCCCTGGTTTTCTCAGGTATCTCGTCACAGTTATGAGAAACAGCTGCGCACAATGAGTTTCTTTGTATTTTTCAGCTCTTTGAGTTGTTTACGTAACAAACCATTTTTTAAAAAATTTTATTTCATTGTTATTTTATGCATTGGTGTTTTACCATGTGTGTCCGGTTCCCTGGAACTGGAATTACAGACAGCTGTGAGCTGCTATGTGGTTGCTGGGAACTGAACCCAGGTCCTCTGGAAGAGCAGTCAGTGGTCTTAACCACTGAGCCATCTCTCCAGCCCCATAACAAACCATTTTTGTTTGCTTCCTGTGCCCCAGAGCTGGTTTCTAGACTGATCTGGTGGAGCTCACACAAATTAATGAGGGCAGGACACATGATCAAGCCAGTACGCAAAGTGTTAGCAATAGCATGAAGGAAGCAGAGGGCGCTGGAGGCTTTTGTAGGGTGGGGGGTGAGCTGCAAATGGACATTAGACAGGACCAGAGATGGAGGACAGGATGCAGAGGTGATAGTGAAGCACAGACCAGCAAGCCCAGGAGCACACATGCTGGAGCAGTGGTCCTCAACCTTCCTGATGCTGCGCCCCTTTACTACAGTTCCTCATGTTGTGGTGACCCCCAACCATAGCATTATTTTCATTGCTACTTCATAACTTCAGTAATTTTTGCTACTGTTATGAATCATAATGTAAATATCTGTATTTTTTTGCTGGTCTTAGGCATCTCCAAAGGGGTCTTGACCCATGGGTTGAGAACCACTGTTCTAGAATAAGCGAGCAGAGGTGCTAAGGAGCCACGGATGAAGCGTGACCCATGCGGCAGAAAAGCCTGGTATGCGCTGCTCTGGAAACAGTTCTCCAGGAGAGGTGGGCGCTCACGTCCCTCGAGGCGGTGATTCCAAGCACACGGCTTCCTCTACTGTCATCTATACTCTCCCTCTGACAATCCGAGTTCTGCTCCCGAGCCCTGGGTCACCTGCTGTGATCCCGAACGTCCAGTATAGCCTAGTAATCTTGTGCACTTTGCTTATTCGGACTTTTAGATTTCAAAAATCTCTTCACATGTCTTGGTGTAGATTTCTTTCTGTTTCTCTTGTTTGTGATTCACTTAGCTTCCTCAAGCCATCATTTTATGCTTCCCATTTAAGCCATTATTTGAGGTTTTTTGTTTTTGTTTTTTGAGACAGGGATTCTCTGTGTAGCTTTGTGCCTTTCCTGGAACTTACTCTGTAACCCAGGCTGGCCTTGAACTCACAAAGAACCACCTGGCTCTGCCTCCGGAGTGCTGGGATTAAAGGCGTGCACCACCATCGCCCGGCTATTTGAGTTTTTGTACAGTTCCTACACTCCTTTTTTTTCTAGGACAGAATCAGGGGTTTCTTCCCTCCCTTTCCCTCCTATTGTAAATAAATAAATAAATAAATAAATAAATAAATAAATAAATAAATAAATAAAAAACAAAGCTATTTCCTGTCTGTTGTTCATATTAGGTAATTTCTATGGTTCTATCTCCAAATTAATTCCTTCCTCCATCCTATCTTCTGTTCCTGGGCTAGAGAGCTTAGGCTTTTGCTGGTGCCTTAGAGAGAACCATTCATGTTTACAGGCTGGCTGCCCCTCCAGTGCCCAGCCTGGGAGCAGGTAAAAGAAAGACTGGGGGAACTTACCACAGTGTCATTTCTCAGACTGAGAGGTCCCCTGTTCACCCTACCTTCTCAGAACCTTCTTGATTCTTCTGTTTGTTTTACATATACTGCCCAATGTTTTTATTTATGTAGCAAGAGGTATAGAGAATACATCTACTCCATTTCCTGGGAAGCAGAAGGCCATTGCTTACTGGAAACCAACAAAATTCAGTGTGTCGGAGTTAGAACTCACTTTCTCTTTTCTGCTTTCCTGCCCCACCAGTTCCTGCTTCTTACAGTTACTTAGGCAGGAAGCATCCAGGCTTTGTGGCTTCCTGTGTCTAGTCCTCCTCTTTGACCCAATCCCTAGCTCAAGCTCCTTTATCAGGCTTCTGACCATTTTAATGATGCTGCATGAATCAACTATGAATCAACAAATCTTTATCCTTCAGTGAACTTCTCTTTAAAAAAAAAAAAAATTTTTTTAAGGCCCAGGCAGTGGTGGCTCATGCCTTTAAATCCCAGAACTCGGGAGGTGGAGGCAGGCAGATCTCTGAGTTCAAGGCTAGTCTGGTCTACAAAGTGAGTTCCATGGCAGCCAGAGCTACACAGAGAAACCCCGTCTTGAAAAAACAAGCAAACAAACCAACCAAAACCCCAAAAAGTAAACATATAAATTAAAAAAATATTTTTAATGTTTTAATTTATGTGGATGCATGCGTCTTTGTGTGAGTGTATGCCACATGTGTGCAGGTGCCTAAAGAAGCCACCAGAGGACAAGAAGACCTAAAGTTG